>NC_060127.1:119139295-119444607 GCF_021461395.2 Schistocerca americana
GTGTGGCACCACATTCTGCAATCATCCTTAATTTATGAGCATGAGTTCATAATGACGCAATGTGCGTGTATTAATCTCTCATAAGTTAAAACGTATAGGTCGCAGTTCTCAAAGAAATTATTTAAACGTTATATATGGTGTCTTTCGTCCAAAAATTGTAAATGAACGTTCTTTCCAACTGCGAGTTAGTCGCAAACAGCGATAACAATATACAAACTATAACGAGTGCTGCATTATTCGGGGATGCTAGGTTATCTCTGATTCATTTTATATAATGAGTAGGATTACTTACGATTTTCGTTTGTCCTACAATGGACTAGGGTGCTCTATAGGTCTAAAAGTGTTCAGTTAGCTAGCAAACTGTTTTCTGTGAATAAATACAAGATATTTAACAAGGTAAAATACTTTTTCGAAACAATAGCAGTAGCAGCGGCGTGAAGCATACAGAATTATATGGCAACCGTCTTGCTAATATTTTCAACTCTACGAGATACTGAGAAGCGCGTCCAACAAACACAAATTGCTATCAGAGAAGATATATTTCTTTAGTTCGTTTGTTCTAAATTCACCATAGGAACTTAAACAGATCTATGCGAAAGAGTTATATTTGACAAGTAAAATAGGGTCCGCAGCTCGTGGTCGTGCGGTAGCGTTCTCGCTTCCCGCGCCCGGGTTCCCGGGTTCGATTCCCGGCGGGATCAGGGATTTTCTCTGCCTCATGATGACTGGGTGTTGTGTGATGTCCTTAGGTTAGTTAGGTTTAAGTAGTTCTATGTTCTAGGGGACTGATGACCAGAGCAGTTGAGTGCCATAGTGCTCAGAGCCATTTGAACCATTTTTGAAGTAAAATAGGCTAGTGATAAAAATGTTGGTGGCCATATGACTCATTAGCAGAATTATCTCAAGTAAGTCAAATTGTGCCTTTCTCACTATTAAACAGTTATTTTAATATTAATGTCGCACACGCATCGTTTCAACTGAAAGTAAGCTCTTGGTGTATATAACAGTTGCGAAACCGTCTTTAGATATTCCTTCAAGCGTCAGATTTTTCAAAGGGGGCGGGCTGGCAGCAGCTTAGGACGCCGCTCTGCAGCCTACAGATTTTCTGACAAAGAGCAGGAGAATAAATAATAATAAAAAACAGGCGATAAAATCTGGGACTTAGTGAGTAACAAGGTGAAAAGAAAATGGGGAAATTAAAACAAGCAACAGAGGGATGATGAAGCGAATAAAAATACATACGGAGCAGACAGGGAAAACAATAGACAGTTAAAAAAACACGGCGACAGTCTGGATTCTGTTCGCAAAGTATATAAAATTCACACCCAGCGACAGCATGGTTTCTGTTCGCAACACAACACTGAATAGGCACTAGAACACAGCACGAAAAAGTCGGCAAAGGTGACACCACAGTCGAGAGCAGGTGGGGGGAAACTGGACAGGAGATGGGAAAACAAAAAGGGGGGAAAGGAGAGTAAAAGCGAAGGGGGGGGGGACCGGGAAAGGAGCTGATGGAGGATGAGGACCCATAAGAGGGGTAGGGGGCAGACACGACAGGGAGGGGGGTAGGTAGAGGAGGGGAATACAAAAGGACTGGGGGGGAGAAGGGAGGTAGGGAGAGCCGTAGTGGGGAGGAAACAGGACGGAAGGGGGGGGGGAAGAGGGAGCCCAGGGAAAGGACAGAGGAAAGGAGGGGGAGGGAGGATCAGAGTTGATAGGAAGGATAAATGGAGGGAGAGAGGGCATCATCCGGGAGGGGGAGCTGACGGAAGCCACCTTGGGAAAGGAGATGGAGGGTGTAGAGATGGAGGGTAGGGGGGACACAACGGTGAAGACATGGCAGGGGGCAAGGATGGGAGAGGAGAGGAGCAACCAGGGGGTGAGGGGGTTCAAGACGGCGGGAGGTGTAGAGGATGCGGATATGTTCGAGGAAGAGGAGCAGATGGGGGAAAGGAATGAGATCATAGAGGATCCGCGTGGGGGACGGGAGGCGGATACGGAAGGCGAGGCGGAGTGCATGACGCTCAAGGATCTGGAGGGACTGATAGAATTTGGGGGGGGCAGATATCCAGGCAGGACTGGCATAACAGAGGATGGGACGGATTAAGGATTTGTAGGTGTGGAGGATGGTGGAGGGGTGCAACCCCCATGTCCGGCCAGAGAGGAGTTTGAGGAGGCGGAGGCGGTTGTGGGCTTTGGATTGGATGGATCGGAGATGAGGGATCCAGGTGAGGTGACGGTCAATGGTGAGGCCAAGGTAGGTGAGGGTGGGGGTGAGACGGACAGGACGTGCGCAGACAGTAAGGGAGAAATCCAGGAGCCGGAAGGAGCGAGTGGTACGACCTACGATGATTGCCTGGGTCTTGGAAGGATTTAGTTTCAGGAGCCATTGGTTACACCATGCAGCAAAAAGGTCAAGGTGATTCTGGAGAAGGCGTTGGGACCGTTGGAGGGTAGGAGCGAGGGCGAGGAATGCGGTGTCATCAGCATATTGCAAGAGGTGCACTGGAGGGGGGGGGTTGGGGCATATCTGCCGGCAGAGGGGTAGAAGGTGCGGGAATTGGCATGATGGATGGTAACGTAGGAGGGGCGGCGGGAGAGGAAGGAGGCCACCAGATGGATGTAGTTGATAGGAAGGGCGTAGGTTTGGAGTTTAAACAGGAGACCGGGATGCCAGACACGGTCGTAGGCCTTTTCAAGGTCAAGTGAGACAAAAATGGCGGAGCGACGGGAGTTAAGCTGGAGGGAGAGGAGATGAGTGAGGCGGAGGAGTTGGTCATCAGCAGAGAAGGAAGGTCGAAAGCCACATTGGGTGTTTGGGAGGAGGTGGTTTTGGTGGAGGTGGAGATGGATGCGCCGGGAAAGGATGGATTCCAAGAGCTTGCTGAACACCGACGTGAGACAGATAGGACGAGGAAGAGGCATCAGATGGAGGCTTATTGGGTTTGGAGAACATCAGGATACGGGAGGTTTTCCACAGGTTGGGATAGAAGCCAGTGGCAAGGATGACATTGTAGAGGGCGGCAAGGAGGGAAAGGAAGGAGGGAGGGCAGTGTTTGAGGTGGCGGTAGGTAATGCAGTCGTGGCCGGGAGCAGTGTTGCGTTTAGTGCGGAGTGTGAGGCTGATGTCCTGTGTGGTGATGGGAGTGTTAAGAGCAGATGGTGGGGTGTGGCCCAAGTACTGGAAGCTAGGAGCAAGGGGAGGAACAGAGGTATCCGTACGGTCCACGACATCAGGGAAGAGGGAATAATCAAAGTGGGGATCATCGGGGATGGAAAAAACATCAGAGAGGTGGGAGGCAAAGTGGTTGGCCTTACTGAGGTTGTCAGGAAAGGGACGGTCATTAAGGAGGAGAGGGTACTGGGGGGTGGGGCGGTTCCCAGTAAGGCGGTGGAAAGCAGACCAATACTTGGAAGAGTTGATGGGGAGCGTGGTGTTGAGGTGTGTACATGTCTGGCGCCAGGCTCGGCGTTTCTTCGCAACAAGCAGGTTGCGGATGTGTCGCTGTAATTGCCGGTGGCGGGTAAGTGTATCCTGGTCACGAGTGCGGAGAAAAGAGCGGTAGAGGCGGCGGGACTCCCGAAGGAGAAGGACGGCCTGTGGAGGCAGGGCAGGGCGGTGAGGGTGGATGGCTTTGGTGGGGATATGGGTGGCGACGGCGTCAGACAAGGTCTGGTGCAGGAAGGCAGCAGTGCGAGAGATGTCATCAGGAGACTGAAGGGTAAGGTCGTGGCTGTCAACCTGGGTGTGAATGGAATCCCGGTAGGCATCCCAGTTGGCACGGGAGTAATCATGGACAAGTTTAGGAGGGACGTCAGGGCGAGGAGTAAGCGTCAGACTTCACCAGCAGACTATCTACCGGTATTCACCGTCTTCCTGTTCTCCGTATTGGTTCAGTTAGAATTTTATTCTCCACATTTTTGCCGGATCGTGCTACACACAAAAACCAAGAGCAGCCTCCAACATGCCGTCGCCACACACGATCGCTTGAAAAACTGCCCGCTCATCACATATCGAATTACCACGGGCTCTTGTTACAAGGACTGCACATTAATGCATCGAAGAAACGCTATGGTTTTGTTGTGTACTTAGTTCCGCGTAGACAGCGCGTACACAACTTTCCCAATAGAGCGCGCCCCGCTAAGCACAACAGCGCAGGCGCAGCGCTCGTCCATCTCCGCACTACGAGATGGCGCTGTCTTAGAGACGGACCAAATTCTGCTTCCGCCGATCCGCGTATTAATCTGTAACGCAGCCAATGAGATTGCTGCTAACGTAGAACCTATTCTCCTAGAGGATCACACTTGCGCAGTGATACCTGAATGCTAGCGGTATTATAACGAGTGTGCAGACCTCCGATTAGTCAGTCTGCATTAGTCTGTACCAGTTTGCATTAGTCTGCATTTGTCTGTACCAGACTATAGTCAAGTTTCAGTCTGCGCCTAATAAGATTATCAAATTCCTGTACATAGCTGTGAAGAGAAATGTATAGACACTTTGTCAAGTATCAGAGATATGTGAGAATAAGATTAACGTACCAAGACCAAAGGAACTTCAGATTGTCAATTGTAAACAGCATCCACAATGAAGTTACGTAATGTCTATGCCTTATCATTATTTTAATAAATGTGTGTGAAAATTAATCAAGTTCTGTTTAAAGTTGGTCACCGTCAATCTGCTACTCTAAGCGTGCAAGTGGCATTTCTATCGTCTGACCTAACGGCAGAAGATAAACACGCCACGATAAGACAACGAGACATATTGCTGACACTCGCCTACTTCGTTAGAGCGACAAGTCAAATAATCTGATGGTGTGTGTACCGGAGGTCTTACAGTACGCACACCACAGGTTTAAACATGCATTTCCAGGGACCAGACACAAAGGTAGTGCGCTCATCGGACAAACACTAATGCACACAAAGTCCAAAGTAAAATCTACGGCGGAGAACCAGAGGAGTCAAAACCAGTGTTAGCCAAGGAGATGCACTGTCACCATTCCTCTTCGGTCTCATCCTAGACAGAGTCGCTAAGGAATTGGAATAGAGAAGAATAAAAATCTCTGGAAGCTACTCCACTTGGACGAATAAAATATGACACTGAAATCTCCTATTTTGCTCTCGCAGACGATGAAGCTATATTAGTGGACAATGAAATCACAACAATCAAACAGAAGACCTCAAAGAACGCGCTTTCAGCTTTTGTTTTGGGAAAAAAGCTGATTTCATCTGTATTGTAAAATTTAATATTCACCAGTTACAGACAACAAGGAACAAGAGGGGTCAGATACTTCAAGAATTTCGATGAGTACACAGAACGAACAGGGCTGGAAAAGAAAGCGCAGGGAGTTCGATTACAGAAACTCGAGGAAGCGTACTGGAGAATGCAAGACATCTTCGACAAGAAGCGTATCTTCACACGCGCAAACCTTAGATGCTACAACAAAGTGATCAAATACGAAACTCAGTACGTGAACAAAATTTTAAAACTCAACAGAAAAAAATCATTTGGTAAACTTCCTGAAGGAAGAACAAAGAATTATGAGGAAAATACTTGTCCCAGAAAAAAAGAGCGATGGATACAGATCGAAACTCCATAAAGCAACAGCGCCCGTGGTCGAGGAAGCCGCCACGGCAGCTCACCGTGTTCCATCAGAGGGCTGGCTGGTCTCTGCAATAAAAAAACTGAGTGAAGGGATCAACAGTGAATGTACTGTGATGTCCGCTACTACCAAATTATACGAACAATAACGACCAAAATTTAAAAATGGATAGCCTCTTTGATTACTAATCAAAACGTCCTCGGTCCTGTGTTCGAACCCCACCACGGCCTAAATTTTGAATAAAAATCAGCATTGGTGGCCGAAGACTTCCAGTATAAGAAGTCACCTTCATTCTGCCAACGGGCATGTCAAAGAGGGACACTCTCTTATTTTTGGGGTGGGAAACTGCCCCTAAAGGTGGAAGAATCATCAATGATCAACGGCATGAGGACACAGAAGACAACGGAAAGCACTGCATTAAAGACACATATCGTGTCTCCACAGGACATGTGGCCTGTAATTCAAAAAGTGTCATGATGATCTTTCTATTGGCAAACAATTCTGGAATAGTCTCCCAGTCGGATCTCCGGGAGGGGACAGCCAAGAGGGGGAGGGGGGTGACCATGACAAAAAAACTGAATAACCAAAGGATAACGTTCTACGAGTCGGGGCCAGGAATGTTAGAAGGTTGAACGTGATAGGGAAACTAGAAAACCTGAAAAGGGAATTGCAAAGCCTGAGTCTAGGTATAGTAGGGGTCACTGAAGTGAAATGGAAGTAAGACAAGGATTTCTGGTCAGATGAGTATACTATCAACAGAAGCAGAAAATGGCATAACGGGAGTAGGGTTCGTTATGAATAGGAAGGTAGGACAGACAGTGTGTTACTGTGAACAGTTCAGTGATACGATTGTTCTTATCAGAAATCGACAGCAAACCAACATCGATAACGATGGTCCAGGTATACACGTCGACGTCGCAATCTAAAGATGAAGAGATAGAGAAAGTGTATGAGGATACTGAAAGGGTAATACAGTACGTAAAGGGAAACGAAAATCTAACAGTCATGGGGGACTGGAATGCAGCTGTAGGCGAAAGACATGTCTGAAAGACATGTCCGAAAAAACAGATACCATCTTCATATATATATAGTTAAGGCTCACCGGCCATTTGACCATCTTCTGTGCGGATGCACAAACAGTCCCAAATTCTTACGGGAATCGGTAAAGCCGCGAGTAATGAGTGTAATGGGCAGGGGCACTACGAAAATAGTGCGGGACAGTAAGTTGGGAATGTGGTCTCGCGGGCGGCGTGCCGGAGATAAGTCCTCGGTGGCTCAGGTAGATAGAGCGTCTGCCATGTAAGCAGGAGATCCCGGGTTTGAGTCCCGATCGGGGCACACATTTTCAACTGTCCCCGTTGACGTATATCAACGCCTGTTTGCAGCTAAGGGTATTCATTTCATCGAATTGATTTAATTGTAATTTCTGTATCTTCTTTCTCCTGCTCTTTCGCTGCAGCTTTACGTCTTCTTCATTCGTCCATTAAATTCAGTATCCCCTGTGTTATCCAAGGATTTCTACTAGGCCTTATCTTTCTACTTCTGCTGCCGTTCCTATTTCGCCCCTCATTAATCTTCTATTGTATTCCTTAACCCTACTTCAGTCAATTGTTGACCAATGCTCCATCTGAAATTCTCAGCAAACTCTCTACCTTTGATTTGTCCAGAGTTCATCTACTTAATTTCTTCCTTTCTTGAGTCTTAATCTGCAGCTCATAATCAATACATTATGGTCAGTGTCCACATTTGCCCTTGGGAATGTTTTACTGTTTAAAATCTGGTTTAGAAATTCCTGTCTCACCATTCAACAGCAATCAGAAATCTTGGAATGTCTCCAGGTCTCTTCCATCTACAGAAACCTTCTTACACGTCTCTTAAACCAAGTGCTAGCGATGATTAAATTTTGCTCTGTGCAAAATTCTACTGGAGGCTTCCTCTCTCGTTCGCCTACTGTTTCTCTTTCTCTTCCTTTCCCTACTATTGATACCCAGTTGCTAACCACAATTAAATTTTCGCCTCCCTTAATTATCTGAATAATTTTCTTTCATCGGATCATACATCCTTTCCAGCGCCTGCGGAGCTAGATGCCATATAAACTTGTACTACTGTGGAGGGTGGTGGCTCCACATGTGTGATGATAACGCGTTCATCACGCCATTCATGTTCTCTTATTCAGTTGCTAGATCTACTCCTACATTACCTCCAGTTGATTTTGTGTTTATAGTCCCGTACTCTCCTGAGCAGTAGTCCGTTTGCTGCTACCAACGCACTTCACTAATTCCCACTACATCTAACTTCAAGCTATGTATTTGCCTTTTCAAATTTTCTAGCCTACTTACCCGCTTAACTCTCCACGCTCCTAGCTACGAATACCAGTGCTCTTTTTCCAGATGACAACACCCTCCCGAGTAGTTTCCACCCCGAGGTACGAATGGATCATTTTACTCAAGACGATGCCATGATGGTTAAGCAACAAAGTAGACCTGGAGGCCCTCGGGAAAAATAACGACCGTAATTTCTCCTTGCCTTCAGCAGTTCGCAGTACTACCACGGCAAGGCAATGTTGGCTATGATAGAGCAGGAGAGTCAATCGTCCATGCCGTTACCTCCGCAACTACTCTTCGGGAACGATAGGTTAGTCTGGCCTCTCCACAGATACCCCTCGGATATGGTTGGAGCTGCGGTGCGGTTGTCTGTAGAGTTGAGTCGTGCGGCAAGGGAAGGAAAAAGAGCTACTGAATGTAACTGAGGAGAAACGCAACTTGTGCGGCACAGCTTGAGTAAAAGAAGGGATCGGTTGATTTGAAAAGATCCTGAAGAATCGAGGAATCGTCAGATTGGTAATTGATAGAGACCAACGGCCGCATATGTGGGCTGTGACAGAATCACAGTTTAAAAATTTGGGAAATGGTGCAGGATGAAATTCGATATATTTTTATATCAGGAAACTGTAGCCGGAAATGTGAAATAAGGTTTCTACAGCACTACCCACTTTCTACGCACTCGGTAAGCTAAATAAGAACACCAGAATAGTATAATTTGGAAAACGTTTATTGAGAAAACAGTAGGGTATAGATGAATCGAATCAGTGGCTGCACTACTTTAGAGTAAATATTCAACGTAAGGACCACCAGCTTCGTTAAATAGTGTGGAATGGCGAACTATGTTTTGTCTGATGCTCTGTAAGATTCAACGCTCCTCTCTCACGGCATCCAATACCGTAAAAATGCACTAAGCTGGCTCAGGTAACGTACCTGCTGGTGTTGAGTGCACAAGGGACTTTACATGATGTCAGACAAAAGAGGGGTGAGGTCAGGGGAGCGCACGGGCCAAGGGACTGGGCATCCCCTTGCGGTCATTCTCTGTCAGAAGATGTCTCATGTAGAGCACTGTAGTTGTGTGTTTACAATCTTCCATCTGTTGCAATAATATAACATCAGTGGATGGAAGGGAAGCTAGAATAGTGTCAGGAGGTGAAAGACCCCCTACTGTTGTAGAAACTTTATATTCGAATTTGGTTCCTCATGTCAAAGTGTTCCGAATTTCATCCCCTACATCTCCCACATTTTTAAAACGCCATTCCTTTACACCACGTAGAACAAAGTTTCAAATGAGTGAATTAGTTATGCTCAGGTGAAGAGACTCGCACAGCATGGACTAGAGGGGAGGGCTGCACCACAACAATACGCAATACACAGTGAGAAAGACGTGAGTGCCCTTCGTGAGCTGCTTTACATCTGTCCCGGCTAGGGTTGTCAGGTCCAAAAACAGAAAAGCCGGACTCGGAGCTGTACTTATCCGGACATTTTGCCCAAAAAGCCTGACTGCTAATTTTAAATAGAAATAGTCGGCTGCGTATGTTCAAGCGTTTAATAATTCTCAAATGCACACCGTTTCTGGCGAGATAAACCTTAAAAGAGCTTAACATTTTTAAAAAATCATTGAAAATCTGTATAATATAGCAGTTATGATAGGAACTAAATGCTCAATATTCTTCCTAACATAAGCCAAAGCCACAATAAGGTAAAAGTTCTCCATCAAATAAAATAAACAATAACTTATTCTTCTGGAACGAATTTCAATTGGGATTATAAATAAATATCAATAACCTGTAGTTAAGTACTATTATTTCTCATTTGAACCCAGTGTATCAAGAACGGAACGGGTTGACATCGGCTGACCGGCAGACTTATTCTGCTTTTTTACTCGCTCGCTCTGCTTCTCACGAGTTTGAGGCTCGCTCGACTTACCAAGGAAAACATAAGACACAGACACGAGACTGGTATGTCTATACAGGGAGGTCCATTGATCGTCACCGGGCCAAATATATCACGAAATAAGCGTCAAGCGAAAAAACTACAAAGAACGAAACTTGTCTAACTTGAAGGGAGAAACCAGATGGCGCTATGGTTGGCTCGCTACATGGCGCTGCCATAGGTCAAACGGATATCAACTGCGTTTTTTTAAAATAAGAACCCCCATTTTTTATTTTTTATTACATATTCGTGTGGTACGTAAACAAATATGAATGTTTTAGTTGGACCACTTTTTTCGCTTTGTGATAGATGGCGCTGTAATTGTCACAAATATATGGCTCACAATTTTAGACGAGCAGTTGGTAACAGGTAGGTTTTTTTAAATTAAAATACGGAACGTAGGTACGTTTGAACATTTTATTTCGGTTGTCCAATGTGATAAATGTACCTTTGTGAACTTATCATTTCTGAGAACGCATGCTGTTGCAGCGTGATTGCCTGTAAATACCACATTAATGCAAAAAATGCTAAAAATGATGTCCGTCAACCTCAATGAATTTGGCAATACGTGTAACGACATTCCTCTCAACAGCGAGTAGTTCGCCTTCCGTAATGTTCGCACATGCATTCACAATGCGCTGACGCATGTTGTCAGGCGTTGTCGGTGGATCACGATAGTAAATATCCTTCAAGTCTCCACACAGCAAGAAATCCGGGGACGTCAAGTACGGTGAACGTGCTTCGACGACCAATCCATCTGTCATGAAATATGCTATTCAATACCACTTCAACCGCAGGCGAGCTATGTGCCGTCATCCATCATGTTGGAAGTACATCGCCTCTCTGTCACGCAGTGAAACATCTTGTAGTAACTTCGGTAGAACATTACGTAGGAAATCAGCATACATTGCACCATTTAGATTGCCATCGATAAAATGGGGGCCAATTATCCTTCCTCCCGTAATGCCGCACCATACATTAACCCGCCAAGGTCGCTGGTGTTCCACTTGTCGCAACCATCGTGGATTTTCCGTTACCCAATAGTGCAATTATGCCGGTTTTCGTTACCGCTGTTGGTGAATGACACTTCGTCGCTAAATAGAATGCGTGCAAAAAAATCTGTCATCGTCCCGTAATTTCTCTTGTGCCCAGTGGCAGAACTGTACACGAAGTTCAAAGTCGACGCCATGCAATTCCTGGTGCATAGAAATATGGTACGGGTGCAATCGATGTTGATGTAGCATTCTCAACACCGATGTTTTTGAGATTCTCGATTCTCGCGCAATTTGTCTGCTACTGATGTGCGGATTAGCCGCGACAGCAGCTAAAACACCTACTTGGGCATCATCATTTGTTGCAGGCCGTGGATGACGTTTCACATATGGCTGAACACTACCTGTTTCCTTAAATAACGTAACTATCAGGCGAACGGTCCGGACACTGGGATGATGTCGTCCAGGATACCGAGCAGCATACATAGCACACTCCCGCTGGGAATTTCGATCACAACAGCCATACATCAACACGATATCTACCCTTTCCGCAATTGGTAAACGGTCTATTTTAACACGGTTAATGCATCACGAATAAAATACCGTCCGCACTGGCGGAATGTTACGTGATACCTTGTACGTATACATTTGTGACTAATACAGCGCCATCTATCACAAAGCGAAAAAAGTGGTGGAACTAGAACATTCATATTCAACCATGGCGCCATCTGGTTTCCCCCTTCAAGGTAGACGAGTTTCGTTCTTTGTAGTTTTTTCGTTTGATGCTTATTTCGTGAGATATTCGGCCCGGTCACTATCAATGGACCACCCTGTATATTCTTATGGTTGTCTTCCTATTCCTCCTTATACTTACAAAAGGAAGTCGCGACGTTGGCATCACAGATTTACTTCAAACTCTGTACACCTTTAGTAGGCCATTAAAACAACAAAATGTGTCAAGTAGTAAGGTTCACTCCTCCGCCAATTCCGAGGAAATAGCAACACAAGTTTTACGCGTCTATTGTGTAACTGATGTGTCTGCGTGTAGGTGCCGCATGTTAGAGTTCATGGGGGTCATTTGAACGTTCAGGAACTAACGTTCATGCCTGATGTATTCAGGGGACTATATATCCCTCCCTTTTAAGTTAGCGAGAAGCCGAGCTGGATACACACCTACAGGGCCACTGCACGATACCGTTTTCTTTTCTTTTTTTTAGTGAACTCTTAAATCTAGACGGAGTTTAGCGCCCCTTTTACGTTTGGATCTGTTGAATGGCACCTTTAGTTTCTGTACGTTGTGTTTAGCACCTATAAGAGGCAAAATAAATCAACAGCCACAGAAAAAACACCTCAAATAAAAATTTTAAAATTACAAAAAAATAGAGAATTTTCATCCCTTGGACCACATCCCCAGAAAAGGGAGGGTGGAGATTTGTGGTCAAAAAAAAGTGGTTCGCGTTCAAGCTTTGTAGAACGAATGTGTATTAAACGATGGTTCGACTCCTGCTCAAACGTAATTTTTAATCTATATTTTTTCATCACTGGTCATACTATTTAATTTGTAAAATTTGCATGAAGTTTAAGTGAATTTCATGTCATTTGGCTGCTTATTTTTGTAAATTAAATTTAATTATTGCAGCAAACATATTTACAGCTATCGACAAGTAAATTAAGAAGCACATAGAGATTTCCAGAACATGCATGCCTGTCGGGATTTACGAAATCCCTTATACATGCAATCTGGTACGGTGCCCGGAACTACTTTGTACCTCGACGCTTCGAGCTGCAGACACAGAGGCAGGCCTCATTTGGCAGTTAACGTGAGTAACGGTGAGACGTTGCTAACGCAGAAAGAACGAATAGTGCAGGTGCAAATTTTCTAAGTATCACAGATTTTACACTGTACTACAAAAATGATGGTTTGAGCGAGAGGCGAACCGTCCCCTCACACACGTTCGTGGTACCACCTGACCACCATGAACTCTAACATCCGGCACTACGCACAGATACATCACTCACACAATATAAGCGTAAAACGTCTCTTGCGAGTTTCTCGGAATTGCCGGAGTAGTGCACCTCACTACTTACACATTATGTTGTTTTAATGGTCTACTAAAAGTGTACAAAGTTTGAAGTAGATCCATGATTCCATCGTCGTGGCTTCCCCTTGTTGTTCTAGCGCTCACCGAGCGAGGCGGCGCAGTGGCTAGCACACTGGACTCGCATTCGGGAGGACGACAGTTCAATCCCATGTCCGACCATCCTGATTTAGGTTTTCCGCGATTTCCGTACATCGCTTCAGGCAAATGCCGGGATGGTTCCTTTGAAAGGGCACGGCCGACGTCCTTCTCCGTCCTTCCCTAATCCGATGAGACCGATGACCTCCCTTTCTGGTCTCCTTCCGCAAACAACTCCCACTCCCACGACGACTGCCGCAGTCCACTTCACCCCTCCGCCGTCCCACACCGAACCACTCTTTCAGGGTTATTGTCCGGGTCGGCACCAGTGGACCCCCCAGGGAACGTCTCACACCAGATAAGTGTAAGCCCTATGTTTGCGTGGCACAGTAATGGTGGTGTACGCGTACGTGGAGAACTTGTTTGCGCAGCAGTCGCCGACATAGTGTAGCTGAGGTGGAATAAAGTAAACCAGCCCGCATTCGCCGAGGAAGATGGAAAACCGCCTTAAAACCATCCATCTACATCTACATAGTTACTCTGCAATTCACACTTAAATGCCTGGCAGAGGGTTCATCCGACGATTTTCATGCTACTTCTCTACCATTTCACTCTCGAATGGCACGTGGGAAAAAGCAACAGCTAAATCTTTCCGTTCGCGCTCTGATTTCTCTTATTTTATTATCATGATCATTTCTCCCTACGTAGGTGGGTATCAACAAAATATTTTCGCATTCGGAAGAGAAAGCTGGTGATTTAAATTTCGTAAGTAGATCTCGCCGCAAAGAAAACCGCCTTTGTTTCAGTGACAGCCACCCCAACTCGCCCATCTTATCGGTAACACTCTCACCCCTATTGCTGATAACACGAAACGAGCTGCCCTTCTTTGCACTTTTTCGCAATGGCTAAATGTACGTCACGAATCTTGCCGCTCTTCTTTGGACCTTCTCAGTCTCTTGAATCAGGCCCAACTGGTAAGGGTCCCATACAGACGAACAATACTCCAAGACTGGACGAACTAACGTATTGTAAGCTATTTCCTTTGCTGAAGGACTGCATCGCTTCAGGATTCTACCAGTAAACCGCAATCTAGAGTTCGCCTTACCCGTTACTTGTGTAATCAGACCATTCCATCTGAGATCATTTCGAATAGTCACACCCAGACACTTGACGGACGTTGCCGCTTCCAAGGACTGGGCATTTACTTTGTAATCGTACATTAATGGGGATTTTCGCCTTGTTACACGCAGTAGGTTACACTTACTAATAATGAGAGATAACTGCCAGTCATTACACCACGCATTTATTTTCTGCAAATCCTCATTGATTTGTTAACAACTTTCTTGTGATACTACTTTCCTGTAGACTACAGCATCATCGGCAAACAGTCTAAGGCTGCTGTCAATACCATCAACCAGATCGTTTATGTGTGAATCAAAAGAGTATTGCAGATGTTTTATCGTAATGTTATATACACTCCTGGAAATGGAAAAAAGAACACATTGACACCGGTGTGTCAGACCCACCATACTTGCTCCGGACACTGCGAGAGGGCTGTACAAGCAATGATCACACGCACGGCACAGCGGACACACCAGGAACCGCGGTGTTGGCCGTCGAATGGCGCTAGCTGCGCAGCATTTGTGCACCGCCGCCGTCAGTGTCAGCCAGTTTGCCGTGGCATACGGAGCTCCATCACAGTCTTTAACACTGGTAGCATGCCGCGACAGCGTGGACGTGAACCATATGTGCAGTTGACGGACTTTGAGCGAGGGCGTATAGTGGGCATGCGGGAGGCCGGGTGGACGTACCGCCGAATTGCTCAACACGTGGGGCGTGAGGTCTCCACAGTACATCGATGTTGTCGCCAGTGGTCGGCGGAAGGTGCACGTGCCCGTCGACCTGGGACCGGACCGCAGCGACGCACGGATGCACGCCAAGACCGTAGGATCCTACGCAGTGCCGTAGGGGACCGCACCGCCACTTCCCAGCAAATTAGGGACACTGTTGCTCCTGGGGTATCGGCGAGGACCATTCGCAACCATGAAGCTGGGCTACGGTCCCGCACACCGTTAGGCCGTCTTCCGCTCACGCCCCAACATCGTGCAGCCCGCCTCCAGTGGTGTCGCGACAGGCGTGAATGGAGGGACGAATGGAGACGTGTCGTCTTCAGCGATGAGAGTCGCTTCTGCCTTGGTGCCAATGATGGTCGTATGCGTGTTTGGCGCCGTGCAGGTGAGCGCCACAATCAGGACTGCATACGACCGAGGCACACAGGGCCAACACCCGGCATCATGGTGTGGGGAGCGATCTCCTACACTGGCCGTACACCACTGGTGATCGTCGAGGGGACACTGAATAGTGCACGGTACATCCAAACCGACATCGAACCCATCGTTCTACCATTCCTAGACCGGCAAGGGAACTTGCTGTTCCAACAGGACAATGCACGTCCGCATGTATCCCGTGCCACCCAACGTGCTTTAGAAGGTGTAAGTCAACTACCCTGGCCAGCAAGATCTCCGGATCTGTCCCCCATTGAGCATGTTTGGGACTGGATGAAGCGTCGTCTCACGCGGTCTGCACGTCCAGCACGAACGCTGGTCCAACTGAAGCGCCAGGTGGAAATGGCATGGCAAGCCGTTCCACAGGACTACATCCAGCATCTCTACGATCGTCTCCATGGGAGAATAGCAGCCTGCATTGCTGCGAAAGGTGGATATACACTGTACTAGTGCCGACATTGTGCATGCTCTGTTGCCTGTGTCTATGTGCCTGTGGTTCTGTCAGTGTGATCATGTGATGTATCTGACCCCAGGAATGTGTCAATAAAGTTTCCCCTTCCTGGGACAATGAGTTCACGGTGTTCTTATTTCAATTTCCAGGAGTGTATTTAAAAGATGCAGGTATTCCAAACTGACCAAAGCTAGACTAATCCAGCTTACGATTTTACAACGCTACTGATTCAGTCATGCATCCTCTTTACAAAAATGCCTTAAATTTAGTAAATACAGTAGAGTCCAAATCCGACTTTTTTCTGTTAAGTTGCGAAAAACTTCGAGAACAGTCTGTTCCTCGCCACCTTTTAGCCGTGTTCCACGTGCATTCTCCACTACGGAGCCGGAAGCAGCCTGAGGCGTTTTCATACTGCGTATCAACAGCGAGACAATCAGAGCACAACAGTGCAGAGACTGCCACTGCACACGACTTTTAGATATGAAAATTGCACAGGTAAAACATGATTAAGAAAATCGTTGATGCCTGTTAATATATTAGAACATTTTAAAGTTTCATTTACCGTAACATACTAACAAAATATCTCAATAGGTAAATAGGACCTACTTCCAAGAGCGTATCAACACAGTGTAGGCCTACGTGTGCTACGGTTTCTGACCAATCATCAGGTTTGTGTTCGTTTACATTAGGTTTATTCTTATGATGAGCACTGTGTATACTCGATTCATCATAAGAATAAACTTGATGTAAACGCACACAAACGCAATGATTGGTCAGAAACCGCAACACACGTACAACGTGTTGTTAGCTCTTGGAAGTAGGTCCTACTTACGTATTAGATATCTTATTATTTAGTTACGTTAAATGAAACTTTTAGATATTCTAATGTACTGACAGCCATCAACGTTTTTCTTAATCAAGCTTGAGCATTATCGTTAAGTTCAAAATGGCTCTGAGCACTATGGGACTTAACTTCTGAGGTCATCAGTCCCCTAGAACTTAGAACTACTTAAAGCTAACCTAAGGACATCACTCACATCCATACCCGAGGCAGGATTTGAACCTGCGACCATAGCGGTCGCGCGGTTCCAGACTGTAGCGCCTAGAACCGCTCGGCCACACGGCCGGCTATCGTTAAGTCTTCGTGCGTGTAAAGGCCCCCGTAAACGATCTAACGTGTCTGACATAATCGCTCTTATCTAGCTACTGATTTGTCAAGCAACCCCTACACGTTCAAACATTGTCAGTTTAACCTCACTTTCAAGCAGACGCTATGCGTGTTCGTGTGTATTTTGAGCGGAGTGGGTACGACCACAAATGCAGACATAGAAATCCTGGAACTGACTTTGGCACTGTGTTTAAAGTAGAAGAAGAAAACAAGAATCTGGTTCAGCGAATGGCTTAAAATGATATACCTATGAAAATATGCTAAGGGAAATACACTACTGGCCATTAAAATTGCTACCCCACGAAGATGACATGCTACAGACGCGAAATCTAACCGACAGGAAGAAGATGCTGTGATACGCAAATGATTAGCTTTTCAGATCATTCACACGCCGTTGGCGCCGGTGGCCACACCTACAACGTGCTGACATGAGGAAAGTTTCCAACCGATTTCTCATACACAAACAGCAGTTGACCGGCGTTGCCTCGTGAAACGTTGTTGTGATGCCTCGTGTAAGGAGGAGAAATGCGTACCATCACGTTTCCGACTTTGATAAAGGTCGGATTGTAGCCTATCGCGATTGCGGTTTATCGTATCGCGACATTGCTGCTCGCGTTGGTCGAGATCCAATGACTGTTAGCAGAATATGGAATCGGTGGGTTCAGGAGGGTAATTCGGAACGCCGTGCTGGATCCGAACGGCCTCGTATCACTAGCAGTCGAGATGACAGTCATCTTATCCGCATGGCTGTAACGGATCGTGCAGCCACCTCTCGATCCCTTAGTCAACAGATGGGGACGTTTGCAAGACAACAACCATCTGCACGAACAGTTCGACGACGTTTGCAGCAGCATGGACTATCAGCTCGGACACCATGGCTGCGGTTACCCTTGACGCTGCACCACAGACAGGAGCGCCTGCGATGGTGTACTCAACGATGAACTTGGGTGCACGAATGACAAAACATCATTTTTTCGGATGAATCGACAGCATCATGATGGTCGCATGCGTGTTTGGCGACATCGCACTGAACGCACATTGATTGGAAGAGTGTATTCGTCATCGCCATACTGGCGTATCATCCGGCGTGATGGTATGTGGTGCCATTGGTTACACGTCTCGGTTACCTCTTGTTCGCATTGACGGCACTTCGAACAGTGGACGCTACATTTCAGATGTGTTACGACCCGTGGCTCTACCCATCATTCGATCCCTGCGAAACTCTACATTTCAGCAGGATAATGCCCGACCGCATGTTGCAGGTCCTGTAGGGGCCTTTCTGGATACAGAAAATGTTCGACTACTGCCCTGGCCAGCACATTCTCCAGATCTCTCACCAATTGAAAACGTCTGGTCAATGGTGGCCGAGCAACTGGCTCGTCGCAATACGCCAGTCACTACTCTTGATGAACTGTGGTATCGTGTTGAAGCTGCATGGGCAGCTGTACCTGTACACGCCATCCAAGCTCTGTTTGACTCAATGCCCAGGCGTATCGAGGCCGTTATTACGGTCAGAGGTGGTTGTTCTGGGTACTGATTTCTCAGGATCTATGCACCCAAACTGCGTGAAAATGTAATCACATATCAGTTCTAGTGTAATATTTTTGTCCAACGAATACCCGTTTATCATCTGCATTTCTTCTTGGTGTAGCAATTTTAATGTCCAGTAGTGTATTACTCTCATAACCCGATGATTACATCAACTTTCTTCGAATGGACGAGGAAACTTTTTAAAATTTAAAAGTCCCTCCTAAAAGAGCAAACTTGCCACGGGTTGTCAAACAAGATTCCACACGCACTAAGAAAGCTCGTCAATTTTACCTTTCTTTTGAAGAAGACACTTATCGCGTATGCTGCATTTTGGCGCTAGTGAGGATGGCTACAAATGGAGATAAAGCGCTTCTAACATTGCCGCTGGCACTGTGTTTAAACTTTCGGCGGATGAACAGTGAAATGTTTAATAACTCGTTTGGCGTTACTTCACTCCCACATTGAAAAAGAAGACACAATAATGTGAAAATTTATTCTCTTCTACTTGGTCTTCTAACAACAGGTCATTAAAATACCGCAACGTGGGGACATGTAGCCTACATCGTTCGTGGAAGAACCGGAGAACTTCGATTTCTTTTGTTTCATTCCACTCAGCTTGTATGTCATTGTATGTGTAAAATATTGATTTTGTTCATAACCTCTTCATGCGTAACATATGGCTGGGAAAGATGTAGTATTTCTACCAGTTTGGTAATTGTCTGTAGTATTTCGTCTTTATACTCGTTTGTGGTTTTCATAGTAGTGAAAACTCACTATACACTGTGATAAATCGCAATAAAACAATTTTTCACTAGACATTTGGGGCGAAACGACAACACAAACAACGCCCGCAATCCTGTCAAACTTCCTGTCAAAGTTTCTCTCAAACACGACCTATGCTTGTCAAACACGACCTATGAGGTGTGACAATAAAGTAATGAGACTGATTGTCTTTGCAAGATGTGGCAATCCTGCAGGCTTGCGTAGGCACAATAACTTTGGCCTTGGTGTACAAGCTGCTTCTAGTCCAAATGGCACCTTGATGCAAGTGCTCAGTTGTGAGTTGTGATGTAATATATTAACACGTTTTTGTGTCTCTCGTCACGGAAATGGAACTGCATAATATTGCGCAACGGTATGCCATTTCGTTTTGCCTTAAATTGGGAGAAAACGAGACGACAACTTACGGTAAGCTTCAGAAGGCTTTTGGAGGGGAGGTTATGTCAAGAGCTCAAGTTTTTCGTTGCCATAAAATGTTTAGTGACGTCAGAACGAATGTTGAAGATGAAGACCGCAGTGGACGACCATCAACCTCACGGGCGGATGTCAACTTGGCCAGGGTGTGTGAACTCGTACTATGTGATCGAAGATTATCCTTGAAAATGATTGCAGAAGAACTGAACATCAAGACGAGAATCGGTTCGTTTAGTAATAACTGAAGATCTTGGTATGAGAAAGATTTGTGCAAAAATGGTCCCCAAAAATCTCACACCACAAAAGCGAGAAATACGTAAAAATGTGGCAGCCGATCTGTTAGAGCAAACGGAAATCAATCCAGAATTGTTGAGCCGTGTTATCACTGCTGATGAAAGTTGGTTTCTTCCATACGAGCCAGAGACAAAACGCCAAAATTTTCAATGGTGCTCAAAGGGATCACCCAGACCAAAAAAGAGGTCGCATGTCAAAGTCAAAAGTGAAATGCATGCTTGTGTGCTTCTTTGATTCCAAGAGAATTGTTCACAAAGAGTGGGTGCCTCCTGGACAAACAGTTAACCAATATTACTACAAAGAAATTTTAGAAAGACTTCGTAAAAGAGTTCTTCGTGTCTGTGCCAACATTGCTGATAATTGGATTGTGCAACACGATAATGCGCCATCCCATACTGCTCTGTCAGTACAGCAATTTTTAACCTCAAAACAAATTTCAGTACTACCACAGCCACCTTATTCACCAGAATCGCTCCGTGCGACCGTTTTCTATTTCCAAGAATCAAAACGGCGGTAAAGGGACACCATTTTCGAACAACACAAGATGTTCAGAAAGCTGTGACGAGGGTCTTGGAGGATGTTACAGAAGATGAGTTCCAGAAACGTTACCACAAAGGCAGAAGCGCTGGAAAAAGTGTGTGCAGTCAGAAGGGAACTAGTTTGAAGGAGACAACACTAAAATTGACTAAAACGGTAAGCAACTTTTTTTTCACAACAGTCTCATTACTTTATTGTCGCACCTCGTATGCTTGACAAACACGTCAAACTGGACCAGTCAAATATTTGGCAAGCACATTTATGTTTGAAACTTCCTGGCAGATTAAAACTGTATGCCGGATCGAGACTCGAAGTCGGAACCTTTGCCTTTCCCGGGCAAGTGCTCTACCAACTGAGCTACCCAAACACGACTCACGCCCCGTCCTCACAGCTTTATTTCCGCCGGTACCTCGTCTCCTACCTTCCAAACTTTACACAAGCTCTCCTGCGAACACTGCAGAACTAGCACTCCTGAAAGAAAGGATATTGCACAGACATGGTATAGCCACAGCCTGGGGGATGTTTCCAGAATGAGATTTTCACTCTGCAGCGGAGTGTGCGCTGATATGAAACTTCCTGGCAGATTAAAACTGTGTACCGGACCGAGACTCGAACTCTGGACCTTTGCCATTCGCGGGCAAGTGCTCTCCGGCACACAGTTTTAATCTGCCAGGAAGTTTCATATCAGCGCACACTCCGCTGCAGAGTGAAAATCTCACTCTGGATATTTATGTTTGATAAAATGTTAGACCGTTTACGGGGGCCTAAGTCACAATAAGACGAATCCATATGATCGTAGTTGGGCACAATAAGACGTACCCATATGATCGTACTTGACTGTACTGGACACGGCTTGGTTTCCACTCCAAGTCAAGCGAAATCCAATGAGATTCAAGCAAATGCCGAAGAATACGTGGTGTAATGTTTACACCAGGTTTATTCTTTGATGAACAGTATAGTCCCGGCGACTGGAGTGAACGCACAGGTGCATCTCCTGCGTTCCCGCTGGGTACAGCGCACGTACGTCGCGCGGGTTGCTTAACGCGCAGGCGAGACTGCGCTTCGAGCTAACGGGCCCGCCTGCTGTACTGTGAGGTGCGGCCAGTAGAAAGCTGCAGCCACGGCTGGTGAAGTGGGCCACGCCGCAGCTGCGGCCCGCCGACGCTGCCAGGGGGCGTCAGTCGCAGCCGCGACGCCGCCGCACCAGCAGCTGACGAGGCGAGCACCGAGCACACCTGCACACACCGCTCTCTGCGGCTGGCGCACACCTCACAGAGATGGTGAGTACAGCCGATGGCCGGCGCACCTGCTCGAGCCGACAGCAGCGGATGAGCACTGGGGACCCTCACACGTGCGTTTTAACCGCACGACTGGGTCACCTGAACGCGCACAGAACCGTGACGCGCAGGTGTGAAGAGGGAAGTTACTGGCCACGTTCTTAAGCCCCTATTACACGATGCGCCTAAACCGTACACCTATGCACCAGCGCCCCAATCGTGCGTGTCTGTAACTACAGACAGATTACCTGGCGCACATGCGCAGTGGACGATAATAACGCGCGGAAAGGAATGATCTCTTGTGAAGTCGTTCGTTCGCCCCGCGCGTAACACGAAGGGGACCGAGTGATATATTGGGACTTTTTTTTCTAAGATGGCATCTGTTCTTTCGGACATGTCCGAAAGAACAGATACCATCTTACAAGGAGAGGCCGCCAATTGTGAAATTCAGATTCAATTCATAATGCGCATGATAAAAGCTCATGGCCGGAGGTGTAATGTGGCTAAGCACCAAGATGCACTTCTCAGCCGTTGTCGAGAAAATCGACAGTTAAAATAAACCGTTGCGGTGAAATACTCTCAACGATTATTAATTATCGACAGCGTCGTGGCGCAGCGGTAAGCGCTCGGGTTCGTAATCCGTAGGTCGCCGGATCGAATCTCGCGCCATGCAATTTTTTTTTTTAGTATTTGTTTTTTGTTATTCAAATGTGTCTATACACACACACACACACACACACACACACACACACACATATATATATATATATATATATATATATATATATATATATAATTCCCGGCAATCAGTTGCAACAATTATGCATATAATAAGTTGTTGAAGGTCGTTTGTCGTGGAAAAACTGGCGACTTCGAACATCATTATGTTTTGCGCAAACAAAGTTGTATTTCACAAATGTTATTAATTGTCTTCATAATGATAACCACGTATAGTTGACGGAAGACGTAGAAACAATATTCCGAAACGAGTACGTATAGCGTAAGTCAAACGTTCGAATTAGAATAGAAACCCCACGAACACAAATTTGCTGTGGCAGGTATGAAATATAAGCTCCGTTACTCGCTAGTTACACTTGAAGGACAGATGTTGAATGGGCCGAAACGAGCCGCCGCATAAAAGCGTAGTTGCCTGCTAACTTCGAAAGAAGGTAGATGCGGTCCCTAGCGCAACTTATAACATCGTCGAAAATCTGTGCGGACGTGAGAGCTTTGGTTCACCCTGTTAAACAAACGGAAAAATGGAGGCGGTACAATTGGAGAGCGATCCGCCTTCACCAAAATGCATAAGGAATTCATTAATTGAATTACAAAAAACTAATAATAAAAAAAAAATGTTGCATGGCGCGAGATTCGATCCGGCGACCGACCTTCAGATTACAAACCCGAGCACTTACCGCTGCACCACGACGCTGTATAAAACTATTAACCGTAGAGAGCATTTCACTGCAACGGTTTCTTTTAACTGTCGATTTTCTCGACAACGGCTGAGAAGTGCATCTTGGTCCTTTGCCACATTACACCTCTGGCCATGAGCTTTTATTATGCGCAGTATGAATCGAATCTGAATTTCACAATTGGCGGCCTCCCCTTGTTAGTAAATATATAGTTAAGGCTCACCGACCACTTGACCATCTTCTTCTTCTGTGCGAACGCACAAACAGTGCCCGAACTCTTACGGGAATCGGCAACGCGCCGCGAGTAATGAGTATAATGGGCGGGGCACTACGAATGTAGTGCGGGACAGTACGTTGAGAATGTGGGTTTCGCGAGAGGCGAGCCAGAGATAAATCCCTGCAGTCGAGCTATCCTCTGTGTCCTCGGTGGCTCAGATGGACACCGCCACGGTAGCCCAGCGTGTTCGGTCAGAGGGTTGGCTGCCCTCTGTAATAAAAAACTGAGTGAACAGATCAACAAAGAACTTAAGCGGGTGTCTTACGGTATCCGCCCCGAGCAGATGCAACGAACGAAAGCGAACAAAATGAGATTTTCTCAGCGTGTTCGGTCAGTGGGTTAGCTGCCTTCTCTAATAAAAAAACTGAGTTAATCGATCAACAACGAACTTAAATGGATGTCTTACGACGTCCGCCCCGAGCAGATGCAACGAACAAAAGCGAACAAAATGAAAAAATGCCGGCACGGTAGCTCAGCGTGCTAGGTCAGAGGGTTAGCTACCCTCTGCAATAAAAAACTGAGTGAACGGATCAACAAAGAACCTGAACGGCTATCATCCGCCACGAACAAATTCATCGACCAATATACAGCAAAATGAGATTTTTTAAAAAAAAAAAAAAAAAGGATGGATAGAGCGTCTGCCATGTAAGCAGGAGATCCCGGGTTCGAGTCCCAGTCGGGGCACACATTTTCATCCGTCCCCGTTGATGTATGTCAACGCCTGTAAGCAACTAAGGGTGTTCATTTCATTGTAATATATTGGGACGTCATTCGTTTCAATTATTTCTGTGAGCTCAAGGTTCCTATTTAATAAGAAATTGTCTTTTATCATTATTTGTTATCGTATTGTATGTTAACCGGGGGCCTAGAAATAACGGAGAGGCTCCGTCGCCGCCGCAGCCGCAGTGGTTCACAATCCCACTACGACTACCGCAGTCCACTTCACCCCTCCACCGCCCCATACCGAACCACTCTTTCAGGGTAACAGGGTTATTGTGCGGTTAGGCCGCCGGTGGAACCTACCCCCCCCCCCCCCCCCCCAGGAACGTCTCACACGAGACGAGTGTAACCCCTATGTTTGCGTGGTACAGTAATGGTGGTGCACGCGTACGTGGAGAACTTGTTTGCGCAGCAGTCGCCGACATAGTGTAACCGAGGCGGAATAAGGGGAACCAGCCCGCATTCGCCGAGGCAGATGGAAAACCGCCTAAAAACTATCCATCTACATCTATACGGTTACTCTGCAATTCACACTTAAATGCCTGGCAGAGGTTCATCGGACCATTTTCATACTACTTCTCTACCATTCCACTCTCGAATGGCGCGTGGGAAAAAGGAACACCTAAATCTTTCCGGTCGAGCTCTGATTTTTTATTTTATTATGATGATCATTTCTCCCTGCGTAGGTGGGTGTCAACAAAATATTTTCGCATTCGGAAGAGAAAGTTGTTCATTGAAATTTCGTAAATAGATATCGCCGCAAAGAAAACCGCCTTTGTTTCAGTGACTGCCACCCCAACTCGCGTATCATGTCAGTGACACTCTCATCCCTATTGCGTGATAACACGAAACGAGTTGCCCTTATTTGCACTTTTTCGATGTCCTCCGTCAATGCTACATGGTAAGGATCCCACACCGCGCAGCAATGTTCCAGCAGAGGACAGACAAGTGTAATGTAGGCTGTCTCTTTAGTGGGTTTGTCGCATCTTAAAGTGTTCTGCCAACAAAGCGCCGTCTGTTTCGCCTTCCCCACAATATTATCTATGGGGTCTTTCCAATTTAAGTTGCTCGTAATTGTAATTCCTAAGCATTTAGTCGAACTGACAGCCCTTAGGTTTGTGCGATTCATCGTATACCCAAAATTTATCGGATTTCTCTTTGTACCCACGTGGATGACCTCGCACTTTTCTTTGTTTAGTGTCAATTGCCACTTTTCGCACCATACAGTAATTCTCTTTAGATCATTTTGTAATTGGAATTGATCGTCTGATGCTTTAAAAAAATGTGTGAAATCTTATGGGACTTAACTGTTAAAGTCATCAGTCCCTAAGCTTACACACTACGTAACCTAAATTATCCTAAGGACAAACACATACACCCATGCCCGAGGGAGGACTCGAAGCTCCGCCGGGGCCAGCCGCACAGTCCATGACTGCAGCGCCTGAGACCGCTCGGCTAATCCCGCACTGCTCTGATGATTTAACTAGACGGTAAATTACAACGTCATTTGCAAACAATCTAAGGGGGCTGCTCAGATTATCAACTAGATTATTTATATAAATTAGGAACAGCAGAGAGCCTATGGCACTACCTTGCGGAACGCCAGATATCACTTCTGTTCTACTCGATGATTTACCGTCCATCACTAAGAACTGTGACCTCTCTAAGAGGAAATCACGAAACCAGACTGGCCGGCTCACCGGACTTCGACACAAGTCCGCCGGACGGATTCGTGCCGGGGACCGGCGCTCCTTCCCAAGCCGGAAAGCCGATCGGCTAACCGGGTGGGCACATTATTTGTTATTCTCTTATTTAGGTTACTACCGTTCTGAACTGCAGACTCAACAGTTAGTTTTATATTAGAACACTTGGTTACACAGGTGTATGTATTCCTTAATTTACATTTGTAGATCATTTTGCACATGGAGGACCCACTTCTATTTGGAGCTACTGCTCTGGCAGTGACGATAAATCTTCGGATTAGGACAGAACGACGAAGAAAACGAAAAGCCAGACGTTGTTGGGTTCGACCCTGGCTGAATAGATGCAAGGAAGGCAGGGAAATATACTCACTTACACGTGCACTTGTTCTGTTTTTCCTGGTTTGGAACATACATACTATGTGCAACTCAGAATTTTGCAGTCCTCGTCTGTGGCACTGAGCAAAACTGCACGGACTATCTCGCCTTTCACTACCAGATTCTCTTTCCTGGCATGCTGAAATAAAGCAAGAGAAGCAATCAAACAAGCATAAACTTTCGTAAGCTAAGGCAATACGATACAAATCGAAAATCACCGTGTTACGTTATATGCATATTACTCAGAAATAAACGATTGCCGGCGTACCTTGTTACGACACAGTGGGTCGTGCGGGCATACATACACCTTTCCTCGCTGTACAGCTGTGCCTGAATGAAGACTCTTAACGCCTCTTTGCTCCATTCCATTTCTACAATACGATGCTGGCAAAAAAATGTTATTTCTGCATTTATGAAAACATACTTATTGAAAAAAATGCAAAAAATCAACAACAAGAAACTCTGAAATTACGCACTAACCACCTAACAATAAGCGCCGCGCGGAGTGACCACGCGGTTTGAGGCATCATGTAACGGACTGCGCGGCCCCTCCCGCCGGAGGTTCGACTCCTCCCTCGGTCATGGGCGTGTGTGTTGTTCTTATCATAGGTTAGTTTAAGTAGTGTGTAAGTCTAGGGACCGATGACCTAAGCAGTTTGGTCCCTTAGGAATTCAAAAATGGTTCAAATGGCTCTGAGCACTATGGGACTTAACATCTATGGTCATCAGTCCCCTAGAACTTAGAACTACTTAAACCTAACTAACCTAAGGACAGCACACAACACCCAGCCATCACGAGGCAGAGAAAATCCCTGACCCCGCCGGGAATCGAACCCGGCAACCCGGGCGTGGGAAGCGAGAACGCTACCGCACGACCACGAGATGCGGGCCCTTAGGAATTCACACACATTCTGACTATAAGCAAACAACAAGCAGAAAGCACTGCAGTACCTCCCTCTGCGCATGCGCGAGTCATCGCTGCCTATTGCCGATTCGCAATTGACAGTAGTTTAGAACTGCACTCTATAGCGCGGGTTCTAAAATCTTGCGTAACGTGTGCGCGGTGAGTACGTTAGCTGCAGTCATGTTCCGTGCGTATACGGATCGCACACGTATTACTATCAGGATAAAGGAATGTAGTCGAATTAAGTCGGGTGATGCTGAGGGAATTTGATTAGGAAATGAGACACTTAAAGTAGCAAAGGAGTTTTGCTATTTGGGGAGCAAAATAAATGATGATGGTCGAAGTAGAGAGGATATAAAATGTAGACTGACAATGGCAAGGAAAGCGTTTCTGAAGAAGAGAAATTTGTTAACATCGAGTATAGATTTAAGTGTCAGGAAGTCGTTTCTGAAAGTATTTGTATGGAGTGTAGCCATGTATAGAAGTGAAACATGGACGATAAATAGTTTGGACAAGAAGAGAATAGAAGCCTTCGAAATGTGGTGCTACAGAAGAATGCTGAAGGTTAGATGGGTAGATCACATAACTAATGAAGAGGTATTGAATAGAATTGGGGAGAAGTTTGTGGCACAGGTTGACTAGAAGAAGGGATCGGTTGGTAGGACATGTTCTGAGGCATCAAGGGATCACCAATTTAGCAATGGAGAGCAGCGTGGAGGGTAAAAATCGTAGAGAGAGACGAAGAGATGAATACACTAAGCAGATTCAGAAGGATGTAGGTTGCAGTAGGTACTGGGAGATGAAGAAGCTTGCACAGAATAGAGTAGCATGGAGAGCTGCATCAAACCAGTCTCAGGACAGAAGACCACCACAACAACAACAACAACTATACCAGTAGGTGTTGCAACTATGAACATGATCATAACCCAATCAAACTGTTTAAGAAATATAATTAACGTCACAATCATTGTTCTTTGATTAAAGAGCTGGAAGATAGCTACCGAACTGTTGAAATTATTTACCATGTTTCATTGCTGGACACCGTCAAGGACAAAATCAGCCGGACTAAAACAGTTATGAGGAAGAGTATTTCTTGCAGAGGCACGTATTAGAGTTACTCTAAGGTTTTTAGCAAGGATTAAAATTTGCACAGCCGTTTCCAAATCGTCGCTGCCTGATACCGTGTGTTTCCGTGAGAGCGTGCAAAAATGTAGCAGGACATAGAGAATGCTCCGCTGAACGATTTGAGATAGGGAATCCGGGTGTCTGAGAAGCCAGCTTAAGAAGATATGGAAGTAAACTTGTCTATCGCTTTACTTGCCATTACTGTTATCCGTCTTGTTTACAACTAACATGCGTACAAGTCTACAAACACTGTGTTGTTAATTTACATGTATATTCTTTATTTCCTGCAAGGAAACAAAGAGGACGAGGCTGATTATCAGGAAGTCATGATGCAGGTTTTGTTTACTTTACTTGTCCACAAGGTGGCTGTTGTATCGTATTTATATTGTCCCATGGCAGATCGTGCTACGGATCAACGACAGACCCATTCATTTCTCAGTGCTATTCAGAGACGTACAATACAATACGACGGAGCAGTACCGCTTGAGTATTTCCTGGTCGCTGGACTGGAGGGGGGGTCCTATTCCATGGCCTGCGAGGTCACCTGACTTGAATCCCCTTGTTTATATCCTATGGGGATATATAAAGTCACTTGTGTACGAGACCCCAGTGGATACGGAGATAGAATTAGTTGCTAAAATTGTAGCTGCCTGTGATGTGATTCGAAACACACCAGGAATATTTGTCAGGGTGCGTCAGAATCTTGTTCGCCGATGTCATGCTTGCAGTGAGGTTGATGGCCTTCAGTTCCAGCACATTTTATAAGACGCACTACAAATGGTGCGATCATTGTGTCAATGATGGTATTTGTGTAACTACAGTAAATAAAAAGTACATAGTAATGTGATATTATTTCTATTATATCCTTAAACTGGCTTCTCCGACCCCAGGTTCACTACCTCAAATTGTTCAGTGGAGCATCCACATGTCCTGTTGAATTTTTGCACGCTCCTACGGAAACACACTGTAGAATTCAGAAACATGCAAAGCATTTTATGAGGCACTACGGCCACGCCAAACGTCATGAAAGTAAATAATTAAAAATATTAGTTATTGTATTAATATTTTTTATTAAAAATTACTGATTATTGTATGAAAGAAAGTTCATACAGACTCACAAGCTGCGACATTGTCGGGAATAAAACAGTGACCCGTATATAAAATAAGTTTCCTTTAATTTACGTCTATGGTCACAAATTTTTTGTTAACAGATTACCGGTTTCGGTCTATAATGGCCATCATCAGATCTGTTTTATAAAAACAAAGTCCTACAAAGCAGTATATTAGGACTTTGTTTTTATAAAACACATCTGATGATGGTCATTATAGACCGAAACCGGTAATCTGTTAGCAAAAAGTTTGTGACCATAGACGTAAATTGAAGGAAACTTATTCATACAGACATCCAAGTAACTTTTTTTAGTGACGTCACTGCTTAAAAAGGAGTAAATAGACTCACCAATGTTCCTACTCTGTGGTCAAATATTAATGATACAGGTCGTAAAAAGTGTTAAGTGAAATAGTGTCTTGATCTGGGGCAAAAGTGTGAGATCCTGCAAATGTAGAAGGAGACGGCGGAGAAAAAGTTGCTGAAGCACGGAGCGGTACTGGTAAAAGCCTTACTTTACTCATATTATTGTCACACAAATCTCTCTCTCTCTCTCTCATTACTTCCTCTCCTCCCAGCTCTACAACATTAAGGCGTGCTGGCCAGATGAACAGAAGCCAAAGGCTCTTCGATCTCAGGAAGAAAAAATTGCAATACATTCTTGAAAGTAGTAGAAAATTTTAAATTTGTGGTAAGGTCTTATGGGATCAAACTGCTGAGGTCACCGGTCCCTAAGCTTACGCACTACTTAATCTAATTTAAAGTACCTTACACTAAGGACAACACGCACACCCACGCCCGAGGGAGGACTCGAACATCCGACGGGGGAACCACCCGGCCCGCGACGAGACGCCTAAGATCGCGCGGCTACTCCGCGCGGCCGAAATTAGCAGAACTCATTCTAAAATACGTTACGAATTTCACAGCATAATCAGCATATATCGCGTGGAATTCTCCCTCTTCCTCCATAGGTCTAAATAGAGGGTGAAATTAAAATTGCTACACCACGAAGATGACATGCTAAAGACGCGAAATTTGACCGACAGGAAGAGGATGCTGTGATATGCAAATGATTAGCTTTTCAGAGCATTCACACAAGGTTGGCGCCCGTGGCGACACCTACAACGTGCTGACATGAGGAAAGTTTCCAACCGATTTCTCATACGCAAACAACAGTTGACCGGCGTTGCCTGGTCAAACGTTGTTGTGATGACTCGTGTTGAGGAAGAGAAATGCGTACCATCACGGTTCCGACTTTGATAAAGGTCGGATTGTAGCCTATCGCGATTGCGGTTTATCGTATCGCGACATTGCTGCTCGCGTTGGTCCAGATCCAATGTCTGTTAGCAGAATATGGAATCGGTGGGTTCAAGACGGTAATACGGAATGCCGCACTGGATCCCAACGGCCTCGTATCACTAGCAGTCGAGATGACAGGCATCTTATCCGCATGGCTGTAACGGATCGTGCGGCCACATCTCGATCCCTGAGTCAACAGATGGGGACGTTTGCAAGAAAACAACCATCAGCACGAACAGTTCGACGACGTCTGCAGCAGCATGGACTATCAGCTGGGGGACCACGGCTGCGGTTACTCTTGACGCTGCATCACAGACAGGAGCGCTTGCGATGGTGTACTCAACGACGAACCTGGGTGCACGAATGGCAAAACGTCATTTTTTCGGATGAATCCAGGTTCTGTTTACAGCTTCATGATGGTCGCATCCGTGTTTGGCAACATCGCGGTGAACGCACATTGGAAGAGTGTATTCGTCATCGCCATACTGGTGTATCACCCGGCGTGACGGTATGGTGTGCCATTGGTTGCACGTCTTGGTCACCTCTTGTTCGCATTAACGGCACTTTGAACATAGGACGTTACATTTCAGATGTGTTACGACACGTGGCTCTACCCTTCATTCGATCGCTGCGAAACCCTACATTTCAGCAGGGTAATGCACGACCGCATGTTGCAGGTCCTGTACGGGTCTTTCTGTATACAGAAAATGTTCGACTGCTGCCCCCGCCAGCACATTCTCCAGATCTCTCACCAATTGAAAACGTCTGGTCAATGGTGGCCGAGCAGCTGGCTCGTCACAATACGCAAGTCACTACTGTTGATGAACTGTGGTATCGTGTTGAAGCTGCATGGGCAACTGTACCTGTACACACCATCCAAGCTCTGTTTGACTCAATGCCCAGGCGTATCAAGGCTGTTATTACGGCTCAAAATGGGCTCTGAGCACTATGGGACTCAACTGCTGAGGCCATTAGTCCCCTAGAACTTAGAACTAGTTAAACCTAACTAACCTAAGAACATCACAAACATCCATGCCCGAGGCAGGATTCGAACCTGCGACCGTAGCGGTCTTGCGGTTCCAGACTGCAGCGCCTTTAACCGCACGGCCACTTCGGCCGGCTGTTATTACGGCCAGAGTTGGTTGTTCTAGGTACTGATTTCTCATGTTCTATGCACCGAAAGTGCGTGAAAATGTAATCACATGTCAGTTGTAGTATAATATATTTGTCCAATGAATACTCGTTTATCATCTGTATTTCTTCTTGGTGAGCAATTTTAATGGCCAGTAGTGTAGTAACGACGTTTCTTTCTCTCTCGCTTTTGTCTTCTCGTCAAAAGAACTAAATAAATCCATAAGAGTATCCTCGTCTGCTTGCTCAATTGGTGACTGAACACAGCCCGCACACATGTTACGTGGAAACGCGCGCGACGCGAAGGGGCAGGAGCACAGCCGAAGCACGGTCGGAACTCGGTGCCCCACGTGGAACCCGCCCCTGTTATTCTCTGTGGCATAAACGGTGTGCGGCAGCAAAACGACACGACCCGCAGGTGTCCTCTCGTTCCGTCTTCAGGGATCCATCGAAGAACGTTCAGGTGGTCTCCTCGTCGACCACTGCAGCCCAGTGAACGTCCGTCTGCTGAACTGTCCGTAAAATGGAAATGAGCGTACGGCATTGTGGGTCGGGAGTCCCCCATTCGGGGAAGTTCGGCCGCCGAGGGCAAGTACTTATTGCATTCGCGCCACATTGGGCGACTTGCACGTCGGAGATGGGGATGAAATGATGATCAGGACAACACCACATCCAGTCTCTGAGTGGAGAAAATCTCCTGCCCCAAGCGGGAATCGAACCCGGGACCCTTGGCGTGGCATTTCGCCACGCTGACCACTTTTTTTAAAAATCTGATTTTGTTCGCTATTTTTCGTTGCATCTGCTCGGGGCGGGCGTCGTAAGACATCCGTTTACGTTCGTTATTGATCGATTAACTCAGTTTTTTTTATTACAGGGGTTAACTAACCCTCTGACCGAATACGCTGAGCTGCCGTGCCGGCAAATGTAAATGTCGTGTGACTAGGGCCTCCAGCCGGGTAATTTTTCTTTAATCTCATTTTGTTCTATATTGTTCGTGGAATCTGTTCGGGGTGCCGGCCGGGGTGGCCGAGCGGTTTTAGGCACTACAGTCTGGAACAGCGCGACCGCTACGGTCGCAGGCTCGAATCCTGCCTCGGGCATGGATGTGTATGGTGTCCTTAGGTTAGTTAGGTATAAGTAGTTCTAAGTTCTAGGGGACTGATGACCTCAGAAGTTAAGTCTCATAGTGCTCAGAGCCATTTGAACCATTTCTTTGTTCGGGGCGGACGTCCGATGACACTCATTTAGGTTTATTACAGAGAGTGGCTAAACCCTCTGACCGAACACGCCGAGCTACGGCGCCGGCTGCCCCAGCCAGGAATCGAACCCGGGCCCCTTGGCGTGGCATTTCGCCGCGCTGACCACTCAGCTAACGGGGACGAACTGCGCGTGAAATAAACTCACCGGATAGCGTACGACTCTCCCTCTCACAATAGCACTCTGATCAAACTGGAGCACTACAGAGGCCGCAGAGGTGGTACTGGGCGCGCATATCAGCCTCCACGGCTGACCAGTCACAGCGGTGAAGTGGTGCGCATCTGTCAGTCGGATTTTGGCCTTCCGAGTAGCAACTCGATTTAGCCATCAATTACACATAGCAGCAATGTACGTAGAATTGAATAACAGAACGCAGAAATGCATATTTACAAATAGAGAAAGCTAAAACAGTCATAGCTGTGCCCACCATACTTTTGCAACAATTACATTAAAAGAAAGTTAAAAGTGTGTTGAGTTACAGATGGTTCAAATGGCTCTGAGCACTATGGGACTTAACATCTATGGTCATCAGTCCCCTAGAACTTAGAACTACTTAAACCTAACTAACCTAAGGAAATCACACAACACCCAGTCATCACGAGGCAGTGTTGAGTTACAGTTCTCATGTTGTTGTTTGTTGTTGTGGTCTTCAGTCCTGAGACTGGTTTGATGCAGCTCTCCATGCTACTCTATCCTGTGCAAGCTCCTTCATCTCCCAGTACCTACTGCAGCCTACATACTTCTGAATCTGCTTAGTGTATTCATCTCTTGGTCTCCCTCTACGATTTTTACCCTCCACGCTGCCCTCCAATACTAAAGTGGTCATCCCTTGATGCCTCAGAACATGTCCTACCAACCGATCCCTTCTTCTAGTCAAGTTGTGCCACAAACTCCTCTTCTCCCCAATTCTATTCAGTACCTCCTAATTAGTTATGTGATCTACCCATCTAATCTTCAGCATTCTTCTGTAGCACCACATTTCGAAAGCTTCTATTCTCTTCTTGTCTAAACTATTTATCGTCCATGTTTCACTTCCATACATCGCTACACTCCATACAAATACTTTCAGAAACGACTTCCTGACACTTAAATCTATACTCGATGTTAACAAATTTCTCTTCTTCAGAAACGCTTTCCTTCCCATTGCCAGTCTACATTTTATATCCTCTCTACTTCGACCATCATCAGTTATTTTGCTCCCCAAATAGCAAAACTCCTTTACTGCTTTAAGTGTCTCATTTCCCAATCTAATTCCCTCAGCATCACCCGACCTAATTCGACTACATTCCATTATCCTCGTTTTGCTTGTGTTGATCTTCATCTTATGTCCTCCTTTCAGGACACTGTCCATTCCGTTCAACTGCTCTTCCAAGTCCTTTGCTGTCTGTGACAGAATTACAATGTCATCGGCGAACCTTAAAGTTTTTATTTCTTCTCCGTGGATTTTAATACCGACTCCGAATTCTTTTTTCTTTTACTGCTTGCTCAATATACAGATTGAACAACATCGGGGAGAGGCTACAACCCTGTCTCACTCCCTTCCCAACCACTGCTTCCCTTTCATGTCCCTCGACTCTTATAACTGCCATCTGGTTTCTGTACAAATTGTAAATAGCCTTTCGCTCCCTGTATTTTACCCCTGTCACCTTCAGAATTTGAAAGAGAATATTCCAGTCAACATTGTCAAAAGCTTTCTCTAAGTCTACAAATGCTAGAAACGTAGGTTTGCCTTTTCTTAATCTAGCTTCTAAAATAAGTCCTAGGGTCAGTATTGCCTCACGTGTTCCCATATTTCTACGGAATCCAAACTGATCTTCCCCGAGGTCGGCTTCTACCAGTTTTTCCATTCGTCTGTAAAGAATTCGTGTTGGTATTTTGCAGCCGTGACTTATTAAACTGATAGTTCGGTAATTTTCACATCTGTTAACGCTTGCTTTCTTTGGGATTGGAATTATTATATTCTTCTTGAAGTCTGAGGGTATTTCGCCTGTCTCATACATCTTGCTCACCAGATGGTAGAGTTTTGTCAGGACTGGCTCTCCTAAGGCTGTCAGTAGTTCTAATGGAATGTTGTCTACTCCCGGGGCCTTGTTTCGACTTAGGTCTCTCATAGTTTCTGAAATACCTTCAGAAGCAAGACAGAAAAATAGAATATGTACACCATTAAAATCTTTGTAATCTTAACGTACTTAACGATTGCTTTATAAAGGCGATTGTTGTTAGTAAAGAAAACAAATTAATTTTAAATTTTAAATTAACAACAGCCTCAGTTGCAATGTTTACCTAGATTTACCTGGGTTTCAGTTGGGATAACCCCCTCCTTCAGAATAAAAGGAACTACGATTTGTCCACAATGGACAACGTCAAAAGCTAAAATCTATAATATAGTAATACATCGTCATATTGCAATAATTTACCTGGGAAACAGCCTCGGCTATTGCTGCCGTACCGACGACCTCGTTATTTGGTAGCTCTACGAGGTCCAATCACCAATGAGCGAATTGAGGGCGTTGAAGAAGAGAAATTTGTTAACATCGAGTATAGATTTAAGTGTCAGGAAGTCGTTTCTGAAAGTATTTGTATGGTGTGTAGCCATGTATGGAAATGAAACATGGACGATAAATAGTTTAGACAAGAAGAGAATAGAAGCTTTCGAAATGTGGTGCTACAGAAGAATGCTGAAGATTACTTGGGTAGATCACATTACTAATGAGGAAGTAGTGAATAGAATTGGAGAGAAGGGAAATTTGTGGCACGACTTGACTAGAAGAAGGGATCGGTTGGTAGGGCATATTCTGAGGCACCAAGGGATCACCAATTTAGTATTGGAGGGCAGCGTGCTGGGTAAAAGTCGTAGAGGGAGACCAAGAGATGAATACACGAAACAGATTCAGAAGGATGTAGGCTGCAGTACGTACTGGGAGATGAAGAAGCTTGGACAAGATAGAGTAGCATGGAGAGCTGCATCAAACCAGTCTCTGGACTGAAGACCACAACAACAACATCATCGAGCCTACAGCCCATGTTGCGCGTCATTAACATCGCCTCTCTTACGACTGTAATTTTATGTCTAGTAAGCTCATGTGTATTGTATTGAAATTCATGTTTCGAAACGAATGTACGAATGGGTATGTTATTTTCCATTTCTGCTCTAAAATTTGGGTTCTTTCTCGAGTTGTTGGTGCTGTACTGTGAAACCTGCAGTGTGGTTCTTACAACTTGTTTTGGTACTACCGATTTCATTTATGTTTGCTTCAAGTTTGTGTAGTGGTATTAATTTTAATGCTCAAACGTGTCAAGTACTAAATTTTTTTAGGAAATGTACGCAGCCTTTAACAGTTTTCGGCGTTCATTGTAACTTCAGAATGATACTTGATTCTGCCTTTAGGCTGATTCCATGATGCTGTTACAGACTGTCAGAGATGATGGAAAAGTGTAAATGTATCGATTTTGGACAAGGGACCCTCGTCCGGAAATGACCGAATCCAAACTTATAAGCGAAAATCGTTCTGTCACCTCTCACAGTGGATCTCTTCTACTGAAAGCTCTTTGGTTTCCATATTTTGGAAGGAGGCAGTACGGACCAAAACAAGAAAAAAATCTCCAGTAAACATGGGCCCTAAAATGCATACCTTAACAGCTATGAGCAATTGTTCATTTTCGCTACTGCTAACCACATCTCTTCTACTGAACACGTGCTCTTATCTCTAAAGGCTTGCATTTTAGAGTCCCAGTTTACTGGATACTTTTTTTGTTTTAGTCCATATTACCTCCTCCATAAATACGACTGCCAAAGTGCTTGCAGCAGAAGAGATCCACTGTCAGAGCTGTTAGAACGACTTTCGCTTATAACTCTGTTGTTTCCGGACAAGGGGCACTTACCTCAAATTGATGCATTTACCTTTTCAACTACCCCTGAAAGTTTGAGTCATCATCACGGAATCGGCCTGTATGCGCGTATTTGATTTGCAGCTGTATTTAAAACTGATACGCGCAAAATGGTAACGGTTTACGAAACGACAACTTTTATATGAGACGTATAATGAATATTAGTCGGCAGAATAGCATCATGAGAGAACGTTCTACATCTACACCCATACTCCGCAAGCCACCTGACAGTGTGTGGCGGAGGGTACGTTGAGTACCTCTATCGGTTCTCCCTTCTATTCCAGTCCTGTATTGTTCGTGGAAAGAAGGATTGTCGGTATGCTTCTGTGTGGGCTCTAATCTCTCTGATTTTATCCTCATGGTCTCTACACGAGATATACGTAGGAGGGAGCAATATACTGTTTGACTTCTCGGTGAAGGTATGTTCTCGAAACTTCAACAAAAGCCCGTACCGAGCTACTGAGCGTATCTCCTGCAGAGTCTTCCACTGGAGTTAATCTATCATCTCCGCAACGCTTTCGCGATTACTAAATGATCCTGTAACGAAACGCGGTGCTCTCCGTTGGATCCTCTCTATCTCTTCTATCAACCCTATCTGGTACGGATCCCACACTGCTGAGCAGTATTCAAGCAGTGGGCGAACAAGCGTACTGTAGCCTACTTCCTTTGTTTTCGGATTGCATTTCCTTAGGATTTTTCCTGTTACAAATTCGCGATGCACTTGCTGCACAAAGACAGTTCGAACGTTTCACTAAACTTACCACTTTAAAAATACTGCCACTTTGGCAATGATTTCTTTTTGCAACTTGATAAATTTCTTCGTCTACCCATGATAGCGAAATGCATGTACTCTGGCAGTTCCGCTACGTAGCTACTTCATCAGTGCATACCACGTGTCGTAATACGTCTTAAGCTACGCTTTGTATAGAGGACAGATGGGAGTTTCTCAGTATAGCGTCACTTGTCAAGTTTCTCAATTCTGTATTTCAGCTACTTTCACGCTGTCTCCCATCTTTTCCTATCAGAGGCTACCTTTTGAGCTCTGCCGACTACTGCGCCTAGCGTTCTCTATGAATCTACTGCTACTTTCACCGACATGTTCAGTGTTTCTGGGAAGAGTCTTCCACAGTTTCTCTCCTCAAATCTCACCTGCTCTTTTTCGTCCTTCTTCACATCGTATTTAATCCGCCCACTTCAGTTTTAACATTCTTCGAGAGAATCACATTCCAGAAACTTCCAGTTTCTCCTTCGTATTTCCAGTGGCCCAAGATGTACTTATAATGTTGTGCACAAGATTTCTTTCCTCTCGTGTAATTCGATTCACACTTTATTAGCACACTTAATTTATAACGGATGTCTCTCCTAAGAGTCGTCAGGTGCTTCACTGTGATGTTACCGAAGACGTTGTCAGTTTCCTTTTTGTCATGCCTACGTGTGAACTCGAATAAAATACTCGTACCATCAAACTGACGATGATATTATCTATAGAATACTATCGTCGTTGGATGATCTTAACCAAACTCAGAACTGGACGAGACTTTCACACGGTTTAATTAGCGGCAGCTCTCTTTATTAAATGTGGGGAAAAGGAGGGTAATGTCGACAACGATTGTAGCTCACACAGATGCTTAACAGCACTCGTTCTTCCCAGGCGCTATTCGCTAGTGGAACAAGGAATGGGGACATGATAGTGGTTCCAGAAGTGCCCTCTCCGGTGGAGTATACATGCAGATATTTGCGCCAAATAGCACGAAGTGAAAGCGTAGGTCTTTTTGGGAGAAGACCTGGGACGTGTTATAGACTGGTACAGGATGCGGCTGTGGAGAAAGTAGGTGGGTGTGGATCCCAAAGGAGAGGTCGTCTGCCTTCAGGAATCCGGTGAGTAATAAAACCTCAGTGGCGGCCCAGATGCAACCGCCACCAAGATAAATCGGGACATAGCGAAGCTGTTGTTGGCTATTTATTTTAGAAACTGGTTAGTTTCCCACTTCACCTCTGACTTTCTCCCAACCTCTGCACACTCCCCGTCTACATGTACATCTGTACTCGCTCATGGAACTTCTGGCATACGAATACAGAGCTGGATAAAAAAAGAGAAGCACCCAGAATACATGGTGGGAAGGCATTGTCGTTCGTACTGAGCGTCATTACCAGGGCAGGTAGGCTATATAGGGGTCGTGAACAGCGTCAGGTGTTGAGTGGTCAATGCGAAGCAGGCGGAGATGCCACGTACTCGTTCGAGACAGCGTTGTCAGTACCAGACAGGAAGAGCCCTCACTGTAGGTACACATTTGGCCGGGTGGTCGAATCTTGTAATATACGGAACTGTACGGTATTTCGATGAATCAGCTGCCCCATATCGGATTGCATGCGAATGTCAGTGCAGGCACGCTCGAGGTCAAGCTTCCAGCCGACCACGTTTGTGTCATCCTGTTGTATTGGTCCGAGACTAGCAGCAGTCGGAGAATCGCAGTGCCATGCGCAGACTGCCGTTAACACAGACGGCTCCATTTGTTGCCGCGTTCAAGACTGCATGGACTGCTCATGGATGACATCGCATTGCGTTCAGCGATGAACTGTGGTTCTCCAATATCCAGGACAACCATTGTCGGCGGGTCTGGCGGCGACGTCTCATTATTCCAGTGTTTTGGAGAGGCTACGTGATGTCACTCATGATTTGGAGAGCCATCGGGTACGATTTTAGGTCATGGATGGTAGATCTGGAGAGCTTTGACGGTACAGTGATACACTATGTGATCAAAAATCCCGACACCCCCCCCCCCCCCCCGAAACATACGTTATTCATATTAGGTGCATTGTGCTGCCACCTACTGTCAGGTACTCCATATCAGTGACCTCAATAGTCATTAGACATCGTGCGGGAGCAGAATGGGGCCCTCCGCGAAAAGCTCACGGACTTCCAACGTGGTCAGGTGATGTCTCATAAGTCTGTACGCGGGATTTCCACACTCCTAAATATCCCTAGGTCCTCATTTTCCGATGTGATAGTGAAGTTAAAACAAAAAAGTACAGGCGGACTTCGTTTGTTGACTGACAGAGATCGCCGAAAGTTGAAGAGGGTCGTAATGTGTAATAGGCAGACATCTATGCAGACCATCACACAGTTATTCCAAACTGCTTCAGGATCCACTGCAAGTACTATGACAGTTAGGCGGGAGTTAAGAAAACTTAGTTTTCATGGTCGAGCAGATGCTCATAAGCCACACATCGCGCCGGTAAATGCCAAACGACGCCTCGCTTGGTGTAAAGAGCGTAAACATTGGGCCGGCCGGTGTGGCCGTGCGGTTCTAAGCGCGTCAGTTTGGAACCGCGTGACCGCTACGGTCGCAGGTTCGAATCCTGCCTCGGGCATGGATGTGTGTGATGTCCTTAGATTAGTTAGGTTTAAGTAGTTCTAAGTTCTAGGGGACTGATGACCTCAGTAGTTAAGTCCCATAGTGCTCAGAGCCATTTGAACCATTCGTAAACATTGGACGATTGAACAGTGGAAAAACTTTATGGGGAGTGACGAATCACGGTACACAATGTGGCGATCCGATGGCAGGGTGTGGGCATGTCGAATGTCCGGTGAATGTCATCTTCCAACGTGTGTAGTGCCAACAGTAAAATTCGGAGGCGGTGGCGTTATGGTATGGCCGTGTTTTTCTTGGAGGGGTCTTGCACCCCTTGTTTTGCGAGGCACTATCACAGCACAGGCCTACGTTGATGTTTTAAGCACCTCCTTGCTTTCCACTGTTGAAGAGCAATTCGGGGATGGCGATTGATTCTTTCAACACGATCGAACACCTGTTCATAATGCACGGCATATGGCGGAATGGTTACACGACAATAACATCCCTGTAATGGACTGGCCTATACACAGTCCTGAACTGAGTCCTACAGAATACCACTGGGAATTTTGGAACGCCGATTTCGTGCCAGGCCTCACCGACTGACATCGATACCTCTCCTCAGTGCAGCACTCCGTGGATAATGGGCTGCCATTCTCCAAGAAACCTTCCAGCACTTGATTGAACGTATGCTTGCGAGAGTGAAAGGTGCCATCAAGGCTAAGGGTGGGCCAACATCATACTGAATCCCAGCATTACCAATGGAGGGCGCCACGAACTTGTAAGACATTTTCATCCGAATTTCCGGATACTTTTGATCACGTAGTGTACCCCACGGACATACTACATCCTCGTATGTTACCTCTCACGCAACAGTATCGTGGTACCATTTTTCAACATAACAATGTTCGTCTACATATGCCATGCGTCTGTATGTATTGTCAGCGTGACGTTGAGGTACGCCTGCGACAGCAACTTCTTCACGTCTATCCCCAATAAAACATCTGTGCTCTGTACCAGTGACAGCACCCAGGGCATCGAGGACCAGGTGCAACAGCTGAGGTCCAGTTTGCCACGTGCGAGGTTACAGCGGCTTGATAGCGACCCTCGCAAAATGGTTCAAATGGTTCTGAGCACTATGGGACTTAACTGCTGAGGTCATCAGTCCCCTAGAACTCAGAACTACTTAAATCTAACCAACCTAAGAACATCACACACAGCCATGCCCGAGGCAGGATTCGAACCTGCGACCGCAGCGGTCGCGCGATTTCAGACTGTAGCGCCTAGAACCGCTCAGCCACTCCAGCCGGCGAACTTCGCAACCCACTGCCTAAAGAGTATTAGAATTTATGCACTGGTACGTAATTTTGCGGGCCCGTTGCTCTCACCTTTCTTATACACTGGAGTCACCTACGCTTTTTTCCAGCACTTGGCACATTGTGCTGGGCGAGAAATTCACGAATTGGTTAAAATTGCTCTGAGCACTATGGGACTTAACTTCTGAGAGGATCAGTCCCCTAGAACTTAGAACTACTTAAACCTAACTAACGTAAGGACATCTCACACATCCATGCCCCAGGCAGGATTCGAACCTGCGACCGTAACAGTCGCGCAGTTCCGGACTGAAGCGCCTAGAACCGCTCGGTCACCGCTGCCGGCGAAGTCTAACTGGGATTCCATCTTGACCTAGTGATTTATTTTCTTTCAAGTCTGTCTGTTGCTTCTCTATGCCAGGTATGCTTATTATGGGAATCTATCCGATAGTCAAATAACAGTATGTTTGTATGATTTTCCCGTGTGAACGATTTCTTGAACGTGAAATTTAAAACTTCGGCTTTCGTTTTGCTATCTTCAACCGCCACTCCAGACTGGTCAACAAGGGAGTGGTTAGGTTAGGTTAGGTTAGTGTTTAACGTCCCGTCGACAACGAGGTCATTAGAGACGGAGCGCAAGCTCGGGTTAGGGTAGGATTGGGAAGGAAATCGGCCGTGCCTTTTCAAAGGAACCATCCCGGCATTTGCCTGAAACGATTTAGGGAAATCACGGAAAACCTAAATCAGGATGACTGCAGACGGGATTGAACCGTCGTCCTCCCGAATGCGAGTCCAGTGTGCTAACCACTGCGCCACCTCGCTCGGTAAAGGGAGTGAATGGAAGCCTCAGACCCGCTGCATTACGCTATGGTTCTCTGTTAAAGGTATGAGAGTGTACGCTACTACAAGTGCCAACCAATATATTGATTCCACTTGCGGACGTCTCGCGAAAAGATCATGGTGACTAAATTAGAGAGACTGGAACCCGCACGGAGGCATACTAGCAATCGATCTTTCTGCGAACCATAGTCGACTTAATGAAGAAAAGGGGAAAGTTATAATGGTACACAAAGTACCCTCCACCATACACCATGGCTTGCGGAGTGTAGATGTAGAGGCGTAGGTTAATCTGCTGAAAAAATGCGGAAAAGAAAAAGAGCAGATGGATATGGAAGGTGTTAACACCGAAAGTGTAACAGATTCCTATGGTCGGTTGCTTGGCAAAGGAGGTAGGAGAGGGTAAGAATAAAAACATAGGGAACCGTAATACTTGTACACTACTGGCCATTAAAACTGCTACACCAAGAAGAAATGCAGATGATAAACGGGAATCCATTGGACAAATATATTATACTAGAACTGACATGTGATTACATTTTCACGCATTGATCCTGACAATTTAGTACCCAGAACAACCACCTTTGGCCGTAATAACGGCCTTGATACGCCTGGGAATTGAGTCAAGCAGAGCTTGGATGGCATGTACAGGTACAGCTGCCCATGCAGCTTCAACACGATACCACAGTAGTGACTGGCGTATTGTGACGAGCCAGTTGCCCGCCCACCACTGACCAGACGTTTTCAATTGGTGAGAGATCTGGAGAATGTGCTGGCCAGGGCAGCAGTCGAACATTTTCTGTATACAGAAAGACCCCCACAGGACCTGCAACATGCGGTCGTGCATTACCCTGCTGAAATGTAGGGTTTCGCAGCGATCGAATGAAGGATAGAGTCACGGGTCGTAACACATCTAAAATGTAACGTCCACTGTTCAAAGTGCCGTCAATGCGAACAAGAGGTGACCGAGACGTGTAACCAATGGCTCCCCATACCATCACGCCGGGTGATACGCCAGTATGGCAATGACGAATACACTCTTCCAATATGCGTTCACCGCGATGTCGCCTATCACGGATGCGACCATCATGATGCTGTAAACAGAACCTGGGTTCATCCGAAAAAATGACGTTTTGCCATTCGTGCACCCAGGTTCGTCGTCCAGTACACCATCGCAGGCGCCCCTGTCTGTGATGCAGCGTGAAGGGTAACCGCAACTGTGGTCTCCGAGCTGATAGTCCATGCTGCTGCAAACGTCGTTGAACTGTTGGTGCAGATGGTTGTTGTCTTGCAAACATCCCCATCTGTTGACTCAGGGATCGAGACGTGGCTGCACGATCCGTTACAGCCATGCGGATAAGATGCCTGTCATCTCGACTGATAGTGATACGAGGCCGTAGAGATCCAGCACGGCGTTCCGAATTACCCTCCTAAACCCACCCATTCCATGTTCTGCTAACAGTCATTGGATCTCGACCAACACGAGTAGCAATGTCGCGATACGATAAACCGCAATCGCGATAGGTTACAATCCGACCTTTATCAAAGTCGGAAACGCGATGGTACGCATTTCTCCTCCTTACACGAGGCATCACAACGTTTCACCACAACTCCTGTTTGTGTATGAGAAATCGGTTGGAAACTTTCCTCATGTCAGCACGTTATAGGTGTCGCCACCGGCGCCAACCTTGTGTGAATGCATATCATAGCATCTTCTCCCTGTCGGTTAAATTTCGCGTCTGTAGCACATCATCTTCGTGGTGTAGCAATTTTAATGGCCAGTAGTGTATTTGTCATTTGGTAGCTTCGAGAGTGCTACCGTGGAAAACCATGGAAGCACGCAAAGGTCACGGCCAGTTTGTAGTGAAGTGAATGCATACGGTACTGCAGACGTTCCGCCTGGGTTGTTTACCGTTGTTTGGCGCTCGGCAGATAACTCGTCCCCGAATGCCGTAACGGTGGCTGTCTCTCTTTGGTCGCGGGAACGCCTCCCCGGTGTACCTTGCGCAACGGCCGCTCGGACCTGGCTACCGTTGCGTGTCTCACACACGAGAAAACTCGCACACACTCGCTTCCGCTTCTCCATAAAGGAGACACACGAGACGTTAACAACTGCACACGTAACCAACTACTATTCCAAATGCACAAATAATTATCAGTAAACGGCTAAAAGCTCACTAATAGGCGCCCATTTAGATTGAAGTTTGCCTATCTAACAGCTTCCTGGTGAAGAAAGAAATTAATTTAATTATTTCTTACGGTATGATGGACTGGGGGGAGGGGGTGCATAAGTAGGTACTGAAAACTCCGTCCGAACAGGTGTCCGAAGGACCAACTGTACCGACCGACCGCCGCGTCATCCTCAGGTCATAGGCATTACTGAATGTGGGTATTGAGGGGTATGTGGTCAGCACACCACTCTCCTGGCCATGTTTGTTTCCGTGACCGAAGTCACTGCTTCTCAATCAAGTAGCTCCTCAGTTTGCCTCACAAGGGTTCAGCGCTTGTCAGACCCTGTCGGTCACCCATCTGAGTGTTAACCAAGACTGATAGCGCTTAACTTTGGTGATCTGACGGAAACCAGAGTTATCACTGCGGCTAGGACTTTGGCTTGGTGGGTATCCAGTAGGTATCATTATTATTATCACATCTTGGTAGAGCACTTGCCCGCGAAAGGCAAAGGTCCAGAGTTCGTATCTCGGTCCGGCCCGCAGTTTTAATCTGCCAGGAAGTTTCATATCAGCGCACACTCCGCTGCAGAGTGATAATCTCATTCTGGAAACGTCCCCCTGACTGTGGCTAAGCCATGTATATGCAATATCCTTTCTTTCAGGAGTGCTAGTTTTGCAAGGTTCGCAGGAGAGCTTCTGTAAATTTTGGAAGGTAGGAGGCGAGGTACTGACAGAAGTAAAGCTGTGAGGAAGGGGCGTGAGTCGTGCTTGGGTAGCTCAGTTGGTAGAGCACTTGCCCGCGAAAGGCAAAGGTCCAGAGTTCGTATCTCGGTCCGGCCCGCAGTTTTAATCTGCCAGGAAGTTTCATATCAGCGCACACTCCGCTGCAGAGTGAAAATCTCATTCTGGAAACATCCCCCTGACTGTGGCTAAGCCATGTCTATGCAATATCCTTTCTTTCAGGAGTGCTAGTTCTGCAAAGTTCGCAGGAGAGCTTCTGTAAAGTTTGGAAGATATTCTTGAGGGTATTTTTGTTCTGTCGTTTCGCTTTATTGAGTTAAAGCATCATCAGTGGTCTATAATTAAATTATTTGGATTTTGATTTCCTTTTCGATCCAAAAACAGTTCGTTAAGAATAAATTGATTTGTACTTAGGGTGATTTTCGGTTGATTTCTCGATTACATCGGGAAATGCTGTCTGCTAGCACATCGTTGTTTTTTCTGTGTTAGATAGTGATAATTTTTGGTCTAATTTTTAGGTGTTCTCCAGCACTATGCATTTCTTATGTTTTTCACAACACACTTTTACGCACACGACTGAATTCTGTTTGTTTTTGTACTTCAAGTATGTATTGTGGTTTGTGTTTTGTAGTGTTGCCAACATCCAACATAACCTTTCCACTACTTTGTCTACAATATTTTTTTAAATAATTATATTATTTTATGCGTGTAATTCTATTTAATTAAGTTTCTTTGTCTTTCTATACTGTATAAGAGTAGAGAAGGAATAGCGATGGAGGGTTTTATTTTTTTTTTTTTGGAGAGGGGGGGGGGGGCATGATGAGTGGACGTAAGTATACAGCAGAGTGATGGAGTGTGAGTTAGAGGAGAAATGGAACTGTGAGTTGCGGGGGGGGGGGGGGGGGGTGGGGGGGAGGGGGGGGTCTGTCGGAGAGTAAGAGGGAGTGAAGAACGGAAAAGACTCTTTTCTTTTTCATGTAATTTCATCAGATATTCTATATAGAGTATGGCTTCCAATATTTATTTGGTCATTGAACAACTGTTCCTTTTGCGTTAATGCTTTTTCTGTATGGAAATTTTCTTGCAAAGGTAGGATGTGTCTGTCTTTACTGATTTTTATGATATTCATATCGTTTGCAATATTGCTTGGTCTATGGTGTTCTTGTTTTAGATGATCTGCAAAGGTTGAATGATTTGTACCGTATTTAAATGTTCTGATGTGTTCTTTATACTTGTATCGAATGTTCTGCCAGTCATTCCAATGTATATCTTCTCACAATCTCTGCAACGGAGCTGATAGATACCACATTTTTGGTATCTGTCTGGTTTCGATTTCAGTTTTGGGATGTGCTTTTGTATGTATCTAAAATAAAATCAAAATGTAAATAACTTAATTACAGACCACTGCTGATGCCTTACCTCAGTAAAGCGAATCGCGTCTGGTGAAAAAAAATCACGCATTTTTGTAGCTGCAGCGACAGAACAAAACTACCATCAATAATTTCTTTTCATACATTTTAGCCTGAAACCCAACACTTCGTATACAAAATCATATGAAATTCTTTCAGTGAAACAGCCGAGATAATGTTCACGTATGCGAGATTCGAAAATATCCCTGGTATCGGATACTTTCATAAAAAAAAGGGCAATGTTAGAGGAGGGTGTCCCATTACAACACCCACACACACACACACACACGTTGTCGCTGTGGTGTCACCGCCAGACACCACACTTGCTAGGTGGTAGCTTAAATCGGCCGCGGTCCATTAGTACATGTCGGACCCGCGTGTCGCCACTGTGTGATCGCAGACCGAGCGCCACCACAAGGCAGGTCTCGAGATACGGAATAGCACTCGCCCCAGTTGTACGACGACATTGCTAGCGACTACACTGACGAAGCCTTTCTCTCATTTGCCGAGAGACAGTTAGAATAGCCTTCAGCTAAGTCAATGGCTACGACCTAGCAAGGGGCCATTAGCCTTACATAGTTTGATAGTTATCGTATGAAATGTCTCATCAAGAACGATGTATACAACAAGGATTAAAAGTTAAGTAATAGCAGTTACGTACTTTTCTTGCTACCATTCATTACCTATCCTGTTTCAGACCTCTATCTAGCCTAAGTGAGATTACGCGTGCCTTTCGGCTACTTCAGTGTGGCGTAGCTGTCTTGTTACGCCACAACAGTCGCCTTCTCGTGGTTTCACCTATCTTCGACCACGTTCCGCAGGTGCCTGCCACTTAGCACACCAACAGTCGACCATCTCCGCCATTTTCGAGAAGTTCGTAAGAGCCTGGCCGTTGTCAGAGTCGGTCTCGCCACTGTTCCTCATCAGCACGTGTGCTGCAAGTTACTTTGAGGCGACAGTCTTACGGCGGTCCGATCTCCACCTCTTCCGCGTTCCCCACGTCTCGGCTCTGAGTTTTCTCACGGAGCAGCAGACGCGTGCCGGAGATGCGGGGATAACTCTTGCTTGCAACTACTGGCCGGCGGTTTCCAGGTCGAATTACCAGACTCACGAGTCTGTAGGACTTATAAACCTCGGAGGGCGGTAATAGCGAAGGAAGCATCGGGCCCTGCACCTCGAGAACTAGAACTTCCCCTAGACTACAGGCAGAAGTTGGTTGGTAAATGATGCAACCATCCAAAAATACTTTTTTAATGTGTCAATTTAGCGTCATAGGCCCACGAATACTTTTTAAATGTTTCAATTTAGTGCCATACGCGCTTTCGGGCTACCATGCCCATCTTCAGATGGCTAATATTTTCAGTTATACAGATGTTTTGGCCAATAGCATGTCGGCTGACCCCAAACTGCATAGGAATATTTGAGTATTAAGTGCCGCTTTATTATAAGTTGTGTCATTAATAAAAATACGCTTCAAGTGCTTGCATGACCCGAAACATTATGACCACCTCCTTAATAGCTTGAGTGTTCGTCTTACATATATCACTGATTCTGGGTATCAGGGACCCGACAGATGGTTGGTAGGTTTGTGGATTTATGTGGCATTAGACGTCTATGCACAGGTCATGTAATTCGCATAAATAACAGGCCGCTGATATGTGTATGCGGTGATGGCGCTCGATAGCGACCGAGATGGAATCCATAGGATTTAGACTAATTTGGTCACCGAGACATAAACGTGAGTTCACTATAATGCTCCTCAAACCACTGTATTACGGTTCTGGCTGCCAGACACGTACTGCTGAAAGGAGACATCGCCGTCGGGAAAGACAGGAGAACGTCTCGCATAGCGGAATACTACTCCCACCAGCCTGCGTCCGTGGCGCGCTGCACGTTTCGATCCGCCAGTCACCTCGATGACGGCGTTTGTGGAGACGGCAATGGACTCAGTGTAGCAAAAATGTGATTCACACGATTACTCGAGACGTTTCCATTGATCGACGGTAGAATCCCGATGGTCCAATGGCCAACGCAATCGCAATTGACGATGTCATTGGGTCAACATGTGAACATGTAGGGGTGGTCTGCTGTGGAGCTCCATGTTCAACAATGGACGATGAACAGTGTGCTCCGAAACACTTGTCCGTGCTCATGCCACAGTTCACCATCTATCCCACTTTACAGAGAAGACAAGCCTCCGAACCCTACGTTCTATGAAAAATCGTAGACGTCAACCATTTAGCGCCTAGTGGTAGTTTCACAGTCCTTCTGTCTATTTCTGTAGATCTTCACAACAGCATAACGTGAACATTCGACCAGCTCCGCTGTTTTCTAGATACTCGTGCACAGGGTCTGCTCAATAACAAATTGCCCTTTCTCATAGACACTTATCTCCATGGATTTCGCCATTTGCAGCCCATGTCTTTGTTAGGGGGATCCCCCGTCCGTTCTGCCCCCTTACATACTTTTGTTACCGAGTCACAAGACTCGAAAAGCCACCAGGTGGCTTCCAACGTCGTCGGTGGGCAGTGGTTTTGGCTTATCAGTGTACTTATGCACACATCAAAAAAAGTCTTGCATCACCCTGGTTCCCGGAACTCCTGAAGATAGACGTAGACTGTGGATCTTGTATCACAGACACAGTCCCTTTGACTGTTCAGGGATGTCACTAAACCCACCCAAAGATGTAAAGAACCATGCATGAGAAGCGCCTATCGCCTATTAGACGGACGGGGTCCGACAGCCGATCAGTTCCAGTCATTCCAACATGAAGGAGGTACACGGCTCGTGTTGTCTGTAGTTCAACCATGCCAAGACGGTCAATACCGTGGAGCGATCGCGTCCGCATTGTTACCTTGTGCCAGGAAGGGCTCTCAACAAGGGAAGTGTGCAGGAGTCTCGGAGTCAACCAAAGAAATGTGAGATGCAGAGAGATAGGAACTGTTGATGACATGCCTCGCTCAGGCCGCCCAACGGCTAGTCAGTAGATGACCCCTACCTTGGGATTATGTCTCGGAGGAACCCTGACAGCAACGCCACCATGCTGAATAATGTTTTTCGTGTAGGCACAGGACGTCGTGTTACGACTCAAACTGTGCGCAATACGCTGATGATGCGCAACTTCATTCTCGGCGTACATGGCGAGGTCGATTTTTGCAACCACGGCAATATGCAGCGCGGTACAGATGGGCCCAACAACATGCCGAATGGACCGCTCAGGATTGGCTTCACGTCCTCTTCACCGATGAGTGTCGCATATGCCTTCAACCAGACAACCGTCGGAGGCGTGTCTGGAGGCAACCCGGTCAGGTGAACCCCTTACCCGCACTGTCCAGCGAGTGCAGCAAGGTGGAGGTTCCCTGCTGTTTTAGGATGGCGTAATGTGGGGCCGACGTACGCCGCTGGTGGTCATGGAAGGCTCCGTAACGGCTGTATTATACGTGAATGAATGCCATCCTCCGACCGATAGTGCAATCATATCGCCAGCATATTGGCGAGGCATTCGGCTTCATGGACGGCAATTCGTGCCCCATCCAGCACATCTTGTAAATGACTTCCTTCAGGATTACGACATCCCTCGACTAGAATGGCAAGCTTGTTCTGACATGAAACCTATTGAATATTCCTGGGATAGATTGAAAAAGGCTGTTTATGGACGACGTGACCCGCCAACCAATCTGAGGGATCTACCCCGAATCGCCGTTTAGGAGTGGGACAATCTGGACCAACAGTGCCTTGGTGAACTTGTGGATGGTTTGCCACTGCGAATACAGGCATGCATCAGTGCAAGAGGACGTGCTACCGGGTATTAGAGGTACCGGTGTGTACAGCAGTCTGGACCACCACCTCTGGTAGTCTCGCTGTATGGTGGTACAAAATACAATGTGTGGTTTTCATGAGCAATAAAAAGAGCGGAAGTGATGTTTATGTTGATCACTATTCCAATTTTCTATACAGGTTCTCGAACTCTCGGAACCGAGGTGATGCAAAACTTTTTTTGATGTTTCAAATTAGTTGTGCTGGTGTGCTGTGAGTAAACTTACTATTAAAAGACCAAGAGACAAATTGTTTCGGTATTTTTTTGTCTTTTTTCTATTAGTGGGAATTTTGACGAAATAATTTACTGTAAATTACATTTGCATTTACACGCAGTTGTATGTACAGATATTTGATTGTCATTACACTTTATAAGTTAGTTGCAAGAAATAAAAAATTAAAGAAGTTCACGGGTGGGATGCGAGCAACAACTCTGTTCATCATAATCATATTTATATCTTAAACTGCAGTGTTGTGACTGTTAGGCTTCCCATTCGTGTTTGATTTTTGTAAACAGTCCAAGGAAATTATTTAGAAAATGTTTGCTGACTAGCTCCAGCCGCTCATTTAGAATGTATTGGAGTGAACTGAGGGTGTGAGTATATATTTCTTTCCTCTAAGAGGTCCATTTTCGAGCCTTTTTTAGTGGTATGTAATATCCGCAAGTTGCCATTAACGTTAGAAACATAGTGTCTATATTGATTCAAGTGACTGACCCCCTTCCCCCCCCGCCCCCTGCCCCCCGCTCCCATGAACCATGGACCTTGCCGTTGGGTGCCTCAGCGATACAGATAGCCGTACCGTAGGTGCAACCGCAACTGAGGGGTACCTCTTGAGAGGCCAGACAAATGTGTGGTTCCTGAAGAGGGGCAGCAGCCTTTTCAGTAGTTGCAGGGGCAACAGTCTGGATGATTGACTGATCTGGCCTTGTAACAATAACCAAAATGGCCTTGCTGTGCTGGTACCGCGAACGGCTGAAAGCAAGGGGAAACTACAGCCGTAATTTTTCCCGAGGGCATGCAACTTTACTGTATCATGGAGAGCTGCATCAAACCAGTCTCTGGACTGAAGACCACAACAACAACAACAACAGTGTAAAGGTACCCATGTGTTTACGATATCTTATACTGAAGCTTCTGCCGGTCTGTCCACGATAAAAGTCGGGGCAACTGTCACAATCAATCTTGTAAAATCCTGATTTTTCTAGCGAAGACTAATGGTATTGGTGCTGTGGATAATGTTATGTTGCACAGTATTATTGGTGCGAAAACTTATTTGAACTCTGTCCTTCGGAAAAGATTGGCAATTTGGTATGAGATTATGACTAGGAATGGAATGCATACAAGTAGTTCATTTTCTACTGCTGGTTCTGAGTTTAATGCTGTGGATTAGTATCTTCAGTTTTATTTTACAGGCAGTCAATTACTTGTGGTGTATACCGATTATTTTTAGCTACAGTTCTGCTAATACTGATTTCTTTCTCCTTGGCAGATGAACGGGGGAATTTCATGTATACGGTTTAACACGGGTCTGAAATAAAAGTATTTGTGGCTGGTTGCGGCATTCACCAACTGTCATCAACGACTGCGGAGTTCACAAGACCCAACGAGTATAAAATAACATTAGAATTCAGTTGAATGCCACACATATGGCGCTGTCCTAGAGAAGCTGCAGACTGCGCAGAGCTTTCTGTTTGGTTACTCACTCTGACGGCGGCTCCGAGGCGGCTGCTGCGGAGGACCTGCAACAGACAGAGATAATCCACTGTAGTTACCCACTTGACAGTTTATCTTACTTGTGGCCAGCTGAGTACAAGCAGAACGCCTGAAGGAACGGACATTTACACAATAGAGATGGGCAAGGTCGTTCATCCTTGGGAACTAGTTCACTGATGATCTTCTTTTTTGGGAACCGTTCATTGTTGCTCGTTCACCGTTCGTTGTGCTTGGTATATGATTCTTATGAAACATTGAAAATTAGTAGCATAGGTGACTGAAGATGGAAGGCGCCAAGTGAGCACTTGCCTCCCCCTGGAGTACAGAGTTTTTATTCATAACAGAATTCTCACACGCTTGTAATTTTCGTGATTCTACAAAACATCTCGTTTAGCCAACTGCAGCGTTATGTGGCTGATCTCAGTGAAATAGTATAAGGTAGCCCACGAAAAACCGGCCCCGAGTACAGACTGCTCGCCAATTACACACGATTTCTTGACCGCTACGAGCGGAATAGATAAACATGTAATAATTAGGCAGTGAAGGAATAACAAATAAGCTAATGCAAATAACTCCGAAACAATAGATGACGATTGGTAAGCGACAATGAGCAGTCTAGTACTCGGGGCTGATTTTTCGTGCGCCACCCTGTACCACTGAAATAATGTTGCAGGAGATACCATATTCTCTCTACAAAATGTGACATCAGACACTCGATTACGATGCGCGGGCTTCATTCGGTTGTAAGTCGGTCTACCTTCCATAACAATGAACATGCTGTTTTACCTTGCATCAAAAAAAGACGGAAAATGGCCACTCGTGTGTGCCGTGCCGACGTCGTTTGCATGTGTACTAACAAAAAATCTTGCCTTCTTACAAGTATTTCTTCTGCTGTTTATGGAAATAGTGACGCAAACTGATACGCCATTTTGTTACCTGAAGATGTATGTATTACATACCATGTAATTTTTATGTAATTGACGTAATTATATAATACATTTTAATTACCGATCGTGGACGATGAATAGAATACGAAAAGAACCAGAAATCCAGCGTTCAAAAAAGGTTTGAAACAGATGCAGAATGAGCGTGCGAAGCGAACGAAACAGACAACTCGATACTGAAGTAACTACGAACAGTCGGCAGTGGAACTGCGACGAGTGGCCACGCGAAGAACGACGAGTGCGGCCGAGCGAGACCGAGACCGAGACAGACGGGAACGGGACCGAGGCTGGAACGAGAGCGGCCGCCGTGTAGTTGGGGGAGCGAGACCGACCGTTTCCCGTTCCCGGGAACTGTAAGTAGGAAGCCGCGACCGAAGTGAACTACGAACGACCGCTCCTTAGAATTCGTTCCTCGCTCGTTTCGTTCATCTTGGTGAACCGTTCCTTTGGACCTGATAGTTCGCGAACGACCCATCTCTTGTACACAACTCCATACCTGCTAACGAATATTCAGTCTCCAACTGCGGTGAACCTTCAAGAGATTGCTAAATTCGAGAATAGAATATTACTAGGTAGAAACGGAGGATTCGAAAAAGAACTACTTTTATTTCTTAAACTGAAATGGTTCAAATGGCTCTGAGCACTATGGGACTTAACTTCTGAGGTCATCAGTCCCATAGAACTTGTTATGTCCCCACAGAAAATACCCTCTACCACGCACCAATTAATCATTTTCAATCAAACCATCCACATTCATTCACTTTGGAAAAGTTATCTGATCTGATTTTCTAGTAATATATGCGGCGACAGCACGACGACGCCAAAGTATTTTCTAGTGCGTTTATTCTTTGAAATAACAGAGATGCATATATGCATTCTCCATGGTTGTTAGAGTGGTAACTAGGACAGCTTCTGGAGTATCTGTTGAGGGATTGACGTGTTTCTGAGAGATACATATTTTGCTTTTCTTCTCGCTAAAGCGAGCCAATTAACATTTGTGCCGCTAGCGGTTTGTTTGAGAAGAAAGAGACTGTAAAAGGAAAATAATTAAGGCGTGGAATCACCGGAGATCTGGATATGTAATGGAGATGGATTTAGTACACAATTTCCTCCATAAATAAGGTTTGTGACTTTTTTGTTCTGGTGTGAGTGAACGAATGAGTTTTTTCTGAATCATTTGTTGATCACGTTGGCCCTGTAATTAGTGGGGAAGTTTCAGCTGTGTCGAAGAGAGCCTGCAATCACTAAGTCTGTGTTAAATCGTCCAAAAAGGCTTCGTACACATCTGGAATTCGCAATCTTTCGTAAAAGGAACAAATTGTCCAAACGATTGATTCTCCCGACTGACTGCAGTATTTAACAGTAATAATAAATGTAAAGATCTCTTACAGCAAGCCAGCCGCTGATTACCAAGACGAAGAACTCCACCAAAGATCCTATTTGGCTGATTTCACGTAATAAAATATTATATTAAAAACTGTACATAGATAAAGGAGAGAATGAGAGAGAGTGAATGAAAATAGAGATAATACTAATAATCCTTCATTAGTCTAATTTTTCGCCTGTCTTATCACGGATCAGCCAAGAACGGGGAGGGCCTTACTTTACTGTATAGCTTTATGTGTGAAGGTGAAGGGATCTTAAAGGCAACAGATACATGTCTATACAGACAAGACATTACACAGAGATAGCGGCTAGCTGCATTCATCATCTATTCTTAGATAAAGAGACGGAAACTTATTATCTTAACATTTAAAAAGGTTAAAAACTTAGAACTACTTCAACCTAACTAAGGACATCACACACATCCATGCCCGAGGCAGGATTCGAACCTGCGACCTTAGCGGTCGCGCGGATCCAGACTGTCGAGCCTAGAACCGCTCGGCCATTCTGGCCGGCTCTTAAACTCAATTTCAGACGTTAGCATTGTTTTTTTTTCTAAATACGATATATCACTTTGACTATAAATGATCTTATTGTGTCCTAACAGTAGTGTTAAACTGGCCCTAACTAACTTTCGTAACTTAGCTTCTGGCAGTGGAAACTCAGTACTGCTCGAAAGTGATGAATGTTAGAATGCGGCGCAGCAGCAGGCCACATAAAGAGAAACATTCCCCATGTGCAATGCAAAGAAAAGCAGCTATATCATACTGTCCCAGTAAGTTCAATGCGATGACACACGATTATAAAATGACTCTTCGGTCAGGGGATGGAAACAATCAACGACGGACGGAACAAGGAGGACGTCAAAAGCAGACTAGCACTGGCAAAAAGGGCATTCCTGACCAAGACAAGTCTAGTAGTAGAGTTTAATTTGAAGAAGAAATTGCTGACAATGTACCTTTGTAGTACAGCATTGCATGGTAGTAAAACATGGACTGTGAGACAAACCGAACAGAAGAGAATCGAAGCATTTGAGATGTGGAGATGTGGTGCTACAGACGAATGTCGACTGATAAGTTAGGGAATGAGGAGGTTGTGCGCAGAACCGGAGAAGAAACGAATATGCGGAAAGCACTGACAGCAAGAAGGGTCATGACATCAGGGAATGACTTCCATAGCACTAGAGGAAGCTGTAAAGGGCAAAAACTGTAGAGGACGACACAGATTGGAATACATCCAGCAAATAAATGAGGACGTAGGTTGAAAGCGCTACTCTGAGATGTTGGCATAGGATTCGTGGCGGGCGGCATCAGACAAGTCCCAAGACTGATGGGTCAAAAAAAGGGGGATGGTGAAAGAAACTGAACTTACTGATTGATGCAGAAGATACCAGAATTTAAAAAGTGTGTAACGAAGCAAGCTTTTGTGTACTGCAATTATCTTTACAAAATTCATTTCTTGCATAAAAACAAATATTACTCTGCCACGTAATTCGTTAATGAATAGGTGAAGGAGTGGTGAATCTATAGCTGTGAATCCAAGTCATGTGAGCAGATAATTTTGTTTAATTTCATCTCGATAATCAATCTAACTGACACGAATAAATATAGAAAATCATACTGAAACTTTTACTTTCAGGAATTCGTCATAAATTATGCGCGAGCAAGCAGTGCAGCGACGTTAGCTGAACATCTTCACACTCCTAAAACCAATTTTTACAAAAGCATATTTCCAATAATCAATGTCCTCTGTGTTTGCATAAGTGTGTCCCTCTAGCCGGCCAGTGTGACCGAGCGGTTCTAGGCGCTACTGTCTGGAACCGCGTGACCGCTACGGTCGCAGGTTCGAATCCTGCCTCGGGCATGGATGTGTCTGATGTTCTTAGGTTAATTAGGTTTAAGTAGTTCTAAGTTCTAGGGGACTGATGACCTCAGGTGTTAAGTCCCACAGTGCTCAGAGCCATTTGAACCATTTGTCCCGCTAGGTATTCCTGGACCACTTAGAAGTGTGACCAACACCAGACTCTCTCACTAACCTCTCACTGAATTCTACACTCGCAACAACAACGCTGCTGACAATCAAAGATGGCATTGCATGTACTCAGAACCTCTGTGCAGCAACATATCGGCCATTGAAGACTTCGGTCTGAAAAAAGTATCCAATCTAGGCGCTACTGTCTGGAACCGCGCGACCGCTACGGTCGCAGGTTCGAATACTGCTTCGGGCATGGATGTGTGTGATGTCCTTGGTTAGTTAGGTTGAACTAGTTCTAAGTTCTAGGGGACTGATGACCTCAGGTGTTAAGTCCCACAGTGCTCAGAGCCACGTAATATGTTCGAGTGTAATGACTTTTCTGGAGACTAGAAATCTACTCTGTAGGAATCAGCATGGGTTTCGAAAAAGACGGTCGTGTGAAAACCAGCTCGCGCTATTCGTCCACGAGACACAGAGGGCCATAGACACGGGTTCCCAGGCAGTGTTTCTTGACTTCCGCAAGGCGTTAGATACAGTTCCCCACAGTCGTTTAATGAACAAAGTAAGAGCATATGGACTATCAGACCAATTGTGTGATTGGATTGAAGAGTTCCTATATAGCAGAACGCAGCATGTCATTCTCAATAGAGAGAAGTCTTCCGAAGTGGGAGTGATTTCAGGTGTGCCGCAGGGGAGTGTCATAGGACCGTTGCTATTCACAATATACATAAATGACCTTGTGGATGACATCGGAAGTTCACTGAGGCTTTTTGCAGATGATGTTGTGGTATATCGAGAGATTGTAACAATGGAAAATTGTACTGAAATGCAGGAGGATCTGCAGCGAATTGACGCATGGTGCAGGGAATGGCAATTGAATCTCAATGTAGGCAAGTGTAATGTGCTGCGAATACATAGAAAGATAGATCCCTTATCATTTAGCTACAAAATAGCAGGTCAACAACTGGAAGCAGTTAATTCCATAAATGAAATAAAGAAGAGAACTGACATCACTCTCATCGACTTTCAAAAATACGCTAGATGCCTTGCAACTTCCCAAAAGGAAATTCTTAGCTAGTTGTCGTTGTAGCTGTTGTATCTTGAGTTCGAAGAGTGTTTTGACGCAACTATCCACTTCAGTCTGTGCTGCGCCAGCCTCTTCACCTCTGCGTGGGTCTTGAAGCGTACGTCCATTTGAACCTGTATGCAAGTCTTTGCCTCTCTTCAATTTTTATCCCCCCACACCCCTCTCTCCATTGCAGTACTGACAATTCCTTTATATCCTAGCAAGCAAAAAATTCTTTTACTGAAATTTTATCGTTAACATATTTTTTTCTCCTATTCGATTACGTACTACTTCATCACTTATCCGATCAGTCCATGTAATTTTCAGCATTCTCCTATCCTCTTCTTGTCTGAACTGTTTTGACTTTCGCACACGGCAATAATCTATATACACTGTGTATCCGGATTCCCCTAAAAACGTACGTTTCTCATATTAGGTGCATTGAGATGCTACCTACTGGCAAGCACTCCGTATCAGCGACCTCAGTAGTCATTAGACATCGTGAGAGAGCAGAATGGGGCGCTCCGCGAAACTCACGGACTTCGAACGTGGTCAGGTGATTGGGTGTCACTTGTGTCAAACGTCTGTACACTAGACTTCCACACTCCTTAACATCCCTAGGTCCACTGTTTGAGATGTCATAGTGAAGCGTACAGGCCGACCTCATCTCTTGACTGACAGAGACTGCCGACAGTTGAAGAGGGTCGTAATGTGTAATAGGCAGACATCTATCCACACCATCGCACCGGAATTCCAAACTGCATCAGGATCCGCTGCAAGTACTATGACAGTTAGGCGGGAGGTCAGAAAACTTGGATTTCATGGTCGAATGGCTGCTCATAAGCCACACATGACGCTAGTAAAAAAACAACGCCTCGCTTTGTGTAAGGTAAAGACACGTGGTGATGCGCTGGTGAGCAGGGTCTAGCCCAAGGTCTTGACGAGACAGTCGGCGGCTAACGGAGCGACCGGAAAGCAGGCAGCCGGAGAAAGCCGACACACACACACAGGCAGCTAGCTTAGTTCCGCCCAGACGCCGGCGTGGGCGCAGGCAAGCGGGTCGGTGCCTCTTCCTTCCGACGGCGAAGGGCCGATAGAAGGAGCAGGGCCGAGGCCGCCTCCTTTGTAGGTCACCCCGCGGTGCTCTCCAGTCGCGAGATAACAGACGGCGCTGTCACAGGCAGGGCTGTTGATATTCTTAAAAATATCAGGAGCCCTATACATCGATATTTACGAGACCACCTTAATCGTCCTTCGATATACAGAGGAAAAATACCGACGTTCCGGGATATAAAAATACCGGCTGCATATTGTAAATGCGCTGTCGTTTTAGAGCTGTATACTTTAGCTTTGATTTATTATTACACTACTGGCCATTAAAATTGCTACACCAAGAAGAAACGCAGACGATAAACGTGTATTCATTGGACAAATATATTATGATAGAACTGACATGTGATTACATTTTCACGCAACTGGCGTAGTGTGACGAGCCAGTTGCTCGGCCACCATTGACCAGACGCTTTCAATTGGTGAGAGATCTGGAGAATGTGCTGGCCAGGGCAGCAGTCGAACATTTTCTGTATCCAGAAATGCCCGTACAGGACCTGCAACATGCGGTCGTGCATTATCCTGCTGAAATGTAGGGTTTCGCAGGGATCGAATGAAGGGTAGAACCACGGGTCGTAACACATCTGAAATGTAACGTCCACTGTTCAAAGTGCCGTCAATGCGAACAAGAGGTAACCGAGACGTGTAACCAATGGCATCCCATACCATCACACCGGGTCATACGCTAGTATGGAGATGACGAATACACGCTTCCAATGTGCGTTCACTGCCATGTCGCCAAACACGGATGCGACCATCATGGTGCTGTAAACAGAACGTGGATTCGTCCGAAAAAATGGTGTTCTACCATTCGTGCACCCAGGTTCGTCGTTGAGTACACCATCGCAGGCGCTCCTGTCTGTGATGCAGCGTCAAGGGTAACCACAGCCATGGTCTCCGAGCTGATAGTCCATGCTGCTGGAAACGTCGTCGAACTGTTCGTACAGATGATGGTTGTCTTGCAAATGTCCCCATCTGTTGACTCAGGGATCGAGACGTTACAGCCATGCGGATAAGATGCCTGTCATCTCGACTGCTAGTGATACGAGGCCGTTGGGATCCAGCACGGCGTTCCGTATTACCCTCCTGAACCCACCGATTCCATATTCTGCTAACGGTCCTTGGATCTCGACCCACGCGAGCAGCAATGTCGCGATACGATAAACCGCAATCGCGATAGACTACAATCCGACCTTTATCAAAGCCGGAAACGTGATGGTACGCATTTCTCCTCCTTAAACGAGGCATCACAACAACGTTTCACCAGCAACGCCGGTCAACTGCTGTTTGTGTATGAGAAATCGGTTGGAAACTTTCCTCGTGTCAGCAGGTTGTAGGTGTCACCACCGGCCGACCTTTTGTGAATGCTCTGAAAAGCTAATCATTTTCATATCACAGCGTCTTCTTCCTGTCGGTTATATTTCGCGTCTGTAGCACGTCATCTTCGTGGTGTAGCAGTTTTAATGGCCAGTAGTATAGATATTCTGTACATCAACAAGCTAGCAGCCTGCCTATCCCCTTTAGAGCAATAATTGAAAGGAAATGTTTTTCATTCCAGTCTTTGATCACAATATCAATTCTTTAGGCGATGACCGGTTTCAGTCCATAATGACCATCCTCAGATCTTTTTTACACCATGTCCTAAAGTGACAGCATTGGATCACTGTTTGTATATGCGACTATGTCGCAGTTGACGAAAAATTGAAAGGAAAACGATGCACGTTCGTGCTTAACGATAACGAATTTGCTAACAGTGGTAACTGCATGTAAATGGCATAACAAATGGTGTCCGATGGGTCCGCCGTCCGGTTTCGTCACATATCGGTTTTGTCCGGAACACTTCATTTCGACTTCCCTATTTTTTCATTTCTGCGAACGCCAGCAACCTAGCAGTCGTAATGGCAAAATTGTGTACTGAAGCGTTGTACGTTGTAGTTTCTTTTGGTAACGCCGAGCGCCGATTACGTCTCTGCCCAGCCCGAAGACCAATCTTGTGATTGAGATTTTTGTTCATTACTTTCAGCAATTGTTTTTGAAGAATGCCGTTGTCAAGAAATAAGATACCAGTTAAAAATTGTTTTTTGCGCAACTGGTGTGCTATTTGATCATATCGCCGCGTGGTTAGAGGTGTCATGTGACGGATTACGCGGCCCCTCCCGTCGGAGGTTCGAGTCCTCCCTCGGACACGGGTCTGTGTGTTGTTCTTAGCGTTAAGTTAGTTTAAGTAGTGTGTAAGTCTAGGGAGCGATGACCTCAGCTGATTAGTCCCTTAGGAATTCACACTTTGTTCACAGCGGAAATCTTGTTATTCCATTCACATAGCCACCTCTCAGTGCAATCGGACTTCTTCTTTTGTTGCACCTACACTTATTTAACAGAAAGAAAGAGACTAGACGTTATGAAAGCTCAAAAAGTAGTAAGACTCCTCCACAGTCAAAGCAAAATTATGTTCTATTACAATTTCAAAAGATCAATTTTAGATATTTACCGAAAACTGCGAAAAAAATATAATACGAGGTATTCAAAAAGTCTCTCCGCAGTGCCGTATGATTGTTAGCCGCGCGTGCCGTATGCCGCAGTGAATATACCGAAATGAAACTCAGTCAAATACAAGTTATTAATTTATTGACTATTCATTTTTACTTACAAATTTTGACATTAAATGTCAAAAATGTGTCCCTCCTGTTGTTGAATACACAATTCAATTTGTCTAATCATGTTTCCAAACACAAGCAGTATCATTTCTTCTGTAACAGCAGCAGTGAAAGCGGATATGACAGTTTTCAATTCATCGATGGATTTTCGACGGTTTTTATAGACAGTTGCTTTCGATTTTCGATGCACCCAAGAAGGAAAAGTCAGGTGGTGTTAGGTCAGGCGATCGTGGAGGCCAAAGCCTCTTTGAAATTATGCGATCACCAAAAACATCAGCAAGCACTGACATCGAAACGCAAGCTGTATGCGCGGTTACACCATCTTGTTGAAAATAACCGTTCAGTATTTCACTTAACAAGTTCTCTTATAAATGGGTACAGAATATCACTGCAGTATCGTTGTGCGTTCATTGTTTCGTTGAAAAATATGGGACCCACAATCCGACGTCTAGAAATTGCAATCCAAACTCCTATTTCCACAGAATGAAGTGGTTCCTCATCAATACACAATGGATTTGCAGTACTCCACAAACGAGAATTTTGCGAGTCCATGTATCCGGATAAATGAAACCACGCGTCATCAGTGAAAAACGTTTCATGAAGAATATCCATTCCATTTTGTTCAACAAAATTTTTAAACCATTGACAATAACGCAGTCTCTTGCCATGATCAGTATTTTTCAGTTCTTGCACGACTGTCACTTTGTATGGGAAAAGTTCTATTTTTTTCCTTACAGCTGTGTGGGCCGTTCCGACGCTAACACCGATTTCCTGGGCGAGTTTTCTTACTGACTTGTTCGGACTCGTGGACATTTTATCGGAAATATCGAGTAGTTTATCCGCAGACAAAACGCTAGGACGACCGCTTCTCGGTGCATCTGTCACTGAACCCGTACTTCGAAATTTGTTAATAAAATCTCGCACAGTATCGCGATGTGGGAGTGTCGTTTCCGGGAAAACTCAATTAAATGTTTGACGAACTGAAACTGTGTATTTACTGCCAGCTTTGAACACGTGTTCGACTAAAAACACACGTTCTTCAATGGTTAGCATAATAAAAGTGACAAAAACGAAACAAACAAACAAAGGAACTAAAACGTTCACGTAAACACGTAACGACACACACCAACGAATACTACTGACGCTGGCTGAGAAACGAAACAGTGGAATGTTGGGAGAGTCCACTTGAAGGGTAGTAACCCAGCCACCCGAACAATCATACGGCACGCGCGGCTAACAACCATCCGGCACTGCGGAGTAACGTTTTGAACACCCCGTATAAAATAAAAATACCTGCACTAAATATTGCCATATCGATACTGTTGTAGGCCTATCGATATACGGCGGGGAAATATCATCGATATATATCGATATACCGATATTCTGGCAACAGCCCTAGTTCCAACCGAGTGAGGTGGCGCAGTGGTTACTACACTGCACTCGCATTCGGAAGGATGGCGCTTCAAACCCGCGTCCGGCCACCCTAACTTACGTTTTCCGTGATCTCCCTAAATTGCTTGAGGCAAATGTCGAGATGGTTCCTTCGAAAGGGTATGGCCGACTTCCCTCCCTAATGGGACGGATGACATCGCTGTTCGGTCCCCTCCCCCCGAATCAAACAACCCTAGTTCCAGGTACGACACTAGCGTTGTCTGCTGCCCTGCAGTCAAACCATTACCGCCGACTGCAGGCTCACGTCAAAGGCATCGCGCTCACAAGGGGACAAGGGGAACGCCCCCACTCGTCATAGCCGATTTCGTCCAAAATTATGGTGCATGCAGAGCTTCGCCAGGAGTGAAACAAATAGAAACGTATGCTCCTGATCAGGTGTGTCCAATGTTTCAGCTTACCCGCGCCACACTGGAATAACACGAGTATTTCTGGGCCGTACCACTGATGATGGGGAGGGGGGGGGGCGGAGGGGGGAAGATGATCCTAAGTATATAGTTGATACATTTAAATAATTTAGGATTTATTAATTTATGATTATTTATTCTAAAAAAGCAAGTTGGAATTAATTTGATATTTTATATACGAGATTTCATTAATAATTGTATATATAAGTAATTACAAATTACAGAATTAATGTGACATTGAATTATGGTACTGTTACATACCAAACAATGGAACTAATTACAGTCGAGATGAAGATTTCTAGTGATACCGACATTTAGTGCCTAGAACTATGGCGAAAAAGGTTCGTTATGTTAACTGTACACTAGTAACACAAAATTTCCTAGTATTTCCATAAATTAGTTTTATCATACGTCTGTAAATCTCTGGTTTCGCATTTGCAAATGAAGTAGTTGTAAGATAACAGATCAGCGCGTCTGACGTATTGGCCGGTCATAAGAACGAGACTCTAAGGTTTCAACGACAGCACGGGCGGCAGTGTTAAGAACGGGATGGGGCCGTGAGAGAACACCACAGCGTGCCGGGAGTTTTAAAGTGTAAATATTTAGTATATAACTTTACATAAACGGAGTTTATGGATTTCCCTGTACCGGTCGTGTGATAGATGCTCACTTCTTGCTCCGCATTCATACTTGCTTTGGATCGCATGCGGCCAGCGGGTTGGACACACAGAGCATAGAAGGATCCTTGTATGCTCTGTGGTAGGACACCACTGCTCCAGATAGCCCCACGTTTAGGCGAAACAAGAAAAAAAAGCATTTTTAGCGCTGGTCGGGCGAGCAGGAGCGTATAGTTTCCGGGGAGCGGCTGGCGCAACGGAAAGAGTATGGAACTGTAATTCGAGGGGCATTGTCTTGAATTCCTATATGTAAACTTTTTTTTTAAATTTACGTTATCTACTCTGCAAATAAAGCGAAATAATATTCAGTATACTGTACTTATTAAAACTTTCGTAAAAGGGAAGTCTGGAATTCGAAATAAATTTCCCGGAAAGGATTAAAAGGCGCATACGAGAATTTCATACATAAAATTATATACTTTCATTATTTTACGCTTCACGATTTACACGTTCTTGGGTGACATTTATCATAAAAATGGGGGAAGCAGCAATTTTCTCGGCACCTTGCACGCGATAGGAACGTCCCATTTTTACAGTCACATTGTTGTTTTAAAGTTTTTGTAGAAAAACAATTCAGATTTAAATTCATAAGAGGTTCGTTCGCATCGCACAGTTCGGCAACAAACCACGCGTAACGCACCTTTCCGCCAAATATTGGCGAAAATAGATGGTGATATTCAGTGGAACGTATTTTGATGCAGACGTCTGAGAATGGGATTTCTTTTTCTCTCTCGACGAGATAAGAACAGATTTGGACCTTTTTGATCGACTTCTTTACCTGATGATAAAAACAGAAGGGCAGGATTGCACCAGTGGAGTGCATTTGGGGAGAGGAGAAGGGGGGACCACTTTAATACTGCACGATGGCAGTCCTTCTCCATCTTGAAAAATGAGGTCGTACAACTGTGGATTTCTTTGCCTTCTCCACGAGTCAACAACGGCAGCAATTTGTTCTCCTGCACGTAGAGTTTTATCACATCAGACAAAAGAATTTTGTATAAGGTTGCCATAAATTTTATTTTGTCAATGTAATGACGACATTCCTACATTTTGCCCCGTACTCATGTACCGTTTTTGAAAACTGGATCCTTCAATGCAAAGGCAGACTGTTGGCAATAATTTTCTGGAAACGATTGTAGCGTACTGCGCTGCATACGAGTGGGTTACACTGTTCATATCGTGGTTTATTTGCAGTGTAAGTATCCTAAAAGCTGAAAATTTAAAAAAAAAGTTACTCTGTTCATATCGTGGTTTATTTGTAGTGTAAGTATCCTAAAAGCTGAAAATTTAAAAAAAAGTTGATAGCGACTCGACCCCACGACCGTCAGATTACCGTTCACCACTCTTTTCGCTGCGTCGCCTACTTGCTGCAAACTATGCTAACATAAATGGTCATTGCCTCATCCCCAGCCCGCGCCGAGAGACGTGTTTTTTTGTTGTTGTTTTTTTCCCTAAGATTTTGACCATCTGTAGCTCGAAGTTATGTTATTTTCGTTTTTGGCCAAGCCCAGCGTATTACATAAATTTGGACAGAATCGGTAATGACGAGTAGGCTATCTTCCTGCTAGTGGCACTCTACATATTCCCTTTACTGCACAATAACAGTACGCGGAGCTGCCCACAAACTCCATAACGTCACCTTGTTGCTGGACGTTTCACGAAACAGAAGACAAGCCTATACAAGGTGTCTATAAATACGTGTTGCAAATTTTAGGGATTTATTCTTGACGTAAAAAACATTAGATAAACGCCACATGAACATGAGTCCGAAAATCCATTGCTGGGAAGGTATTAAAGGATTTATCATTCATGGCACAAAAATTATATATTTGCCAAACACACCTACTTTTACAAAATTTGCACAAAGTGACCACCTCCTACTTCCATGCATTCCCTGAACAGGAGTACAGTAGTTGAATACTCCAAGGACTTTAGATATCCCCACAGAAAAAGAAACCACTGTATTCAAATCTGGCGATCGGGCAGGCCAATCGACGTGTTTGGGAAATGGTTATCGAGACGCTGGCGCACCATCCGTGTAAAGTGAGCTGGAGCACCTTCCTGCATAAAACGCATTCGTTAGATGACGTCTAGACGTACCTATTGTCTGAGAAACTTGTCCGGTAAGACGTTGACGAGGTGCCAATGAGATGGTCACGAATAATTGCACCCAACACGTTAAGGTTGAACCTCTGCCGATGCCCCTGCTGTCGCTCATCATGAGGGGATCGAAAAGCCCAACGTCACTGTTATGATGACTGAAAATCCTTGCATGTGAAAATCCGGCCTCAGCGGTGACTGGGGCATACGCTGAGAGCTGCGGGAAGAGAGAGCACACTGCCCTAACGTGCGTTGACAGAAAGTTATTGTTGACTGAAAGACTGCTCATTTAATCCTAGACCCTGCTGAAGACGACACGGCTGCAAAAGATTTCACGCAGAATGTTCCAGATTGTCGTGTGATGTTAATGCCTTCCCTTCTTGCAGTTCGAACTGGTTCATAGAGTTTCATCCACAGTGCGGAAGAACCTGTTCTTGACGCTCAGGCGCTCCTACATCGCGTGACTTCCCACGATCTGCAACTCCCTTCTCAGACGAGCCTCTCACGAGCGCTGGCGGAGTCCTGTAATCGTCCTTGCACGAGGTGACTGCCTCCCACGGTAACTTTCAGCATAAAGTTGACGTGCTGCGTCCGGATTCGCATCTCCTAAGCCGCACTTGTAATGCATACCCATCATTTCACACACTCAGTCCATCGTTGTGACGTTTTGTCATGGAAGTTACTCTAAAACAGAAGAAGCGGAAAAAAAAAAAAAAAAAAACAAATGACATGACCAACTCTAAACAAGAAAGTGAGTAAAAATGCATATTAGACGCAAATTACAAAACTAGGAGTCGCAGCCACACACGGAGGTCCTGTGCGGGCTATGGCAACGAAACTTGGTACATATGCTAATGCGTTAATGCCCAACCGCTTTATGCTGAAAAAAAAATCCGAATTTGGCCACCAGGTGCAAATCTAGCACTGTACAGCATCTCCCCTTCGGTGCTCATACTGAACAAATTGTGTAAACGGCAGTTAGTAATAAAATCAGCATTATGCCCTTCTCTCATTGTGTGATCTTTTATGCTCACGTCAGGTTTCTAAACCGTTATACACTGAAGAGCGAAAGAAACTGGTACATCTGCCTAATATCGTGTAGAGCTCCCGCGAGCTCGTACAACTGCCGCAAGACGACTTTGCAAGAACTCTACTAATGTTTGAAGTAGTGCCGGAGGGAAGTGACATCATGAATCCTGCAGGGCTGCCCATAAATCCGCGAGAGAATGAGGGGACGGAGATCTTTTCTGTACAGCACGTTGCAAGGCATCCCAGATATGCTCAATAATGTTCATGTCTGGAGAGGTTGATGGCCAGCGGAAGTGTTTGAACTCAGAGGAGTGTACCTGGAACCACTCTGTAGCAATTCTGTACGTGTGGGGTGTCGCCAATCCGTCTGAATGCACAATGGACATTAATGGATGCAAATCATCAGACAGGATGCTTACGTATGTGTCACATGTGAGAGTGTCATCTAGACATATCAGGGGTCCCATATCACTCCAACTGCACATGTCCCACACCATTAGCCGACCATTGTGGCCGAGCGTTTTTAGGCTCTTCAGTCCGCAACCGCGCGAACGCTACGGTCCAGGTTCGAATCCTGCCTCGGGCATGGTTGCGTTTGATGTCCTTAGGTTGGTTAGGTTTAAGTAGTTCTAAGTTCTAGGGGACTGATGATCTCAGATGTTAAGTCCCATAATGCTCAGAGCCATTTGAACTTACACCATTAGAGTCTCCATCAGTTTGAGCAGTCCCTCGCTGACATGCAGGGTCCATGGATTCATTGAGTTGTCTCCATACCTATACACGTCCATCTACTCGATAAAATTTGAAACGTAGCTCGTCCGACCAGGCAACATGTTTCCAGTCATCAACAGTCCAATGTCGGGTTTGACGGTCCCAGGCGGGGCGTAAACTATGTGTCGTGCAGTCTCAAGGGTACACGAGTGGGCCTTCGGTTGCGAAAGCCCATATCGATGATGTTTCATAGAATGGTTCACACGCTGACACGTGATGATGGCCCAGCATTGAAATCCACAGCAATTTGTGGAAGGATTCCACTTCCGTCACGTTGAACGATTCCCTTCAGTCGTCGTTGGTCCCGTTCTTGCAGGGTCTCTTTCCGGCCGCAACGATGTCGGAGATTTGATATTTTAGGGGATTCGATCTGATGTTTCACCGGATTTCTGATTTCACGGCACACTCGTGTAATGATCGTACCGGAAAATCCCCACTTCATCGCTACCTCGGAGATGGTGTGTCCCATCGCTCGTGCGCCGACTACAACACCACGTTCAAAGTGATTTAAATGTTGATAACCTTCCTTTGTAGCAGCAGTAACCGACCTAACAACTGCACCAGACACTTGTTGTCTTATATAGGTGTTGCCGACCGCAGTGCCGTATGCTGCCTGACTACATATCTCTGTCCTGGAATACGCATGGCTATACCAGTTTCTTTGGCGCTTCAGCGTATATGGCAACATTTCTTTACTTTTCTGCATTCACCGCGTAAGATTTTCACTTTGTGGCCAAAATTGGAGCTAAATCGTCTCCGGATTAACGCATTAGCTTATCTACCAAGTTTCGCTGCCGTACGATAGTTACAGAGGACCTCCGTGGTCTAGGGGTAGCGTCTTTGATTCGTAATCAAAACGTTTTCGGTCCCGGGTTCGATCCCCGCCACTGCCTACATTTTGATAAATAATCAGCATTGGCCGCCGAAGACTTCCGGCATAAGAAATCAGCCTCATTCTGCCAACGGCCTTGTCAAAGAGGGCGGAGGAGCAGATAGAGGTTCAGGGCACTCTCTTGTCCTAGGGGTGGGAAATTGCCTCTAAAGGCGGAAGAATCAGCAATGGTCAACGACATGAGGATGCAGAAGGCAATGGAAACCACTGCATTAAAGACACGTAACGTGTATCCACAGGACATGTGGCCTGTAATTGAAGAAGTGTCATGATGATAGTCCCCCATTCGGATCTCCGGGAGGTGACTGCCAAGGGGGTCACCATGAGAAAAAGACTGAATAATCAACGAAAGGATAACGTTCTACGAGTCGGAGCGTGGAATGTCAGAAGCTTGAACGTGGTAGGGAAACTAGAAAATCTGAAAAGGGAAACGCAAAGGCTCAATCTAGATATAGTAGGGGTCAGTGAAGTGAAGTGGAAGGAAGACAAGGATTTCTGGTCAGATGAGTATCGGGTAATATCAACAGCAGCAGAAAATGGTATAACAGGTGTAGGATTCGTTATGAATAGGAAGGTAGGGCAGAGGGTGTGTTACTGTGAACAGTTCAGTGACCGGGTTGTTCTAATCAGAATCGACAGCAGACCAACACCGACAACGATAGTTCAGGTACACATGCCGACGTCGCAAGCTGAGGATGAACAGATAGAGAAAGAGTATGAGGATATTGAAAGGGTAATGCAGTATGTAAAGGGGGACGAAAATCTAATAGTCATGGGCGACTGGAATGCAGTTGTAGGGGAAGGAGTAGAAGAAAAGGTTACAGGAGAATATGGGCTTGGGACAAGGAATGAAAGAGGAGAAAGACTAATTGAGTTCTGTAACAAGTTTCAGCTAGTAATAGCGAATACGCTGTTCAAGAATCACAAGAGGAGGAGGTATACTTGGAAAAGGCCGGGAGATACGGGAAGATTTCTGTTAGATTACATCATGGTCAGACAGAGATTCCGAAATCAGATACTGGATTGTAAGGCGTACCCAGGAGCAGATATAGACTCAGATCACAATATAGTAGTGATGAAGAGTAGGCTGAAGTTCAAGACATTAGTCAGGAAGACTCGATACGCAAAGAAGTGGGATACGGAAGTACTAAGGAATGACGAGATACGTTTGAAGTTCTCTAACGCTATAGATACAGCAATAAGGAATAGCGCAGCAGGCAGTACAGTTGAAGAGGAATGGGCATCTCTAAAAAGGCCCATCACAGAAGTTGGGAAGGAAAACATAGGTACAAAGAAGGTAGCTGCGAAGAAACCATGGGTAACAGAGGAAATACTTCAGTTGATTGATGAAAGGAGGAAGTACAAACATGTTCCGGGAAAATCAGGAATACAGAAATACAAGTCGCTGAGGAATGAAATAAATAGGAAGTGCTGGGAAGCTGAGACGAAATGGCTGCAGGAAAAATGTGAAGACATCGAAAAGAGATATGATTGTCGGAAGGACAGACTCAGCATACAGGAAAGTCGAAACAACCTTTGGTGACATTAAAAGCAACGGTGGTAACATTAAGAGTGCAACGGGAATTCCACTGTTAAATGCAGAGGAGAGAGCAGATAGGTGGAAAGAATACATTGAAAGCCTCTATGAGGGTGAAGATTTGTCTGATGTGATAGAAGAAGAAACATGAGTCGATTTAGAAGAGATAGGGGATCCAGTATTAGAATCGGAATTTAAAAGAGCTTTGGAGGACTTACGGTCAAATAAGGCAGAAGGGATAGATAACATTCCATCAGAATTTCTAAAATCATTGGGGGAAGTGGCAACAAAACGACTATTCACGTTGGTGTGTAGAATATATGAGTCTGGCGACATACCATCTGACTTTCGGAAAAGCATTATCCACACAATTCCGAAGACGGCAAGAGCTGACAAGTGTGAGAATTATCGCACAACCAGCTTAACAGCTCATGCATCGAAGCTGCTTACAAGAATAATATACAGAAGAATGGAAAAGAAAATTGAGAATGCGCTAGGTGACGATCAGTTTGGCTTTAGGAAAAGTAAAGGGACGAGAGAGGCAATTCTGACGTTACGGCTAATAATGGAAGCAAGGCTAAAGAAAAATCAAGACACTTTCATAGGATTTGTCGACCTGGAAAAAGCGTTCGACAATATAAAATGGTGCAAGCTGTTCGAGATTCTGAAAAAAGTAAGGGTAAGCTATAGGGAGAGACGGCTCATATACAATATGTACAACAACCAAGAGGGAATAATAAGAGTGGACGATCAAGGACGAAGTGCTCGTATTAAGAAGGGTGTAAGACAAGGCTGTAGCCTTTCGCCCCTACTCTTCAATCTGTACATCGAGAAAGCAATGATGGAAATAAAAGAAAGGTTCAGGAGTGGAATTAAAATACAAGATGAAAGGATATCAATGATACGATTCGCTGATGACATTGCTATCCTGAGTGAAAGTGAAGAAGATTTAAGTGATCTGTTGAACGGAATGAACAGTCTAATGAGTACACAGTATGGGTTGAGAGTAAATCGGAGAAAGACGAAGGTAATGAGAAGTAGTAGAAATGAGAACAGCGAGGAACTTAACATCAGGATTGATGGTCACGAAGTCAATGAAGTTAAGGAATTCTGCTACCTAGGCAGTAAAATAACCAGTGACGGACGGAGCAAGGAGGACATCAAAAGCAGACTCGCTATGGCAAAAAAGGCATTTCTGGCCAAGAGAAGTCTACTAATATCAAATACCGGCCTTAATATGAGGAAGAAATTTCTGAGGATGTACGTCTGGAGTACAGCATTGTATGGTAGTGAAACATGGACTGTGGGAAAACCGGAACAGAAGAGAAACGAAGCATTTGAAATGTGGTGCTATAGACGAATGTTGAAAATTAGGTGGACTGATAAGGTCAGGAATGAGGAGGTTCTACGCAGAATCGGAGAGGAAAGGAATATGTGGAAAACACTGATAAGGAGAAGGGACAGGATGATAGGACATCTGCTAAGACATGAGGAAATGACTTCCATGGTACTAGAGGGAGCTGTAGAGGGAAAAAACTGTAGAGGAAGACAGAGATTGGAATACGTCAAGCAAATAATTGAGGACGTACGTTGCAAGTGCTACTCTGAGATGAAGAGATTAGCACAGGAAAGGAATTCGTGGCGGGCCGCATCAAACCAGTCAGTGGACTGATGACAAAAAAAAAAAAAAAAAAAAAAAAACGATAGTTACACACTGGACCAGGCGCGGCTCGTAATTAAAGGCTCTGAGGCGGAGCCGCCCCAAAATATATGTTAAAGTAAATTTCGCAAGAAGGTATTACATAATTTAAATTATCAGGACGAATTTCGGATATTTCCCATTCCGAATAAAATAACGACGGTCAACGTTTTTGGAACTGTTTGTATCGATAGATGTTTTCCGAACGATTAGTAGTGTTTAGGCTGCGCCTTGGAACGTCCGTAAGCTGCGAGTAGTAGCAGTTTGGGGGCGTGGCTTCTACATAGTACCGCTCCTTATGGGCGACCCGAAGGCTCAGAGCTTGCAGCCTAAGGGTGTCATACCAACCACCACACGTTTTTCACGTTCCACTATCTATGTAACAAAGGAATGTAGAGTGGCCGAAACTTCGCTATCCAATCTCTGCACATCTCTACTACGCTTCGATGTGTCATTAATCGACGTTTAGTATTATTGTTTTGATAATGTTTTACATTTTTTTTCCTGCCATTAGCTACTTTATCCACATTTAGAATAAGGTTGCAAATATCCCGCCAGAGTGCACTAGACTACAGTAACATAACAGTACTGCCATCTAGTCAGGGTTTCATAAGTGATCAGAGGACAAAGCGCGCGAAATTTTTCCCATTATTTTACTTTCCTTGCTTGCTGATGCTGACTGCTTTTGTTGATATCGTGTGATATTAGCAAGTTCCTTTTTCGGAGTGTATTTTGCAAGATTTTAGTGAGCTTTACTTGCACAAGACCTGTGACGTCACCAAAACATCACAGTATCGTCATGCGAACTCGTAAACTTCCAGCTTTGGAGGTAAACCACAATAAACGCCCTAAGTTTAGAACTGAAAACACCTAAAATATTAAGCAGGTGCAAAGTTAACATTCGTCGCATTAAAGATCTGTCCGAAACGCGTCTTTTCATATGATTTGCCGCAAAGTGTCAGAAAGCCAAAGATTTTAACTCGAAAAATGATATTTAATACCTGATTATAGAAGATGCAGTACGCAAATTATGTGTAGAGAGTGATATGCCCACCCCCCCCCCTCCCCCTGAATCCTTAGTTGTTTATGTCAGACTAATCTGTAGCGTAACCCGAGGTCTATGTTGGCTCCGATCGATAAATGCCGCAGCCTTCCCCAGTATAGAAACCACGAGCCGCGCTTGCACTGGACCTCTGTGAGTAAGCTGCACTTTAATTACAACCACCCGGACCCATGTTCATATAAACATTTTGTAATGTTTTGAGGTCAAGTATAAATCACCGAAGTTTTTGAGGCATGTTTTTATACGCCTTGTACGTGCTTCATGAATCGCACCTAGTAAGAATCCCACACAGATGAGCGGTATTCAAGAATCGGCTGTATAAGTGTTTTGCAAGTCAATTGTATGATGGATGGGCTACACTCCTACAGATTCTTCGAATGAGTATCAGTTTGACATCTAATTTAGTTTCATGGGATCATTCCAGTACAGGTCGCTCCGTGCTGTTAGTCCTAGGTATTTTGCGGTAGCAGTAGTCACTGTTTCCACTAATAGTGCAGTTGAATACTGTGAAGGATGACTTTGCCGAGTTACGTGCAATTTATCTACGTGCAGTGTTAACTGCCACCTGTCGATCCTCCGCGTATCTTCCGTGCAGTACTTCCTCACTGCTTCGTCACTGGGTGGGCTCTACTGAGCTGGGGGGAGCAGCCGCGCCCCCCCCCACCCCCCCTCCCCATCCTCTGCCGCATTCCGGGATGCTGCGGAGGCACGCCTTATAACGCTCACGACCCGATGGCCGACTTGCCGCCTGTCGACGCACCCGGATGGCTGATGCCTCAGGACGAGAACACGGCCTGCCCTCACCCAATTTCCCAGAAACTTTGTCCGATGGAAGAGGGGTCAAAATAAGGGAACACGTGTCGCGGCTCGACCTCAGATACTCGACCGTTTCTGAAAAAAAACAGCAATCGAAGTTGTCATAGTACACTCCTGGAAATGGAAAAAAGAACACATTGACACCGGTGTGTCAGACCCACCATACTTGCTCCGGACGCTGCGAGAGGGCTGTACAAGCAATGATCACACGCACGGCACAGCGGACACACCAGGAACCGCGGTGTTGGCCGTCGAATGGCGCTAACTGCGCAGCATTTGTGCACCGCCGCCGTCAGTGTCAGCCAGTTTGCCGTGGCATACGGAGCTCCATCGCAGTCTTTAACACTGGTAGCATGCCGCGACAGCGTGGACGTGAACCGTATGTGCAGTTGACGGACTTTGAGCGAGGGCGTATAGTGGGCATGCGGGAGGCCGGGTGGACGTACCGCCGAATTGCTCAACACGTGGGGCGTGAGGTCTCCACAGTACATCGATGTTGTCGGCAGTGGTCGGCGGAATGTGCACGTGCCCGTCGACCTGGGACCGGACCGCAGCTACGCACGGATGCACGCCAAGACCGTAGGATCCTACGCAGTGCCGTAGGGGACCGCACCGCCACTTCCCAGCAAATTAGGGACACTGTTGCTCCTGGGGTATCGGCGAGGACCATTCGCAACCGTCTCCATGAAGCTGGGCTACGGTCCCGCACACCGTTAGGCCGTCTTCCGCTCACGCCCCAACATCGTGCAGCCCGCCTCCAGTGGTGTCGCGACAGGCGTGAATGGAGGGACGAATGGAGACGTGTCGTCTTCAGCGATGAGAGTCGCTTCTGCCTTGGTGCCAATGATGGTCGTATGCGTGTTTGGCGCCGTGCAGGTGAGCGCCACAATCAGGACTGCATACGACCGAGGTACACAGGGCCAACACCCGGCATCATGGTGTGGGGAGCGATCTCCTACACTGCCGGAAACCACTGGTGATCGTCGAGGGGACACTGAATAGTGCACGGTACATCCAAACCGTCATCGAACCCATCGTTCTACCATTCCTAGACCGGCAAGGGAATTTGCTGTTCCAACAGGACAATGCACGTCCGCATGTATCCCGTGCCACCCAACGTGCTCTAGAAGGTGTAAGTCAACTACCCTGGCCAGCAAGATCTCCGGATCTGTCCCCCATTGAGCATGTTTGGGACTGGATGAAGCGTCGTCTCACGCGGTCTGCACGTCCAGCACGAACGCTGGTCCAACTGAGGCGCCAGGTGGAAATGGCATGGCAAGCCGTTCCACAGGACTACATCCAGCATCTCTACGATCGTCTCCATGGGAGAATAGCAGCCTGCATTGCTGCGAAAGGTGGATATACACTGTACTAGTGCCGACATTGTGCATGCTCTGTTGCCTGTGTCTATGTGCCTGTGGTTCTGTCAGTGTGATCATGTGATGTATCTGACCCCAGGAATGTGTCAATAAAGTTTCCCCTTCCTGGCACAATGAATTCACGGTGTTCTTATTTCAATTTCCAGGAGTGTATATTCAAGGTGCCCGCCCGGTTGGCCGTGCGGTCTAACGCACGACTTTCCGGGCGGGAAGGAGCGCCTGGTCCCCGGCACGAATCTGCCCGGCGGATTTGTGTCGAGGTCCGGTGAGCCGGCCGGGCTGTGGGTGGTTTTTAGGTGGTTTTCCATCTGTCTCGGCGAATGCGGGCTGGTTGCCCTTATTCCGCCTCAGCTACACTATGTCGGCAATTGCTGCGCAAACAAGTTCTCCACGTACGCGTACACCACCATTACTCTACTACGGAAACATAGAGGTTATACTCGTCTGGTGTGAGACGTTATGGGGGGGGGGGGGGAGGGGGGTCCACACCGTGGGCCGAACCGCACAATAACCCTAGGTTCGGTGTGGGACGGCGGAGGGGTGAAGTGGACTGCGGTAGTCGTCGTGGGGTTGTGGACCACTGCGGCTGCGGCGGAGACGGAGCCTCTCCGTCGTTTCTAGGTCCCCGGTTAACATAACATATTCAAGGTACTTGAGCTGCATTTTACCGAGCGATACTCTCAGACAAAATGGTGGCACAGCGGTTAGCGTCACAGCTTCTTAATTTTGCGACAGAATCCCGATTATTACTGTTATTTGTGTTTTTCATTTATACACGGTGATTCATTAAGATATGCAAATATTTTAATGTGTTATTCTACAAGTAAAAATAAAGGAAGAAATTCATATAAACATAGATCCGCAAATGTTTAGTTACGGAGTTACGGCTAATAAAATATTTTGCCTGAAATTTAGCAAATTTGAAACAAAGTCTTTAATTTTTTTTATTTAAACACGGACCTACAGAATTTTCCCTGACCAAGACAACTCAAGCTTAACCTATTCATTTATTACGCACAATATACAAGCCCAACGCAATCTGACTGCTCTGTAATGACGACATTTCAAATAATTAACTCAGAAGAATGGCTCTGAATTAGAAGAAATCCTAACAATAACCCATACATTTCATAAGTCACTTACAGAAAATCTTCATAACACGAACTACAGCAATTACAGCATGGAGCGACTACTGCCAGCTTAATAAAAACAGTCTAACTACTATAGGCTCTAATTGCTAGTACGCATATGGTTGGCAAAAGAAAGATTTTGCTGAAGAGCAAACAATGTATTTAGCAGATTTTACCTTAATCATCTGACATCCAGTTCCAAAAATTATATAAACGTCAATAATTTCACTACCCAAACATTAGAAAATACATCAATCTTCATTTTACAATGCATGTCCTACCAACACTAAATCTCCATGAAGGACAAACGTCAAACCGTCCGCTCGCTGCTAACCGCCAACTACTAACTGCGAGTCCGTCCAGCCACAGAGTCTCTTACTGAAGACGCTGTATTGACCATCTAGGCATGGTTGAACTACAGACAACAAGAGCCGTGTACCTCCTTCCTGGTTGAATGACTGGAACTGATCGGCTGTCGCACCCCCTCCAGCTAATTGGCAGTGCTCATGCATGGTTGTTTACATCTCTGGGTGGCTTCAGCGACATCTCTGAACAGTAAAAGCAACTGTGTCTGTGACACAATATCTGCAGTCAACTCCATGAGTTCTGGGGACTATGGTGATGCAAGAATTTTTTGGTGTGTGTAGATAACGTGAATGTTTCTTATGAAATTAGGGGATACAATAACATTATATTAATTGTAGAATTACGACTAGATTTCACATCTGTGTGTGTGTATGTAACAAATGTATGACACTGTGAAATCCAGTTGTAATTCTACAATTAATATAATGTCTTTGTACCCCCTGATTTGTTTTCCCCCATCTGCTCCTATTCCTCGAACATATCCGCATCGTCTGCACCTCCTGCCACCTTGATCCCCCTCACCCCCTGGTTGCTCCTCTCCTCTCCTATCCCGCCCCCTGCCACGTCTTCACCGTTGTGTGCCCCCTACCCTCCATCTCTACACTCACCATCTCCTTTCCCAAGGTGGCTTCCGTCAACTCCCCCTCCCGGATGATGCCCTCTCTCCCTCCATTTATCCCTCCTATCAACTCTGATCCTCACCCCCCTCCTTTCCTCTGTCTTTTTCCTGGGCTCCCTCTCCCCCCCTCCATCCTCTTTTTTCCCCAACTACCCTCTCTCTGCCCCCCTTCTCTCCCCCGAGTCCTTTTGCATTTCCCTCCTCTGCCTTCTCCCATTCCCTCTCGCATCTGCCCTGCCCCTCCCCCGCTTTATGAGTCCTCTCCTTCCTTTGGTCCCCCCCCTTTCGTTTTTCCTCACCGCCCTCCTTGTTTTCCCCCTCATCTGTCCAGGTCCACCCCCCCCTCCGACCCATCTTCCTCTTTGTGCCGACATTTTAGTGCAGAGTTTACAGTGAGTGTCCAGTGTTGTGTGTCTTTACCGAAGTGTTGCGAACGGACATCATACTGTCGGTGGATGTGATTTTACATCTCTTGCGAACAGAAACCAGACTGTCGCCATGTTTTTTAATTGTCTGTCTACTATGTTACCTGTCTGCTTCCTGTATATTTTATTCGCTTTGCCAACGCTTTGCTTTATGTTTTAACTTTCCACAATTTTCCGCCGTTTTACAATTTAAGTCACCGTTTTATCGCCTGCATTTATTGTTTCTTATCTTATTCTTACGTTTTAAAAAGTCTGTAGGCTGCTGAGCAGCGTAATAAGTTGCTGCCAGCCCACCCCCTTCGCGGGGAATCGAAATTCAATAAACGAAAACAAAAAAAACCTAATTTGCTAAGAAACATTCGTGTAGTGACCTTCTACGGACGTGCCTAGATAAATGACAACACTAATCGGGATTCGAATACGAGGCGCAAAATTAAGAAGCCGCGGCGGTGGCCACTGTGCCGCCACTTCTTCTAAGGATGTCGCGCGGTAAAAGGCTCATAAAGTACCTCGAAATACCTCGAAAACTTAGATCGTAGTTTTTTCAGAAACTCTCGAGTGTCTAAATATAAGCCGAGATACGTGACCGTTTATTTTCACTCCTCTTCTATTGAGCGAAGTTCTAGGTAAATGGGGTCACGGCTCCTGCCGTGTTCTCCTCGTCAATGTCGGGAGACACACAGCGCGACCGCATTAGGTCCCCGTCGCCTCCCACCAGGTATTCAAACCGTAAGGAACCGTGTAACGAAAAGTTACACGGATGTCAGCGGAACGGAACGCAAGGCAAATGCCGATGTGTTCACAGTACACTAAAACAACTTCCGCAAGTACTTGCTTAGGTGTTTACACCAGAACAAAAACTTGCGCAAGGTTTGCTTCTGCAAGTCAATGCGACCACTTGACTTCAGCAACATGCTTGCAGAAGTGTTTCCTCTAGAGTCGCGGTCTAGTGGCTAGCGTTGCTGCCTCTGGATCACGGTGTCCCGGTTTCGATTCCCGGCCAGGTTGGGGATTTTCTCTATCCGGAGACTGGGTGTTTGTATTGTCCTCATCATTTCATCCTCACCATCATAATTCGTGACAGTGGTTAGATTGGACTGTGTACAGATTGGCAATTTGTACGGGCGCTGATGACCGCGCTGTTGAACACCCCACAAACCAAACGTCATCATTCTATTGATTACGCGAGCCGCAAACGTGGAGTTTATCTGACATAAGCAACTTCGACAAAGGGTAGATTGTTGTGGGAGGCGTCTGGGATCGGGCATCTCGGGACTATAACCGATTGGGTCGAGGGTTTTCATTCCGTTGTTGGCGTAGACTGGTTTTACTCAAACAAATGAACGATTGAAACTTCCTGGCAGATTAAAACTGTGGGCCGGATCGAGACTCGAACTCGGGAAATTTGCCTTTCGCGGGCAAGTGCTCTACCAACTGAGCTAGCCAAGCACGGCTCACGCCCCGTCCTCTTCTGCGAAGAGCTTCTGCAAAGTTTGGAAGGTATGAGGCGAGGTACTGGCAGAAGTGAAGCTGTGGGACAGGGCGTGAGTCGTGCTTGGGTAGCTCAGCTCGTAGAGCACTTGCCCGCAAAAGGCAAAGGTCCCGAGTTGCGTCTCCGTCCGGCACACAGGTTTAATCTGCCGGGAAGTTTCATATCAGCGCACACTCCGCTGCAGAGTGAAAATCTCATTCTGGAAATGAACGTTTGATTCAACCGATACGTGAAACTACAACTGTATGTGTGTATCGTTTCCTAACAAGGGAACCTCCCTATCGCACCCCCCTCAGATTTAGTTATAAGTTGGCACACTGGATAGGCCTTGAAAAACCGAACACAGATGAATCGAGAAAACAGGAAGAAGTTGTATAGAACTATGAAAAAAAATAAGCAGAATATACAAACTGAGTATTCCATGCGCAAGATAGGCAACATCACTGATCGTATGAGCTCAGGAGCGGCGTGGTCCCGTGGTTATCGTGAGCAGCTGCGGAACGGGAGGTCCTTGGTTCAAGTCTTCCCTCGAGTGAAAAGTTTATTTTTTTATTTTCAGAAAATAATCAAAGTTCTGGCACTCACACATAATCAACTTCGCTCTCCAAAATTCCAGGACATGTTCAGATTTGCTTGTACATATGCAGGATTTGACGGTCTACACACGGAAAAATTTGAAAACTTTAAAAACGTATGTTTTGACAAAGCATAGGGAAACTGTGCGACTGTGAAACTGTTGCATTCATTTGTTGCAGTTTATGTGACAAACTCTTTTGTTTTCATCACTTTTTTGGCAGTGATAGTGATTATCACATGCACAAGAAAACCTAAATCGAGCAAGGTAGAAGAATGTTTTTACCCATTCGCCAAGTGTACAAGTCAGGTGGGTCGACGACATATTCCTGTCATGTGACGCACAAGCCGTCACCAGTGTCGTATAGAATATATCAGACGTGTTTTCCTGTGGAGGAATCGGTTGACCTATGACCTTACGATTAAAATGTTTTCGGTTCCCATTGGAGAGGCACGTCCTTTCGTCTACTAATCACACGGTTTTGCGGTGCGGTCGCAAAACAGACACTAAACTTATTACAGTGAACAGAGACGTCATTGAACGGACGGACAGATCGTAACTTTGCGAAAATAAAGAAAATAAACTTTTCACTCGGGGGAAGACTAGAACCAAGGACCTCCCGTTCCACAGCTGCTCACGCTAACCACGGGACCACGGCGGTCCTGAGCTCACACTATCCTTGATGTTGCCTATCTTGCGCATGGACTACTAAGTTTGTATATTTTGCTTATTTTTTTCATAGTTCCACACAACCTCTTCCTGTTTTCTCGATTGATTTGTGTTCAGTTTTTCAAGGCCTATCCACTGTGCCAATTTATAACTAAATCTGAGGGGGGTGGGATGGGGAGGTTCCCTTGTAAGAATCGGCTGCATCGACTGTTTCTATTCTCTTCTTCGCGTCACTACGCAACGCCCCAGTTACTTGCTGGATACATCCTCCTGCCTGCCTTGCCCTGCAGTTTTTGTTCCCCAGCAGAGTTGCCTCTTTTGTGGCGAGACGGCAGCAGGTAGGTGCCAGGTAACGGGCGGTAGCTGGGAGATGAGGTGAGCTGGAGACGCCCGTGGCGTGCAGTTCCTGGCTCGCGCCGCGCCGCCTAACTGTAGTGGAGCGCCGTGCCGTGCTTAGTCGGGGTCTCCAGCCACTTAGCGGCCGTGTGCAAGCACCACGCGTCTCTCCTCTCCCTGGGCAGCGGTGAACACACGCGTGCAAACACGCCGCTGCGTACGCGACTCGCAGCATGCCAGTGTACACGCGTACGTCGTCGTCGCACACTACCTCCAGTCGCCAATACACCCCAAAAAGACCCAGTTATAGCAGTTATCGGCAAACCCACGAGCATTACTCATATATACACTACTGGCCATTAAGATTGCTACACCAAGAAGAAGTACAGATGATAAACGGGTATTCATTGGATTAATATATTATACTAGAACTGACATGTGATTACATTTTCACGCAATTTGGGTGCATAGATCCTGGGAAATCAGTACCCAGAACAACCATCTCTGACCGTAATAACGGCCTTGATACGCCTCAGCAATGAGTCGAACAGAGCTTGGATGGCGTGTACAGGTAGATCTGGCCATGCAGCTTCAACACGATACCACAGTTCATCAACAGTAGTGACTGGCGTATTGTGACGAGCCAGTTGCTCGGCCACCATTGACCAGACGTTTTCATTTGGTGAGAGATCTGGAGAATGTGCTGGCCGGGGAAGCAGTCGAACATTTTCTGTATCCAGAAAGGCCCGTACAGGACCTGCAACATGCGGTCGTGCATTATCCTGCTGAAATGTGGGGTTTCGCAGGGATCGAATGAAGGGTAGAGCCACGGGCCGTAACACATCTGAAATGTAACGTCCACTGTTCAAAGCGCCGTCAATGCGAAGAAGAGGTGACCGAGACGTGTAACCAATGGCACGCCATACTATCACGCCGGGTGAAACGCCACTACGGGGATGACGAATACACACTTCCAATGTGCGTTCACCGCGACGTCGCCAAACACTGATGCGACCATCACGATGATGTAAACAGAACCTGGATTCACCCGAAAAAATGCCATTCGTGCACCCAGGTTCGTCGTTGAGTACACCATCGCAGGCGCTCCTGTGTGTGATGCGGCGTCAAGGGTAACCGCAGCCATGGTCTCCGAGCTGATAGTCCATGCTGCTGCATTCGTCGTCCAACTGTTCGTGCAGATGTTTGTTGTCTTGCAAACGTCCCCATATGTTGACTCGGGGATCGAGACGTGGCTGCACGATCCGTTACAGCCATGCGGATAAGATGCCTGTCATCTCGACTGCTAGTGATACGAGGCCGTTGGGATCCAGCACGGCGTTCCGTATTACCCTCCTGAACCCTCCGATTCCGTATTCTACTAACAGTCATTGGATCTCGACCAACGCGAGCAGCAATGTCGCGATACGATAAACCACAATCGCGATAGGCTACAATCCCACCCTTATCAAAGTCGGAAACGTGATGTTACGCATTTCTCCTCCTTACTCGCGGCATCACAACAACGTTTCACGAGGCAACGCCGGTCAACTGCCGTTTGTGTATGAGAAATCGTTTGGAAACTTTCCTCATGTCAGCATATTGTAGGTGTCGCCACTGGCGCCAACCTTGTGTGAATGCTCTGAAAAGCTAATCATTTGCATATCACAGCATGTTCTTCCTGTCGGTTAAATTTCGCGGCTGTAGCACCTCATCTTCGTGGTGTAGCAATTTTAATGACCAGCAGTGTATGTTGTCTGACTCCTCCTGAAAAGTGCTGTCCCGAAATTTCAACAGCAAATCTCTCCGTGATACAAAACGCCTCTCTTGTAACGTCTGCCAGTGGAGTTTGTTTAGCATCTCCGTAACGCTCTCTCGCCAACTAAACTATTCCGAGACGAAACGCTCCGTTCTTCGCTGGACCTTCTCTATCTCCTCTGTTAGTCCTACCTGATAGTAGATGAACGGTACTCAAGAATCTGGCGAACAAGCGCCTTAGTAGCCATTTCTTTTGTGGATTATTCCAGTATTAGTCTGGTACTTCCTTTCCCCATTATATGTTTTATGTGGTCATTCTACTTAAGGCCGCTCTGGATAGTTAAGCCTAGATATTTTACGACATACGCTGTCTCCAGATGTTTGTCGTCAATAGTGTAGCTGTACAGTGTGGATTTCATTTCCTATGTATACGCAAAATGTTACTTTTATTTGCGTTCAGGGTCAACTACCTGAGCCTGCACCATCCATCAATTCTCCAGGTCGTTCTGCAAATTCTTACTAACTTCTAGCGTTGCTACTATGGTGTAGACAACTGCATCATCTGCGAACAGCGTTAAAGAGCATCCGACACTTTCTACTAGATCATTTACACACATCGTAAACAACAACGGTCCTATCACACTCCCCTGTGGTACTCCGCACATTATATCTCTCGATGTAGTTCCGTTAAGAACGTCGAGTTCTATCTGCAAGAAAGTCTTGAATCAAATCGCAAGTCTGCTCGGATACTCCGTACGCTCGAATTCTTTTGATTAAACGGCAATGCGGCACGGTATCAAACGCCTTACTGAAATCAAGGAACACGGCATCAACCAGAACACCGTTGAGAATCTCATGGAGGAACAGAGCGAGCTGTTTCGTAGGATCTCTGTTTGCGAAATCCATGTTAATTCTTATACAGGAGAAGTTCATTTTCCAAAAAGTCATAACTCTTGAGCATAAACTATGTTCCATAATTCTACAAAAAGATTGACATCAACGATATAGGTCTATAATTGTGTGGCTCTGTCTTACGGCCTATTGTTCATTTTGTAATAAAACTCATTAATGCGATTTGCTTGAATTGTTTGTCTAGCGATCCGAGAAAACAGGTTTCCTAGACACCCCAAACTCGACGACTAAGCAGGATTCAACGGTATCCATTATCAATAAAAAGCAGGATTCAACGGTATCCATTATCAATAAGATAAACGTATCAATGAGAGGTTTACCATTTCAAAAAAATGGTTCAAATGGCTCTGAGCACTATGGGACTTAACATCTCAGGTCATCAGTCCCCTAGAACTTAGAACTACTTAAACCTATCTAACCTAAGGACATCACACACATCCATACCCGAGGCAGGATTCGAACCTGCGACCGTAGCAGTCCCGCGGTTCCGGACTGCAGCGCCTAGAACCGCACGACCACGGCGGCCGGCGTTTACCATTTAAGACTCACTTAATGGCTTGAAAACGAAAAGTAGTTCCGTGCGCCACAGTCGGTATCTGAGAAATTTTCTCCTAGTCTGGACGCCGTGTTTTGAGTAACGGGGTGTGAGGCAGCTTAATGCCTGGGAGGAGGGAGTCTGCCGGCCTCTCACCGGCGACCTGCTGGCCTCGTGAGCGCACACGAAGCGGCACTTGGCGTCGAGCATTCCGCACGCTCAGCATTTAAGTCTGCCGGCAGTTAATCGCGTTACACCGAGACGCAGCTACTGGACGCGCTCTCACTGCTGCTACGGGAAATTGGCACACTGGTTTCTCACTGCATCACTGAATCAAGCAGCGCGCTACAAACTACCACGCATGTCGGGAAACTAAAAGTAGTAAGTTGACATAAAAGCTTTCTGAGTGTGATAGCGCGTCGTAATACACACATCAAAAAAGGTTTTGCATCACCTCCTTTCCGAGAGTTCCGGAACATGCACAGGAAATTGAAATAGAAATCAACATAAACATCATTTCCGCCCCTTTTTTATTTCTCATGATAAACACACATTGCATGTTGTACCACCATTCAGTGAGACCTTCAGTGGTGTGTTCCAGACTGCTGTACACACCGGTACCTCTAATACCCAGAAACACATCTTACATTGATGCATGCCTGTATTCGTCGTGTCATACCATCCACAAGTTCATCAAGGCACTGTTGGTCCAGATTGTCCCACTCCTCAACGGCGATTCGGCGTAGATCCCTCAGTGTGGTTGGTGGGTCACGTCGTTCATAAACAGCCGTTTTCAATCTATCCCAGGCATGTTCGATAGGGTTCATGTCTGGAAAACATGCTGGCCACTCTAGTCGAGCGATGCCGTTATCCTGAAGGAAGTCATTCGAAAGATGTGCAACACGGGGGCGCGAATTGTCGTCCATGAAGACGAATGCCGCGCCAATATGCTGCCAATATGGTTGTACTATCGGTCGGAGGATGGCATTCACGTATCTTACAGCCGTTACGCCGGCCTACTTCGGCCCCACATAATGCATCCCCAAAATAGCACCTGCACTCGCTGGTCAGTGTGTCTAAGGCGTTCAGCCTGACCGGGTTGCCTGCAAACACGTCTCCGACGGTTGTCTGGTTGAAGGCATATGCGACACTCATCGGTGAAAAGAACGTGATGCCAATCCTGACCAGTCCATTCGGCATGTTGTTGGGCCCATCTGTACCGCGCTGCATGGTGTCGTGGTTGCAAAGATGGACCTCGCCATGGACGTCGGGAGTGAAGTTGCGCAACGTGCAGCCTATTGCGCACAGTTTGAGTCGTAACACTACGTCCTGTGGCTGCACTAAATGCGTTATTCAGCATGGAGGCGTTGCTGTCATTGTTTCTCTAAGCCATAATCCGTAGGTAGCGGTCATCTACTGCAGTAGTAGACGTTGGGCGACCTGAGCGAGGCATATCATCGACAATTAGTGTCTCTCTGTATCTCCTCCATGTCCGAACAACATCGCTTTGGTCCACTCCGAGACACCTGGATACTTCCCTTGTTGAGACCCCTTCCTGGCACAAAGTGAACTCCCGAGGCCCACCGCACTGCGTCCATGGAGACGAGGCGCACGCCAGAACTTAAGTCAAATCTTGGTGTTGACTTAGTACTTATGTACCGCAATTTTAAAATGTGACTACCTCTATTCAGGCTGTTTTAGTTTTATTTCCAGACCGTGCCCTCTTAGAAAAATTATAGCTTCAGGTATAGCTTCTGAAGAAGGCTCAATTATTTGGGTTGAAACCTAGGTAAAGATTGGTTCATAACCGCAATCGAGGCTGATAGTTTCGTATATATTCTTACTTATTACAAAGTAACAACGCCGACGTGATCGAACCGCGGTATTGACGATCTAGGCATGGTTGAACTACAGACAACACGAGCCGTGTACCTCTTTTCCTGTGAAATAACTGGAACTGATCGGCTGTTGGACCCCCTCAGTCTAATAGGCGCTACTCATGCATGGTTGATTATATCTTTGGGTGGGTTTAATGACATCTCTGAACAGTTAAAGGGACTGTGTCTGTGATACAGTATACACGGTCAACGTCTATCTTCAGGAAATCTGGGAACAGGGGTGATGCAAAACCTTTATTGATGTGTTTATAAAAAAAAATATACTGGAGATCCTAAAGTTTTGACCACGGTTACAGCGGAATTCTTCTGTTTCTACTGATTTGCTTGAGCTGTACGGAGTCATTTTTTTCATTGCGGCTCACTGAACATGATTTATTAAAAGATAATTGTTACGATTCGTCACTTGAGGTGGAGGGATTGGGAGTGTACTGTTGTCTGTTGCTTCTTGCATTTCGTGCTGTGATTGGTGCTCAACGGTGAATGAGGCGTGGGCTACTGTTTCCCTGCTGCTGGCCGTAGGTGTGGTTGGACTCTTGAGGGCCGCCGGCCGGTGTGGCCGAGCGGTTCTAGGCGCTTCAGTCTGGAACCCCGCGACCACAACGGTCGCTGGTTCGAATCCTGCACCGGGCATGGATGTGTGTGACGTCCTTAGGTTAGTTAGGTTTAAGTAGTTTTAAGTTCTAGGGGACTGATGACCACAGATGTTAAGTCCCATAGTGCTCAGAGCCATTTGCAGCATTTTTGAACTCTTGAGGGCTGGCTGGGAGCATGGGGCTAGCTCGTGTCCGTCCTCTCTGTGTCGTTTGAGTATTCGCTGGCTTCTCTGATCTTGCGTTTCGTCAAATTTTATTTCCTCGCCGCTGTCTTGCCGGTGTCGGGCCACTGCAGACTTGCTGTGCTGCCCCAGAAGAATGTAGCGCATGTGTTCTCTGTAAGTGCGACGCCATCGGCCTGCCGGTCTCACCGATGTATACCTCTCCACACTGACATTGCGCCCTGTACACACCTGCAGAGTGTAAAGCACCTGTCTTGTCCAGGGTGGAGGCTGGCCCATCCTGGATCTTGCGGCTGCTGTAGAAGACAAGCTGGACAGGAACCTGGACAAAGAGTTTACGAATCCTGTCAGTGACTGCTGGCTGCAGATTGTCGACTTCTTGCGTATCTCGCTTCGTTTGTTGCCATGGCTGTAGGATCGATTTATGGTTGCAGCCACTGGCCACGAACGTTTTACGCAGCCTTTTGAGGTCATATGTTTCGAGCATCGCTTGGTCGCTGCGCACGGATGGCCAAAGAACGGATAACTCAATTGCACACCCAGTCCAAACGCCACAGAAGTATTGAAGTCTGACAACCAGTGTTCGAAAATGCGACACTCTCCCCCATGTTAATGACCTTGTAGACAACATCAATACCAGCTTCAGACACTTCGCAGGTGATGCAGTTGTTTGTACTGAAGGAGAGTTTCTGAAAAAAGCTGTATTAGTATTCGATCAGATCTTGATAAGATTTCAAAATGGTGGAAATATTGATAAGTTGCTGTAAATGATCAGAAATGTAAAACCGTGGACTTCAGAAAATGAAAAAGAAATCGTCGTACCCTACGACAACGATATGAATGTGTCAGCTGTGGAATCGGTAAATCCACATAAATACGTGGATGAAGCAGTTTTTAGCGATACGGAAAGGAACAATCACATAGGTTCAGTCGTAGGTTAAACAGGTGGCAGACAGCAGTTAATGGGTACGGGCTGTTTCACATTGAGATTTGTTGATTTCGGATTCGATTAACACACAAAACAATCCAGATACAAAGTTCAACATTTTACACAAGGTACAACATTTATTCAAGTTCATTTATGACACACTACATCATAAAAATGACGAGCATTCGCTGTTACACAATACTCGACTCATTTGACCCAGTTTTTGAAAACAAAATGGCTCTGAGCACTATGGGACTTAACTTCTAAGGTCATCAGTGCCCTAGGACTTAGAACTGCTTAAACCTAACTAACCTAAGGACATCACACACATCCATGCACGAGGCAGGATTCGAACCTGCAACCGTAGCGGTCGCGCGGCTCCAGACTGTAGCGTCTAGAACCGCTCGGCCACCCCGGCCGGCCTTTGAAAACACATTTCGCAATTGCTGGAGGAATTCATTTATCGTGGATTCGATCCTTTAACTGTTGCAAGGTTCTCGGCTGGTCAGACTACACCCTCGCCTTCAAACGACTCCACAGGTAAAAGTCTGGCAAGGTTAAATTAGGCGAGTGAGGCGGCCATTCGACACATTTGGATGATGGCATCGGATCACGCGATGAGTGGACGCCGAGGAAATATTCAGCGTTTGGGCACGTTTTCATAACGAACGACGCTACACATACCCTATGTGATCAAAAGTATCCGGACACCACCAAAAACATACGTTTTTCATAGTAGGTGCATTGTGCTGCCACCTACTGCCATGTACTCCATATCAGTGACGTCGGTAGCCGTTAGACATCGTGAGACAGTAGAATGGGGCGCTCCGCGGAACTCACGGACTTCGAACGTGGTCAGGTGATTGGGTGTTGCTTGTGTCATGCGTCTGTACGCGGGATTTCCACGCTCCTAAACATCCCTAGGTCCACTGTTTCCGATGTGATGGTGAAGTGGGAACGTGAAGGGACACGTACAGCACAAAATCGTACAGGCCGACCTCGTCTGTCGACTAACAGAGACGGCCGGTAGTTGAAGATGGTCGTAATGTCATCTATCCAGACCATCACACAGGAATTCCAAACTGCATCAGGATCCGCTGCAAGTACTGTGACAGTTAGGCGGGAGGTGAGAAAACTTGGATTGCATGGTCGAGCGGCTGCTCATAAGCCACACATCGCGCCGGTAAATGCCAAACGACGCCCCGCTTGGTGCACGGAGCGTAAACATTGGACGATTGAACAGTGGAAAAACGTTGTGAGGAGTGACGAATCACGGTACACAATGTGGCGATCCGATGGCAGGGTGAGGTTATGGCGAATGCCCGGTTAACGTCATCTGTCAGCGTGTGTTGTGCCAACAGTAAAATTCGGAGGCGGTGGTGTTACGGCGTGGTCGTGTTTTTCATGGAGGGGGCTTACAACACCTGTTGTTTTGCGTGGCACTATCACAGCACAGGCCTACATTGATGTTTTAAGCACCTACCTACTTCCCACTGACGAAGAGCAATTCGGGGATGGCGATTGGATCTTTCAACACGATCGAATACCTGTTCATAATGCACGGCCTGAGGCGGAGTGGTTAATAACATCCCTCTAAAAGACTGCCCTGCACAGAGTCCTGACCTGAATCCAGTAGAACGCCTTTGGGATGTTTTGGAACGTCGACTTCGTGCCAGGCGTCTCCTGGAATCAATGTACAACAGCGATTGCATGTAAAATACATGGCTCATGTTTGTGGGTGCCGTACCAAATAGGCACTAACAGGGGATATTGACAGAATACAGAGGAGGGGACCACTAATGGTCGCACACTTGTTACACCCGTGGCGGTGTGTCATGGAGATGCTGAAGAAACAGAAGTGGCAGATTCTTGAAGATACACACAAACTATCGCCAGAAAGACTACTTACAAAGCGTCAAGAACCAGTTCGAAGTGATGAATCTAGGAATATTCCACAACGCCGTACGTATTGCCCCTGTAGCTATCGGAAGACTTCTTCACGAGCACCATATGTGAATGGAACGGTAAGAAGTCCTAAAACTGGTTCAATGGGACGTATCCTCTACCACGCACTTCAGGGTGTTTTACAGAGTGCAGATGTAGATGTCTCAAGTTTTGCAGTACACTGCAAACAACAGTCGTGGCTTGGACTATGAACATATTGGGTTGGTGCAAAAGTTCGTAGCGTTTCTGTTTTCCACGTTAGTAATCCCGTTGCTGTGAGTTCCTTCATCGAGTCTCATTTTTTATTTGTAGTTCACCGTTCTGCTTGAGTTTAACTATTATTTGGAGATAGTGACTGAAGCTATGGCCGCTAGAAAATGGACTCCCAAGTAAAGAAATTGGAACATATTATTCCGTTTTTCAGTAGAGGGGTGACAGAAACATTTGCACCGAGTTCGGGGATAATGCCATTGGGCAGAGCACGACTAGACATTGGTTTTTTCGTTTTAAGGAGAATCGTTTTGGCATTAGTTACTCGCCACATTCATGAAGACATTCAGGCGTGATGAAGACCGATTAAACGCATTAATCCACAATGATCCACGCCAGTGTACTCGATAGCTACCAAATGTGATGAACGGAGAGCGGCATGCAACGAGAAAGTTCAAAAGTCGTCTGTATGTGTACCGCATGCTCTAAGCCAAAAACACAAAAATCAGCGGGTGGCTACACGTGCATCTCTCCTTGCTCATCATCAATGTCTCGTGTACATCACCGACCATTCCTATCCTCTGTCGGCCGCGCGGAGTGGCCCCGTGGTTTGAGGCGCCATGTCACGGATTTCGCAGCCCCTCCCCCTGGAGGTTCGAATCCTCCCTCGAACATGGGTGTGTGTCTTGTTATTAGCGTCAGTTAGTTTAAGTAGTGTGTAGGTATAGAGACCGATGAATTCACACACATTTGAACATTCCTATCCTCTGTCGTTACTGGTGAAAAGAAATTATGTCTTTATGCTAACATAAGGAAAAGTAAGGAATTTCTGAGCGCAAAAAAATGGTTCAAATGGCTCTGAGTACTATGGGACTTAACATCTGAGGTCATCAGTCCCCTAGAACTTAGAACTACTTAAACCCAACTAACCTAAGGACATCACACACATCCATGCCCGAGGCTGGATTCGAACCTGCGAGTGTAGCAGTCGCGCGGTTCCTGACTGAAGTGCCACAGCGGCCGGATGTCTGAGCGCAAACATAGCTGCAACTGCCCGTACAAAGACCTACGCGAATGCACAAAAGATAATGTTAGGCATCTGGTGGAACACCGATGCTTTTGTGTAGTACGAATTCGTTCCCCCGAGGTTTATGGATCACTGCTGACATTTCTTGTGACCAACTGAGGCGTCTTGCAGAAGCAATCTAAGAACAAGGATCAGAAAGACTGCGTGAAGTGATGCTAGCCCACGACAACGCCCGCCCGCATTATGCTAGACTGACCCCAAAACACTATACAGAAGTTGGGTTGCGAAGCCATCGGGCACCCACCATATTCACCTGATCCTGCGTACTCAGATTTTTGCCTTTTCCACCCTCGATCGAAAAAACTTCAAATAACTCCTTTCCGGACAAAAATGCGCTCCGAAAATGACTCGACGAATTCTTCGCCTCGAAATTACGTTCTTACTGCAGTCGCGGAATCGTAAAGCTACCCAAGCGTTGGCATACTGTGAAATAGTGAAGGGGCATATACACTCATGCTCATAAATTAAGGATAATGCTGATACATGGTGAAACAACGCTCTGTTGTGCGGTTTGCCTGTTTAAATTACCTCTGGGTATGACCATGCGGTGCATTTGACCTGCGGTCGTCGCACGGTGGCGGTGGCAGCTGTCCACATGCGCAGAGGTGTTTGGTGCATGTCAAATTACGGTGCAGCGAGTAAGTGTGCAGACGTTTTCAGACATGCTAATGGTGACTGTGTGTGCTAATGGTGACTGTGTGCTGAAAATGGCTCAAAGAACATATACTGATGAGGTTATGAGGGGTAGAATACTAGGGCGACTGGAGGCTGGTCAAACACAGCAGGTTGTAGCTCGGGGCCTCCGTGTGCCACAAAGTGTGATCTCAAGTTTATGGCAACGATACCAGCAGACAGGAAACGTGTCCAGGCGCTACAGTACGGGACGTCCGCAGTGTACAACACCACAAGAAGACCGATATCTCACCATCAGTGCCCGCAGAAGGCAGCAGAGTACTGCAGGTAGACTTGCTCGAGACCTTACCGCAGCCACTGGAACAGTTGTCTCCACACACAGTCTACAGACGACTGAACAGACATGATTTATTCGCCCGGAGACCTGGAAGGTGCATTCCACTTAGCCCTGGTCGCAGGAGAGCCCGTAAAGCTTGGTGTCAGCAACACAATACATGGTCATTGGAACAGTGGTCCCAGGTTATGTTCACGAACGAATCCAGGTATAGTCTGAACAGTGATTCTCGCCAGGTTTTCATCTGGCGTGAACCAGGAACCAGATACCTACCCATTAATGTCCTTGAAAGGGGCCTGTATGGAGGCCGTGGTTTCATGGTGTGGGGTGGGATTATAATTGTGCATGTACACCCCTGCATGTCTTTGCACCAGTATGTCCGCCTTTTTAGGGATGCAGTGGGTCCCATCTTCCTCCTTATGGATGATAACACACGGACCCACCGAGCTGCATCGTGGAGGAGTACCTTGAAACAGAAGATATCAGGCGAATGGAGTGGCCTGCCTGTTTTCCAGACCTGAACCCCATCGAGCACGTCTGGGATGCTCTCGGTCGACGTATCGCTGCACGTCTTCAAACCCCTAAGACACTTCAGGAGCTTCGATAGGCACTGGTGCAAGAATGGGAGGCTATACCCCAGCAGCTGCGCGACCACCTGATCCAGAGTATGCCAACCCGTTGTGCGGCCTGTGTACGTGTGCACGGTGATCATACGCTGGGGTACATGCGCAGAAATCAGTGGCGTTTTGTAGGACGTGTGTTTCGGGACGGTTTTGTCAACTTATCATCAATACCGTGGACTTACAGATTTGTGTCGTCTGTGTTCCCTATGTGCCTATGCTACTAGCGCCAGTTTTGTGTAGCGCCACGTTGTGTGGCACCACGTTCTGCAATTATCCTTAATTTATGAGCACGAGTGTATTACTTATGACCAAAGTCTCTGTTATGAGTATCTGTTGTGTTTATACGGAGAAACTCTGGCCAGAACACCTGCCGCTGGTTGTGAGGCGCGAGCGCTCGGCATCGTGACGTCACAGGGTCCCTGGACTCACCGAATCGGCCGCGCAGACCTCGCGTGCTGCCGGCTGCCGTCCTTGAGAAAGCGGCTGGCGCGGCTACTTTCTTCTGCGCAAAAACAAAAAGAAAGTCCAGACCGCAGCTCGCGGCGCTGCTGGTGGCTGTGTACGCACGAGCCGCTGACCCACATACGAAGCCAGGACACACCGCCTGTTGCGTCACTGCACACAGTGCAAGAACCCCGCGGCGGGGCCGACCGGCTGGTCTACCTGTACCCGGTGAGACGGGGCAGTGCATTCTCACGGAGTGTCCGACAAGCAACCGTCCCCATAAACACTGAGGTGACAATTTTTTTTTTTTTACTGTGTAGTGTGGGCTGAAGAGATCATCCTTGATGACTTATTTTTCTAGGATGGGATGTAAGGATAAAAGGAACTTTATCACACATTCAGTTAGGCTTGGGCACTCAATGAGTCCTTTAGCCTGCTGTCTTTGGTAATGCCTATCTGCTGTGGAGGGCGAAATGTGTCGAGGCTGTTATGTGTGACTGCTTCCTCGTGTTATGACAGATTGCCTATGGGGGTGAAACGTTATTGACTTCGCTACTCGATACTTGTGCCATCTTGCAGGGTTTACCGTTGCCGGCCGTTGTGGCCGAGCGGTTCTAGGCGCTTCAGTCCGGAACCGCGTGGCCGCTACGGTCGCAGGTTCGAATCCTGCCTCGGGCATGGATGTGTGGGATGACCTTAGGTTAGGTAGGTTTAAGTAGGTCTAAGTTCTAGGGGACTGATGACCTCAGATGTTAAGTCCCATAGTGCTCAGAGCCATTTTTTCTTTTTTTTTTTTTACCGTTCCTGCCGATACTAATTGTCGAACTTCGTCCCTAAGGGGATCGATCTTGTCAAAAATTCGTAGAGCCTTGTCATGGACCTTGTCTTGTATAGTGGTCTCGTGGAGTGCGGTACGGATGTCGACGTTTCTTGTCCACCATGGAGCTCCGGTGATCCATCGATAGTAAATGTTTTGCAGCGCTTGGAGTTTGTTGTAGTTGGAGACGCACGTAGTTCCCCACGAGGCGGAGCCATATAACATTGTGGGTTCCACCGTTGCCTTATACAATTGGAGTTTAGTCTTAGGGTTGAGATCCTTAAGCCGTCGGCACACGGACCGTGCTGTCGAACGTTAGCGTTGAGCGTGCCAAGTTCAACGTGCTGCTGAACGCTCAGGAACGATGCGACTTGTGCATACGGTACGTGGGCTCCAACGTGGTATACGCGATCGCAACGCACTCCAGCAGCAGTTGAGGGCTGTTTCTAGTTCGTAAACCACACTGTTTACTCAACGGGCGCGCGTAAAATTCCCACGTCACCTCTATTAAAACGCACATTTCCTCCATAGCCCACGAAAAGGAAAGTATCATGTTCAATACAAAAGGAGACAGGCTTATAAAAGTTCCATTACAAACAGTGCGTTACAAATTTGGAATACTTCTCCGCATAAGATAAACACTATTTCATCATTTCCACATTTTAGTACAACCTCAAGCTCAGTCTTCAAATGGTTCAAATGGCTCTGAGCACTATGGGACTTAACATCTGTGGTCATCAGTTCCCTAGAACTTAGAACTACTTAAACCTAACTAACCTAAGGACATCACACACGTCCGTGCCCGAGGCAGGATTCGAACCTGCGACCGTAGCAGTCCCGCGGTTCCGGACTGCGCGCCTAGAACCACTAGACCACCGCGGCCGGCTAAGCTCAGTCTTACTTGATCACTGTTCCTACCCGGTAGCAGAATCTTTGCAACATGTGAATTACGAAGCGTAAAAGAAAAAGAAGCAAAATACCTTTATTCAAGTAGCGCAAGCTGTCCTGTAGATTAAGACAATCGAAGAAAGTCACCCCTCAAAAAAGGTGAACTTATATTTACATAACATCAAATATTATAGTATACTCGTATATTAAACTAATAATAAAGTATCAGAACCCAATAAAACGCGAATGTTAGGAAAAAATTTGGAAGTGTCAAGACGCGAACCACTGCCCCAACAAACATTTCAAAACAGTACAGTAACGCTAGTCATTACGCTGGTTTTTTTTTTCATTTTGTTCGATGTAGTTCGTTGCGCTCGTTGCGTTCCTTGACTCAGTTTTTTTTTTTTATTACAGAGAGCACGCAGCCCTCTGACCGAACACGCTGAGCTACCGTGCCGGCTAAACTAAACCAACATCTCACCTTCTGCGTCTAATCATATTCCGTTACCTTTTGCTGAAAATTGAAATTTAATTATAACAAATTGTACCAATAACAATGCGTTTTGGGTGGATCTTCAGCGAGTTGCTGCCTTCAAATAGCCTACTCGCATAATACGCAAATTACAATAATTCTTTTGCCACGAATATCATGCTTCTCATTATTTTATTGGAACGAATCACACAGTTAACAACGGGTTTTGCAGTGATTCTCAATTTGTTGGTGCCCAGAAACGACATATATATATATGGCACAACGCCACTACGTCACACACACGCCATCTCCCTTCAGTACAGAGTTGTGAGGCGCCATATTGGCATTCATTTATATGAAATGAAGGCCAATATGGCGCCTCACAACTCTGTACTGAAGGGAGATGGCGTGTGTGTGACGTAGTGGCGTTGTGCCATCTCATTGGTCAACGCTCAGACGCACGCTCAGAATATCTGACATGCCAGATACTGCTCTGCACGTTGGGAAAGACTCCCGAGCGTGCTATTCCACGCTATGACGTCAGAAACTCGGCACGCTCAACGCTCAACGTTCGGATGCACGGTCCGTGTGCCGACGGATTTAGGAAATCCACAACGTCAAGAGTACGCTAAGAATACCAAATTTCTGGCGGTAACTCTCACCACGGACAGCGCAATGACCGAAGGCCCTCACTTAACCTCCGAGAGCAGCAGCGTTCGCGTAGAGTTGTCGGTGCTAGCAAACAAGCAACACTGCCTGAAGTAACTGCAGAAATCAACGTGGAACGTAGTACGAACGTATCCGTTAGGACAATACAGCGAAATTTGGCGTTAATGGGCTATGGCAGCAGACGACCGACGCGAGTACCTCTGCTAAGAGGACGACATCGCCCGCAGCGTCTCTCTTGGGATCGTGAGCACATCGGTTGGACTCTAGACGACTGGAAAACCGTGGACTGGTCAGAGGAGTCCCAATTTCAATTGGTAAGAGCTGATGGTAGGGTTCGAGTGTGGCACAAACTCCACGAAGCTATGAGCCAAGTTGTCAACAAGGCACAGTGCAAGCAGGTGATGGCTCCATAACGGTGAAATGGAGTAAATCCTCTGATCCAATTCAATCGATCATTGACTGAGAATGGTTATGTTCGGTTACTTGGAGACCATTTGCAGCCATTCATGGACGTCATGTTCCCAAACAACGATGGAATTTTTAGAGACGACAATGCACCCTGTCAGCAGGCCACAGTTGTTCGTGATTGGTTTGAAGAATATGCACCACAATCCGAGCAAATGGCTTGGCCACCCAGATCGCCCGAGATAAATGCCATGAAACATTTATGGGAGATAAGTTAGAGGTCAGTTCCTACACAAAATTCTGCGCTGGCAACACTTTCGCAATTATGGATCATAGTATAGGCAGCATGCCTCAGTATTTTTGCAGGGTACTTCGAACGACCTGTTGAGTCCATCCCACATCGAGCTGCTGCGGGCAAAAGGAGGTCCGAGACGATATTAGAAGGTAACCTTTGACTTGGGTCGCCTCAATGTACGGTGTCGGTTCAGACTGCGGCCACAGTTGTATCGACATCGGCCGAAGATGGCCGATCTTTACAGATCAGTACACCACTGAGTCCGCATTCTATAGTAGGGTCCATCTCAGCGCCCGAACGTACAGACCTCGGATGACAGTCGAACCTGCGACCGTAGCAGCAGCGCGGATCTGGACTGAAGCGCCTAGAACCGCTCGGCCACAGTGGCCAGCTTCTACGCTCTGAGACACAAAATATGGAATGTGAGAAACTGACACGTTTAGTCGAAAAGATAATGTTTACTATCAAAAACAGTCTTGATCAAAATTTATTTACTACGGTGACCGATTTCGACCACTACTGTCGTCATCTTCAGACCAATGAGTAAGAACCTCCTGCTGGAGAATTACTACAGTAAATTGTGATCAAGACTGTTTTTGATAGCAAACATTTGTAACACATTGATCACTCTCAGTCCGCAGCTCGTGGTCGTGCGGTAGCGTTCTCGCTTCCCACGCCCGGGTTCGATTCCCGGCGGGGTCAGGGATTTTCTCTGCCTCTTGATGGCTTGGTGTTGTGTGCTGTCCTTAGGTTAGTTAGGTTTAAGTAGTTCTAAGTTCTAGGGGACTGATGACCATAGCTGTTAAGTCCCATAGTGCTCAGAGCCATTTGAACCATTTTGATCACTCTCACTCCCGTAATATATTCAAAAGAAAACATGTGTTTGTAGCATCCTGAGTAGTAGAAATATCATAATCGGGATATAGTTCGAAATCTACGGACCGTAATCGCAGCTTTATTGCAAACCACTAGTAGGTAAAATCTTTATCGGAAACGGCCTAGCAGAATGCGGGCAGGCGTTATCGTGGAGCAGACCGCTTCACTCACTCTTCCTTGTCGTTCTTCTTGGAACGCGTCTACAAGACGTTTCAGCTGTTGACAATAAAGGTCAGCGGCCGGCCGGGGTGGCCGTGCGTTTCTAGGCGCTACAGTCTGGAACCGCGTGACCGCTACGGTCGCAGGTTCGAATCCTGCCTCGGGCATGGATGTGTGTGACGTCCTTAGGTTAGTTAGGTTTAAGTAGTTCTAAGTTCTAGGGGACTGATGACCTTAGAAGTTAAGTCCCATAGTGCTCAGAGCCATTTGAACCATTTGAATAAAGGTCAGCAGGGATGGTTAACTCTCCGGGAAGCAATTCGTAGACACTACACCGATACTACTACCTTTCTTTTCCTTAAGTTAGCATAAAAACACCATTTCTCTACAGGATAGCAATGGTCGCTGTTGTTCACGAGCCAAATCACGGCGAGCCACCAGAAATGCACATATGGCCACCTTCTGATTTTTGTGCGGCATGCGATACCGATTTTTGAACCTTCCCCATTGCACGCATACGTCGCACTATCATGAAATGATCGCAGACCATCACATTTGCGAGTACACTGACTGAATCATAACTTCAAAAAATAATTTGTTCAAGTGAGAAGGAATGTACTTGATCTTTTTCGGATTGCGGTAGGTGGCCAGTTTCGGTGTCTACGAACTGTGACTATGAAAGCCTCAATTATAACCTCAAAAAATAATTTGTCCAAGTGAGAGGGGCAGCGTACCATACGCTTAAAGTTACTGTAGCGGATCTTTTTTGTGCCCGCAGTTGAGGACGAGCTGTCTATGAATTATTATCACGTGAAGGGGCACATACAGCACAAAAGCGTACAGGCCGACCTCCACTGTTGACTGACAGAGACTGCCGACAGTTTGAAGAAGGTCGTAACGTGTAATAGGCAGACATCTGTCCAGGCCATCACACAGCAATTACAAACTCTATCAGCATCCACTGCAAGTACTATGACAGTTACGCGGGAGGTGAGAAAACTAGGATTTCATGGTCGAGCATCTGCTCATAAGCCACCCATCACGCCGGTAAATGCCAAACGACGCCTCGCTTGGTGTACGGAGCTTAGACGTTGGACGATTGAATAGTGGAGAAACGTTGCGTGGAGTGACGAATCACGGTACACAATGTGGCGATCCGATGGCAGGGTGTGGGTATGGCGAATGCCCGCTGAACGTCCTCTGCCAGCGTGTGCAGTGCAAACAGTAAAATTCGGTGGCGGTGGTGTTATGGTGTGGTCGTGTTTTTCATGGCGGGGGCTTGCACCCCTCGTTGTTTTACGTGACGCTATCACAGCACAGGCCTACATTGATGTTTTAAGCAACTTCCCACTGTTGAAGAGCAATTCGGGAATGGCGATTGCATCTTTCAACACGATCAAGCACCTGTTCATAACGCACGGCCTGTGGCGGAATGGTTACACGACAGTAACATCCCTGTAAATGATTGGCCTGCACGGAGAGCTGACCGTAATCCTATAGCACACCTTTGGGATGTTGGAACGCCGACTTCGTGCCAGGCCTCACTGACCTAAATCGATACCTCTCCTCAGTGCAGCACTCCGTGAAGAATGGGCTCGCATTCTCCAAGAAACCTCCCAGCAGCTGACTGAAAGTATGCCTCCGAGAAAGGAAGCTGTCATCAAGGCTTACGGTGGGCCAACACCATATTCAATTCCAGCATTACCGATGGAGGGCGCCACGAACTTGTAAGTCATTTTCAGCCAGGTGTCGGGATACTTTTGATCACAACGTGTAATAAAAACATTCTTCTTAATTCTTGAAATAAAGTACGATACTTTATATTAAGTACGTAGCCTGAAGGTAAGATTTTTATTTATACTATACTTCTGCAAAAATTTAAAGCTACTTTATCCATAACGATATTAATTAGGAATGAGTCATGTGCCTATTCCGATTCCCCGAGTCCTAGAACTGCCGCTTGTCTAGGAATCGACTAGTATCGGAAAGCAACGATTCCATCGTCTTAGGCATCCATTCTTTGTTATTAAGTCTTTTTTATATTAGTGTTCTCGTTTTATCTTCACAACAGTGCAGTCACACGAAAGTAGATAAACAGAAAACTATAGTCTGTCTTAAATGTCGCTAATCTGACAATGAAGCATTTTTTGTTTTTTTCACTGAAAACAGTTTAACATTTTAGAATACAATATGTTGTCAAGAAACTGACAACTGTTTAATACATTCAGTAAAAATTTTGCTATCAATAGTCATTCTTCAGTAATATTTAGAGATTTGAAATGCATTATAAAGAGTGTTCCGTTACAAAGTGATCACCTAAGGACAGTTTTGGTTAATACCGGCTTCTCTCAACACAGCTGATCAATGCGGAATGTGTATGTGTGTGTGGGGGGGGGGGGGGGGGGGGGGCGGGGGGGAGGCAGAGAGCGAGAAAGAGAGAGAAGAGCGAGCCTGGTAAAAATAGAAAGGAGATTGCAAATAAGTAGCGGCAGCCGGTAGCAATCAGTCTTCCTTGGGGCAGCAAGTTGGAATGGTACTAAAAAAGATGTTCCTCTCTTATTTCCTTTCATTCTTAGCAATTACGGCATTGAATGACATATGTATGTTTAAACTCAACATTTACTGACTTCTAATATCGGGACTATCGTCCCATCCCTTATTTTAATTGGAAAATTAAACATTCTAGCAGCAAAAATTTTAAAAAGTACTTTAAAAAAAGATGTTTTGTTGGAATTCCCGGGAAAATGTCCATTTCTAAATGTCCTACCCATTGCGCATTTGCCGGGTCCACATCAATAATCATGTAAACGCAAAATTTGGTTGGAATTTCTCCAAATACGCTTGAATTTTGGTTGTTTCCCACCCCCTTTTCACCCCCACCCCTATGGCAGGTGAGTGGTTCTTAGCCCCACAATGCATCTTTGCAGACAACTGGTGACAATGTACAAGGTGACAATTATTGAACTATATGAAAAAGCTTAAGTTAGTTACAAACTACGGCGTCTATCCACTTTATTCACTTTATTCAACACGTAAACGTCTCTACTCATATTCGGATTTAGGTTATGACATGTTCAATATGCCTGCAATCATTAGCGGTGATGTGGGGCAGACGAATAGCGAAATCCTGCATGACCCACTGTAGTGTCGGAACATCGATGCTGTCGATGACGGCCGGAATTGATGATTTCAGCTCAGCAATGGTCTTGAGGTTATTGCTGTACACCTCGTCTTTACTATACCCCCACTCCAAGGAATCTTCAGATCCGGAGAATATGGCGGCCAGTCGAGATCCATGCCAGTATGCTCTGGGTACCCCGGAATCAGAATTGGGTCCCCAAAGTGCTCCTCCAGGACATCAAACACTTCGATGGCATCGAGCTCCGTCTTGCATGAACCACATGCTGTCGAAATCAGGGTCACTTTGGATAACTGGGATGAAATCATCTTCCAAATCCTTCACGAACAACTCGGTAGTCACTGTACCATCGAGGAATATCACACCGATTATTCCGTGACTGGACAGAGCCACCCATTGAGAATGGAGAGACTTCTAGATTGCGAAGTGCGAATTCTCAGTCCTACAAATGCTCCAATTTTGCTTATTGACGATCCCATCCAAATGAAAGTGGGTTTCGTCCCTACATAAAACCATACTAATTCCCCTCATGGCCTGCGCCCAACTGCGCAATTTGAATATTCTAAGGCAAACCGTTCAGACGTCGTGACGATTTTATTTCTTATAGTTCAATATTAATTGACATCCAGTCACAAGTGTAGTTGAAATCGATCCAGTGGTTTTAGGAGGAGACGTGGAATGTGCACACATACAATGATTTTTACAAATAAATACAGAATAGATGGCAGATAATTGTGGGCAGCTCCGCGCGTCGGTTTTCGACCGTTATTACGGACTGGAGCGACGCGTGGATCTATTTTTTCAACCATTTGGCTTGCTCTCTTATTCCTGCGACCTTCGTTAGCTGAACTTTGCTTCTGTTTACCGGGTGCCCTTGATTTGGCTGCTTGATCTATAGGCAGTGTGTTACGTGAGACCTATTGAGAAATGCAGCGTCCACCGTTTTTCCTTGTGGTATTTCTGCTGCGGCAGCTGTTGGCACAATCAATGAGCAGAGTAATGACGCGGCAGCCGGTCGTTAATTAAGCACGCAGACTGTTTCTTACCCCACTCGCCATTTGCCACTTTCACCTGCAGCTGTTGCAAGATCTACGGAGAAGGGAACTGTACGCGCCTTTCACAGGTACCACTGCTTTCCGTTGTTGGCGTAAGACAAATAAAGCCAGCTCAACTGTGGTAAAGCGCGTGCCTGGGAACCCAAAGGTAGCGGCATTGAATCCGTGTCAAACGACGGATTTTTTTCAGTCTGCCTTTAACCTGTCATTCACCTCCCAATGCAATGCACATTTGCCAGAAATAACACGTCGTTCGGATTCCACGTTAAGCTGTAGGCCCCTTTCCCCGATAGGACTTCCGGTGTAGGTTAGGGACAAGCAAGTCATGGAAGTGGCGACCAGTAGGAAGACCTTATAGAATCATTGACAGAACAGGCGTATCACTCAAAAGAAGTGCATCTGTGGAAAACTGTTTCAGATAATCAAGAAAAGGGAGCTCTTCAAAGGCTTTATTCTTTTGTAGGACCAAACACAGTTACTGACGAGATCTACAAACTCCTCGACCTTTTTCAGAAATTTTCTTATAATTTACAGTACTGTACATAACATAAAAGTGCTTTTGTATCTGTACTTGTTCTAGCTACTTTTTGGATTTCTCTTTTACATTTTTAGGGTACTAGACTCGGTGGCATTAGACTCGCTGTAAATTTCACCCCAGTCAGATTCTTTCTTTAAAATCTTCAACAATATTTTCAGTAACTAGCCCCACTTTTTTCTTTGAGTGTTTCTGACTGCATAAATAGATGGGTTCTGTAACGCGACTACCTATGCATCATGGTACGACGTTTCATCTAGGAACGCGTCTAACCTCTGAATACACTAACCTATAGGAAAACTTCATAGAATCATTGACAGGACAGGTATACCACTCAAAAGAAGAGCATCTTGGCAAACACTAACCTATGAATACACTATCAGTTTAGCACTATCTTGAGATATTCTGGCAGTGATTCTTTTTTTTTTTTTTTTTTTTTTTTTTTTTTGAGTCATTAGTCTTCTGACTCGTTTGATGCAGCGCGCAACGAATTCCTCTTCTGTGCCAACCACTTCGTCTCAGAGTAGCACTTGCAGCCTACGTCCTCAATTATTTGCTGGATGTATTCCAGTCTCTGTCTTCTTCTACAGTTTTTACCCTCTACCGCTCTCTATAATATCATGGAAGTTATTCCGCGATGTTTTAACAAATGTTCTTCCATCCTGTCTCTCCTTCCATATACTCCTTCCATCTCCATTTCTGACAGAACCTCCTCAATCCTGACCTCACTAGTCCACTTTTATTTCAACATTCTTCTGTAGCACCACATTTCAAATGCTTCGATTCTCCTCTGTTCCGGTTTTCTCACAGTCCATGTTTCACTGCCATACAATGATGTACTCCAAACGTACATTCACATAAATTTCTTGCTCATAAAAAGTTATATGTGGCGAGCAGCACCTCAAGATCACTGTTCCTCTCAGATTCCTTCAAGAAATTCGCATTGAAAGCACCACAAATCAAAAATGCCTTCTTTCTGTCTGACAGACAGCACAATAAGGCATCAAAATGTTTCATGAAAATTTCCCAATTAGTTAGCGGGCATATGTATACCATATTATCCCTACTTTTATAGTGTTTGTAGATTTAGAGAAAGCTTTTGACCATATTCACTGCAATACTATCTTTGAAATTTTGGAGGAAGCCGGGATAAAATAGTGGGAGCGAATGGTTATTTGAAACTTGAACAGACGCCAGAATGCAATTACAATAGTCGAAGACAATGAAACGAAAGTAGTAGTTGAGAAGGGAGTTAGACATGGTTGTAGGCTACCCCGATGTTATTCAGTCTGTACACTGAGCAAGAAGTAGACGAAATCAAGAAGACATTTGGAGAAGGAATTAACGTTGAAGGGGAAGAAGAAAAAATTTGAGGTTTCCTCGTGACATTGTAAAAGGCTCCGAAGAGTAGTTGAACAGATGGATAGTGCCATGAAAAAAGTGTATAAGATGAGCACCTACCAAAGTAAAACAAGGAAAATATCACGTAGGTGAATTAAACCAGATGAAGCTGAGGGAAATGAGTTAGGAAATATGACACTAAAGATGGTAGACGAGTTTTAATGTTCCGGTAGCAAAATAGCTCATGTCGGCCGAATTAGAGAAGATATGAAGTGCTGACTAGCAACAGCTAGAAAAGTTTTTCTGAAAAGTAATGTACAACTAATTCTTAGGGTGTCATTTCAGAAGGTATTCATATGAAGGATAGCGTTGTACAAAAGCGAATCGTGTATGATAAGAAAAGAAGCCTCTGAAATATGGCGCTACGGAAGAAAATTGAAAATTAGGTGGGTAAATTGAATAATTAATGAGGAGCTGGTAAATCGAACTGGGAAGAAAATAAATTTACGGCATTACGTGACTGGAAGAAGGGATCGGTTGACACATACATCCCGAAGCGTCAAAGAATCATCAGTTTGGTGACGGATGGAAGTGTGTGTGTGTGGGGGGGGGGGGGGGAGTTAGGGGAGGGTAAACTCTAGAAGGAGACCAAGGCTAGAATACAGTAAGCAGGATCATATGGATGCAGGCTGAGGTTTCGGAAACGAAATGGTCGAGCAACAGGAAAGAGTAACGTGGAGAGCTGCGTCAAACCACTCTTCGAACTCAAGATAACATCAAACTGATGTAAGGAAGGACAGGTACTAAAAACTGCGCCTACTGAAATTTGCACCCATTGAAACCTGCGTCCAAAAAGGGCCGAGGAAGTTTCCACTAATCTCCTTGCTCGCCCGCCCGTTTAGCCGAGCGGTGTAACGCACAGCTTTCCGGAGTGAGAAGGAGCGCCTGGTCCCCGCCACGAATCCGCCCGGTGGACTTGTGTCGAGAACCGCTGAGCCGGCCAGTCTGTGGATGGTTTTTAGGCGGTTTTCCATCTGCCACGGCGAATGCGGGCTGGTTCCCCTTATTCCGCCTGAGCTACACTACGTCGGCGATTGCTGCGCAAACAAGTTCACCACCTACGCGTACACCACCGTTACTCGACCACGCAAACATAGGGGTTACACTCGTCTGGTGTGAGACGTTCCCTGGGGGGTCCACCGGGGGCCGAACCGCACAATAACCTTGGGTTCGGTGTGGGGTTGCGGAGAGGTGAAGTGGACTGTCGTGGGATTGTGGACCACTGCGGCTGCGGCGGGGACGGAGCCTGTCCGTCGTTTCCAGGTCCCCGCTTAACATACAACGTACAATCCCCTTGCCCAGCTGGTAGAAGAGCTGAGGGGCGCTGCCTAAAGGTTTCCGAGCTCGCATTTTCAAGCCATACTAAACAGAACGCTGAGAGCTGAGGAGTTCATGGTTAAGAGAGCATCGACAGCTTTCTACAAGAAATCGATACACGTTGCAAAACTATGGAACGTGTATCAGATGCTGTTTCATATCCAGGTTCGATTCAAATTTCAGAAACGAAACTTTCCACGGTTACACAAACTCAGTTGAAAATTATCATGAAACTCCTGAAGACAATGTCCTTGCACAAATTTCACGACTAAGAAAATTTTTTCCTCAACTGCTCCCAACTTTATTTTGGCGCTACGATTTGTGTTTCGATAGCGTTATGTAAGAGAATTCTTTTTTTCAAAAGTCACATAAACTACGAATTATCTTGGGTCCGCTATGAATTAAGCAAGACTGTCTCATTTAGCAGTTAGTCAATAAAAAATTGGATGGCTAAAGATGTCGATATTGAGGAAGCAATTTCAAAATTTAGAGCCGAAAAAGAAGGAAGAAATTCTAAGCTACGTTTAATAATCAGTTAAACTGTGTGTGTGTTTTTAAATACGTTTTACTTACTTGTTTTTACCTGTAAAAACTGCTTGCGAAGTAGTTAACATTACACTGATTATTTAGTCACGCACATGAAAAAGTCCTGCACACGTATGTTACAAATGATGACTAACTGAAGCCCTCAGCTGCCGACAGGTGTTGTTGATATACCTCGATGTGGACAGCTGAAAATGTGTGCCCCGACCGGGACTCGAACCCGGGATCTCCTGCTTACATGGCAGACGCTCTATCCATCTGAGCCACCGACGACACAGATGAATAGCGCGACTGCAGGGACTTATCCCTTGCACGCTTCCCGTGAGACTCACATTCCCAACTGTCCACAATTCTACATATGTAATGTACCTTATAGACATTTGCAGGAGATCCCGGGTTCGAGTCCCGGTCGGGGCACACATTTTCAGCTGTCCACATCGAGGTATATCAACAACACCTGTCGGCAGCTGAGGGTTTCAGTTAGTCATCATTTATTCCAGGGAAAAGGCACGGACATCAACAGTATTCTGTTCTTTCGAGAACAGTTACTGTCTTCATATATACAAATGTTATATTTTATACTTTTGTGAGTTTCGCAATTTTCTTCTTTTTTTTGGGGGGGGGGGGGGGGGGGACGGGACGGCAGGGGAATGAAAAATTAAAAGTCTGCACCAGGTACCGAACTATCTAGCTTCACTACTGCGTAAACGTCAGTCTGAATGGTCGTTGAAACTTCCATATCGGAACTATTGTGACAGAAATACATAAGTCGCACGATGTCAACTGAACGACAGCTAGGGTGGTAATAAGGCTGTTTGTACAGACAGTCCGCCACTGTGGTACAGGCGTCCTATCGGGCTGCGCTTCGGCCGTGTCTGGGGAGCAGGTAAGTACACTAAATACGACAGTCCGGGCCCAGGTAAGCCGTGACACAAAGGAAGCAGGTACTGGGCGCAGATTTCACTGGGCGCAGGTTTCTTGGATTCGGGCGGTGATTTGATCCCCTCTACATCCCATCTCTTGTAACTGCTCCACCTCTCGGCCAGTTCGCCTGGGACGTGGAGACCTGTTGTCAGGAGCGGGACTTTCACTGCCTGCCGTGCAGAAGCTTCGCGTGACAACTAGCGCCACTCCACTACTCGCCTACACCAGCAATTACGTGAGAACTGCGCACGCCACTGGGCAGTGCGTGGCGGGGAGTACCTGGCACGAACTGGTGCTCGCCAACTGGTCGCCTTAAATTTTCTCCATACTTATATGAGTTCAGTACTGGTTAAAAACAGTCTTGGTTGCAATTTTAGTTTTTTTCATTTTTTTTTTATTTTTCAACGACACGTTTCGCCTTATTAGGCATCTTCAGGTTATCTTTTCTAGATGGACGCGAGAAGCACCAAGATGTGCGTAACGCGTTCCTGTTCACAGGAGCTCCTGTGAACGGGAACGCGTTATGCATATCTTGGTGCCTCTCGCGTCCATCTAGAAACGAAAACCTGAAGATGCCTAAATATGGTGAAACGCGTTGTTGAAAAATAATAAAAAAATCGCAACCAAGACTGTTTTTAACCAATACTGTTAAGCACTGGTCTGCTGTTATGCCACATATGGACTGGAAGAATTTCTGTATGAGTTCAGGCTCAGTACCCGGTCGTCAGCTCCCTAAAGCAGTACGCTACAACTCTTTAGAAAAACTCAAAAGTTTTCCAAGTGCTGTGACGTGCAAAAGGGTCGGCGGAAACCGAGACCGTAACGTATGTGACACGTAATCGCGAAATCAGCTGTCCGTTTCTCGTTAGTTGCAGCCTTCTACTTAAAAATGGCTCAAAAATGGCTCTGAGCAGTATGTGACTTAACTTCTGAGGTCATCAGTCGCCTAGAACTTAGAACTAATTAATCCTAACTAACCTAAGGACGTCACACACATCCATGCCCGAGGCAGAATTCGAACCTGCGACCACAGCGGTCGCTCGGCTCCAGACTGTAGCACCTAGAACCGCACGGCCACTCCGGCCGGCCTTCTACTTAAATTCTGCATCTATTATCAAATAAAAAGATTAATTAACACTTACTGATTTACATGTTAATAAAAATAAGTTTCTAATTACTAATAGGTTCTTATTGCGAATATTCACAATAAACAGAAATTCGGTGCAAAAATGCGGAACATTAACCAGAAAGAAATCCGTATTTGTTTGTAGTGACTGAACAGTATTATTGACGCAGATATTCTTTTTAAATTTTAATAACGACGCCTTTCACTTGTCTGAATACAATGTTAAGTTAAAGCCCGGAGATACTTAGAGTGAATAACCCTAAGTATTCAAAGTTTTTCAGTCCGTCTAGATCAGCGGTCGTCAAACTGGGGCCCGTATTTACGCGGCCCGCGGTTCTCATTCGTATTTTGTAATAATAAACAGTAAGCAAATAACAGCCAAATCCAAAAGCGTCAACCAACATTAAGAGCTTCATAAGAGGGTAGTTTTCCTGGTCATTAAGAAACAAGAATATTGACAGAGAATAATACATTGAGATCAAATCAATTTTAAGCTTCGACCGAGAGCTAAGTAGAGTTAGCCGCTTCCCTCAGAGACATAGAATTAAGTGCCTTGGCCACTGTGGGGTAAGAGAATGTGAGAGGGAGAGCCTTTTTTGTTTGTCCTACAGTACTGACAACTCACGAGCGTGTGCGGTCCGCAGCGATCGTATGCTATGGCATAAATTTTGACAGAAGTAATATGGATTCCTGAATGCACATTACACAGACAATCATCCTTAAATTCGGAGTACGAAATTAAATTAAAGCTGTCATAGCACAACAGAATGTGTAGAAAATAAATGACATTCAAAATACACTCCTGGAAATTGAAATAAGAACACCGTGAATTCATTGTCCCAGGAAGGGGAAACTTTATTGACACATTCCTGGGGTCAGATACATCACATGATCACACTGACAGAACCACAGGCACATAGACACAGGCAACAGAGCATGCACAATGTCGGCACTAGTACAGTGTATATCACCCTTTCGCAGCAATGCAGGCTGCTATTCTCCCATGGAGACGATCGTAGAGATGCTGGATGTAGTCCTGTGGAACGGCTTGCCATGCCATTTCCACCTGGCGCCTCAGTTGGACCAGCGTTCGTGCTGGACGTGCAGACCGCATGAGACGACGCTTCATCCAGTCCCAAACATGCTCAATGGGGGACAGATCCGGAGATCTTGCTGGCCAGGGTAGTTGACTTACACCTTCTAGAGCACGTTGGGTGGCACAGGATACATGCGGACGTGCATTGTCCTGTTGGAACATCAAGTTCCCTTGCCGGTCTAGGAATGGTAGAACGATGGGTTCGATGACGGTTTGGATGTACCGTGCACTATTCAGTGTCCCCTCGACGATCACCAGTGGTGTACGGCCAGTGTAGGAGATCGCTCCCCACACCATGATGCCGGGTGTTGGCCCTGTGTGCCTCGGTCGTATGCAGTCCTGATTGTGGCGCTCACCTGCACGGCGCCAAACACGCATACGACCATCATTGGCACCAAGGCACCAAGGCTGAAGACGACACGTCTCCATTCGTCCCTCCATTCACGCCTGTCGCGACACCACTGGAGGCGGCCTGCACGATGTTGGGGCGTGAGCGGAAGACGGCCTAACGGTGTGCGGGACCGTAGCCCAGCGTCATGGAGACGGTTGCGAATGGTCCTCGCCGATACCCCAGGAGCAACAGTGTCCCTAATTTGCTGGGAAGTGGCGGTGCGGTCCCCTACGGCACTGTGTAGGATCCTACGGTCTTGGCGTGCATCCGTGCGTCGCTGCGGTCCGGTCCCAGGTCGATGGGCACGTGCACCTTCCGCCGACCACTGGCGACAACATCGATGTACTGTGGAGACCTCACGCCCCACGTGTTGAGCAATTCGGCGGTACGTCCACCCGGCCTCCCGCATGCCCACTATACGCCCTCGCTCAAAGTCCGTCAACTGCACATACGGTTCACGTCCACGCTGTCGCGGCATGCTACCAGTGTTAAAGACTGCGATGGAGCTCCGAATGCCACGGCAAACTGGCTGACACTGACGGCGGCGGTGCACAAATGCTGCGCAGCTAGCGCCATTCGACGGCCAACACCGCGGTTCCTGGTGTGTCCGCTGTGCCGTGCGTGTGATCATTGCTTGTACAGCCCTCTCGCAGTGTCCGGAGCAAGTATGGTGGGTCTGACACACCGGTGTCAATGTGTTCTTTTTTCCATTTCCAGGAGTGTATTTGGTAAACATTTGTGATCATGTCTCCTATCGTATATAAATGTCATATTGTGTATATGTAAAATTACTGTTATTAACCAGCCATCTGCTCACATAGTCACCGGAACAATACTTCGTCAGGCGGTCACAGAGTCACAACTTTGAGGCTGCTGAGGATGGTCGCTACTAAACAGAGAATTGTCGACACGAGGTTTTCCGAATGTTGCCGACTTCTGACGGGCCGGTGTCCAACGTACTGCACACTTACTATAGTTAGTCTATTGTAGGTTCATAGCATAGCAGATGGTGTAGATTATCAATATCAGTAACAAGACTGGTTCGTATGTGGCCACAGGTGCCACCGCACAATGTCGCTATTGGCTCTAGAGCAAAACATTTGACGACCATTGACCTAGATAATACAACGAACATACGTAAGTAGCAATCCACCCTCAATGTTCTACTGTAACACAAAAATGTATAATGAAAATAATGTCACCCACACTGTACAGCCGAAACCTATCTGTAGTGAAAGGGGAAAAAATAAAAATTAGTATCACACAGCAGCAAGTCTGGACACTTATAAATATTTCTTACTCGCTCTACTATTTCTCCATTCTTACAGTTTTCGAATAACTCTATTTTCCACATAAAATATTATCACATTCATATTGTTACAAAATATCTGTAGGTTGTACGAGGGGCAGATCTGCAGCTCCTTGTAGATTATTCTCACTGTTACCACCAGTCTATAGAAGTTAATTTAAAGGTCGTAGATGGCAACCCCGTCACCAGTCTACCCTGCTATAGGTTGGTGGCCCACGCGGGGACATGTCAAAGACCCTCTAACACAACAAAAAGGCAGCAGTGATTTGTGGACAAAATAATACACTACTGCCCATTAAAATTGCTACACCAAGAAGAAATGCAGATGATGAACGGGTATTCATTGGACAAATATATTATACTAGAACTGACATATGATTACATTTTCACGCTATTTGAGTGCATAGATCCTGAGAAATCAGTACCCAGAATGCCCACATCTGGCCGTAATAACGGCCTTGATACGCCTGGACATTGAGTCAAACAGAGCTTGGATGGCGTGTACAGGTACAACAGCCCATGCAGCTTCAACACGATACCACAGTTCATCAGGAGTAGTGACTGGCGTATTGTGACGAGCCAGTTGCTCGGCCACCATTGACCACACGTTTTAAATTGGTGAGAGATCTGGAGAATGTGCTGGCCAGGGCAGCAGTCGAACATTTTCTGTATACAGAAAGACCCGTACAGGACCTGCAACATGCGGTCCTGTATTATCCTGCTGAAATGTAGAGTTTCGCAGGGATCGAATGAAGGGTAGAGCGACGGGTCGAAACACATCTGAAATGTAACGCGCACTGTTCAAAGTGCCGTCAATGCGAACGAGAGGTGACGGAGACGTGTAACCAATGTCACCCCATACAGTCACGCCGGGTGGTACGCCAGTATGGTGATGACGAATACACGCTTCCAATGCGCGTTCACCACGATGTCGCCAAACACGGATGCGACCATCATGATGCTATAAACAGAATCTGAGTTCATCCGAAAAAATAACGTTTTGCCACTCGTGCACCCAGGTTCGTCATTGAGTACACCATCGCAGGCGCTTCTGTCTGTGATGCAGCGTCAAGGGTAACCGCAGCCATGGTCTCCGAGCTGATAGTCCATGCTGCTGCAAACGTCGTCCAACTGTTCGTGCAGATGGTTGTTGTCTTGCAAACGTCCCCATCTGTTGACTCTGGAATCGGGACGTGGCTGCACGATCCGTTACGCGGTTACAGCCATGTGGATAAGATGCCTGTCATCTCGACTGCTAGCGATACGAGGCCGTTGGGATCCAGCACGGCGTTCCGTATTACCCTCCTGAACCCACCGATTCCATATTCTACTAACAGTCATTGGACCTCGACCAGCGCGAGCAGCAATGTCGCGATACGATAAACCGCAATCGCTATACGCTACAATCCGACTTTTATCAAAGTTGGAAACGTGATAGTACGCATTTCTCCTTACACGAGGCATCACAACAACGTTTCACCAGGCAACGCCGGTCAACTGCTGTTTTTGTATGAGAAATCGGTTGGATACTCTCCTAATGTCAGCACGTTGTAGGTGTCGCACACCTTGTGTGAATGCTCTGAAAAGCTAATCATTTGCATATGACAGCATCTGCTTCCTGTCGGTTAAATTTCGCGTCTGTAGCACGTGATCTTCGTGGTGTACCAATTGTAAAGGCCAGTAGTGTACAAAAAAGACCTCAGTTACAGTGTAATTTCTTTCCGCTGACTCTGAATCAGCAGAAGCCCCTGTGAATCAGACAAGATGAAGAGAAGCAGCGGTCAGTGGGCTTTCCACGAGTTCGTGGAAGGCTGGTGGTTGGCAGTAACGCTCGCTTTCACCAGCGCATCATCGCCTGCTCTGCCCCACAAACCCAGAACCAGGAATCGGCGCGCCTGCGTGATGCTGTGTAGGCAATCAGCCGCACACAATAATAGGCTTGGTTGCCTGCATATCAGGTGCTTCCCGTCTGCCGTACTTAGTACAGTCTAATCGTGATCGCTATTTTCGTCATTTCACGGGACCGTCAGCTGCGTTGATGAGTAAGCAGTCACAAAGCACGGTGCGTGTGTAGTGTCCATAGCAACATTTGTCCACTTATTTTGCACTATACGATTTGAAGCTTCTTAACAGACGTGGTGAAATAAGCAGAATAAGGCTGTCGTGAATTTTAGTTCCCCATTGCTTTACCCAGACAGAAATTTATTATTTATGCTCACTGGATATGAGGCTGAAACAAAAGAGAACATTGTCGCAAAAAACTATTCTAAACAGTCATACATCACCATCACGAGAAAATGTTCTTAATGTTGTTGTTCAAAGACTAGCTCAATGCAGGTCGTTATGGAAGTCTATCCTGTGCAACTCTCCACATCTGTGCACATCTACTGTAGCCTACATCCGTTTGTTACTGCCTTCTGTAGTCAAGTTTTGCTCTTGCCATATAATTTTTTGCGCCCCACACTTCCCTCCGTTAATAAATTTCCGATATCTTGGCGCCTGAGAATGTGTCGCATCAAACGATCCCTTCTCTGAGTCAGGTTGTACCATAAATTTCTCTTGTCTCCAGTTTGATTCAGTGCCCACCCATTAGTTATGTTATACACACTAATCTCCAGCATTTTCCTGCAGCACCACATTTCAAAATCTTCTATTCTCTTGTTGTGCAGACAGTGAACCGTCCACATTTCACTTCCATGCAAGGCTACACTCCACAAAAAAACTTGAAGAGAAAACTATCTAACAGTGAAACTCATATTAGATGTTGACAATTTCCTCTTTTTCACAAACCCTTTTCGAGTTATATCCCGCCTGCATTTTATATCCTCTCTGCTTCAACCATCGTCACTTATTTTGATGCAAAATGGTAAAACTCATCTTCTACTTTTTCTATATCATTTGCTAATCTAATTCACTCTGCATCACTTGATCTGATTTGATTACGTTCCTTTACCCTTGTTTTACTTTTTTGACATTGTCCATTCCATTCAACTGCTCCTCCATTTCATTTACCGTCTCTGGCACTGCTGCAGTTTCAACAAAACTCGAGGCTTTATTTCTTCTTCCTGAATTTGAATGCTGCTTTCAAAATATCTCCTTATTTCTCTTTACCGCTTGCTCAATGTACACATTGAGTAACATAGGGGAGAGGCTGCAAACCTGTCTCACTCCGGTCTCAATCCTTTCATGCCCTTCGACTCTCTATAAGTGTAGTCTGGTCTCTGTTCAGGTTGAAGACAACTTTTCGCTTATTTCATTATAGCCATGCTACCTTTTGAATTTTGAAGAGAAAATATGCACAATAAAGTGCCGTAATTCGGAGGCGTACGCTAAATCTACTGGAGGCAGATAATTAATATCTGATTGCGATGAGACTATTTACTTCTCGAAACCACCTGGTAGATTAAAACTCCGTGACGGACCAAGACTCGCTGGCGGAACCACGTTTTACAGGGTCAGCGTTCTTACCGACAGAGGTACCCAAGCACGACTCACGACCCGCCCTCAATAGCTTCGCTTCCGCGAGTATCTCATCTTCTGCCTTCCAAACGTTATGGAAGTTTACCAGCATAACTTGCGGGCTAGATGTGAAGGTGTGAACCGCAGCTGAATCCTCTGTCGTTAAGACCACTAACCGCGTAAAAAAAGCTCCAGATCACAAATTTCTTACTTATTTATACCAGTTTCTTGTAGATCTTGTATGCTTTCTTAAACAATTTGGCTTTGCCATCTAATTTTTCAAAATGTTGTGCAGTATTTATTATCAGCCTGCCGGGGTTCATTCTTTGGAAGTGCCCAAAGAAAGTTATCATTTTTTTCTTTATTTCAGCTGCAATTTTTTGTACGTGTACTTCGGCTTCAGTGTTACTTCATAATTTAGCTGTGTCTGCTGCTGTGTTCGTCCGACTATTAACTTCCTGCTCCCTGATTTCTTCATTTTTTTAGATTTTAAATTTGATGTTTCTGATGCATGAGTGCATTGTAAAAGAATTACTGTGAATGTTTTTTTTCATACATACAGGTTGACGTTTTCATCACGAACTTCTCTTGCTGAATGAACCCGAAATGCATCATCCGTAATCTTCCTATGAGAACAACTTTTCCCACACTAGACTAGATAATTTCTCCTAGATACTTATCTTCGTTTGTTCTTCTGAAAATTGTGCTTGAGTTTGATGGTGCAGGCTTTTTGTTTGTCATCGCCTCCGTTTCTTCTTCGGATAAATTTGGAGGTCAGTTTTCGAAATTCTATTTAGTTTACGAAAAGCACTTCAAGCCATTCTTTTCTGTTTTCGGCTGCCCAAGACAAAATATTCAAACTTGTTCAATTTATTTATTTATTTATTTATTTATTTAATCGTATGGCTAGGGCCCCCCGTCGGGCAGGCCGTCCGCCGGGTGCCGGTCTCTCAATCTGACGCCTCTTCGGCGACCTGCAGTCGATGAGGAGGATGATAGGATGATGACGAGGACAGCACAACACCCAGTCCCTGGGCGGAGAAAATTCCCCTACCCAGCCGGGAATCGAACCGGGGCCCACAGGATTGACACTCCGTCACGCTGACCATTCAGCTACCGGGGGTCGGACACTTGTTCTATAATATCATTGTTGATTTCTGCTATTTTCTTTAGACGTTTTCATTATAAATTGACATAGTCACAATACCGTTGATTTCCAGGAGTGCTTGTAAACTTGGTGTAATTAAGTTCTTCGTATTAATATAATTTTCCATCTACACAGATTTGTATTTTATAAATTATATAACTGATATAAAGTTTAAAAAATCTAGCGAGCGAGACAGAAAATTTAATGCTATTAGGATCACAGGCTCTTACATTTTATTTAATTTGTTGACATTATTACTTCTTCCATTAGATTATGAAAGGTGTGGTGTGCGTACTGTAAGACCTTCGGTACACACACCATCAGATTATTTGACTTGTCGCTCTAACGAAGTAGGCGAGTGTCAGCAATATGTCTCGTGGCCTTATCGTGGCGTGTTTATCTTCTGCCGTTAGGTCAGACGATAGAAATGCCACTTGCACGCTTAGAGTAGCAGATTGACGGTGACCAACTTTAAACAGAACTTGATTAATTTTCACATACATTTGTTAAAAAAATAAAAAGCATAAACATTACCTAACTTGATTCTGGATTCTGTTTACAATTGACAATCTGAAGTTCCTTTGGTCTTGGTACGTTAATCTTATTCTCACATATCTCTGATACTTGACAAAGTGTCTATACATTTCTCTTCATGGCTATGTACAGGAATATGGTAATCTTATTAGGCGCAGACTGAAACTTGACTATAGACTGGTACAGACAAATGCAGACTAAGGCAGACTGACTAATCGGAGGTCTGTACACTCGTTATAATACCTCGAGCGTTCAGGTATCACTGCGCGAGTGTGATCCGCGGGTAGAAAAGGTTCTACGTTAGTAGCAATCTCATTGGCTGCGTTACATATTAATACGCGGATCGGCGGAAGCAGAATTTGGTCCGTCTTTATGGCAGCGCCATCTCGTAGTGGGGAGACGGACGAGCGCTGCGCCTGCGCTGTTGTGCTTAGCGGGGCGAGCTCTATTGGGAAAGTTGTGTTCGCGCTGACTACGCGGAACTATGCACACAACAAAAGGCCTTTGTTTCCTCTGTAGAATTAAACGTCATCCACAAACGGTACGCTGTTCGGATATGCTACATTAACGCATATTCGTTGTCTTTCGAGTCCTGCAATCTGAAGTGTTTCCCTCAGGCTGTTGTGAACAGATCCCGCGATGGGGAATTTCCTGGTTTGGTTCCTTGTTAAATTTCCGAATTTCACATTGTCCTAATGCAGCTTAATCGAAGAAGCTGCACTGATGTTAAATTTAGGTTTTATACCGAATTACTTTTTTTCTCATGTAAGAGGGGTACGCATGAAGTTTTAATTATCACCTCAAAAAAGTAAGGTTAGTTAGTTAATTCGTTTGTTTGGGGGGAGGCAGGTGCATGCTGGCTTGTTGCACGCTGAATCCTCCCAGCATCTCACTGGAGGGGCCACAACAAAACTCCGCAAGCCATTCATGGAGACGAGATGGGCTGCGCTGCTTTATTGTGAGCCCTCCAGTGAGGTGCTGCGGTACTATGGCCACGATGTTTCAGTCTGCAACACGTCACCAAACATCTGTCTCTCCTTCAGACAAACGAATCAGCTCACCTTACTTTTTCGCGGTTTCTACCGGTCGACGTGCACATATTTCTTCGCCGTGTCCGTCAATCGGTCCGACTGTGTAATTCGTTGATAACGAAAGCGTTTCCACTGATATTAGCGACTCGCATGCTATATATTGACCGGTTCGGTCTTTCAGTGCTCTTAACACCTTACTAGTTTTCAGCCTAACTAATAAAATTATCTTGCTAAGGCCTTAACGAGAATGTTGGAAACTGTTCCACCAATACTGACTGAATCGGTATCACCGTCGCCTCTTCCGAAGAATTACTTTATCCTATAAGGTTTTTGTTTAATAGGACTAGCGGGCACTAACTGCGTAACTGTGGTGAATAAGTCTGCTCATAATCTCAAACGGTTGCGTATTTTTCGTAACTCACCCGTTGTTCAGACAACCAACGGTATTAGCACATGCAACTAATCAGTCACGGGCGCAACTATGTATCTCATATCTCTGAGATATCGTTACATTAGTGTCAAGAATTACGGCACTTTTTCACTTTTGAACAATCTAGATCACTTAAAGAGCATCTAATAGCCTTCCAAGATGGATCATGAATATTAATAGCGCCTCCTAAACCCAGTCTCGAACATAGTCCGCTTTCCTTTTTGTCAGCCTTATTCATTTAATGACTCGGCTAATGTTCAATAACATGATGTGGATAAGATTTAACACGAGGAGCATCTGCCACAACAATCTTGCAATAACTTCTCAATACGGTTTTAAATTTCCATTAATAGCATCTTCTGTTCAGTTTTTATTCGATCTTCATAACATATTTGTATCGTCAACATACACTGCAGAGCCAAAGAAACAGGTGCACCTACGTAATATCGTGTAGGACCCCTGCGAGCACACAGAAGTTTCGCAACACGATTTGGCATAGACTCGACTAATGTCGGAGGGAATTGACATAATGAATCCTGCAGGGCTATCCATAAATCCGTAACACTACGAGAGGTGAACGTTTCTGAACAACACGTTGCAAAGCATCCCAAATATGCTCACTAATGTTCATGTCTAGGGGGTTTGGTGGCCAGCGGAAGCATTTAAACTCAGAAGAGTGTTCCTGGAGCCATTCTGTAGCAATTCTGGACGTGCTGGGTGTCGCATTGTCCTGCTGGAAGTGCCCAAGCCCGCCGGAATGCACAATGAACATGAATGAACACAGGTGATCAGACAGAATGCTTAAGTACGTGTCACCTGTCAGAGTTGTATCTAGACGTATCAGCGGTCCCATATTACTCCAACTGCACACGCTCCACACCATTACAGAGCCTCTACCAGCTTGAACAGTCCCCTGCTGACATGCAGAGTCCATGGATTCATGAGATGTCTCCATACCCGTACACGTCCATCGGCTCGATGCAATTTGAAACGATACTCGTCCGACCATGCAACGTGTTTCCAGGTATCAACAGTCTAATGTTGGTGTTGACTGGCCCAGGCGAGGCGTAAAGCTTTGTGTCATCCAGTCATCAAGGGTACACGAGTGGGCATTCCTTGAATGACTCGCACGGTGACACTTGTTGATGACGCAGCAATGAAATGTGCAGCAATTTGCGGAAGGCTGGTTCAAATGGCTCTGAGCACTATGGGACTTAACATCTGAGATCATCAGTCCCCTAGAACGTAGAACTACTTAAACCTAACTAACCCAAGGACAGCACACACATCCATACCCGAATGTTCGAATGTGTGTGAAATCTTATGGGACTTAACTGCTAAGGTCATCAGTCCCTAAGCTTACACACTACTTAACCTAAATTATCCTAAGGACAAACACACACACACCCATGCCCGAGGGAAGACTCGAACCTCCACCGGGACCAGCCGCACAGTCCATGACTGAAGCGCCCCAGACCGCTCGGCTAATCCCGCGCGGCACATCCATACCCGAGGCAGGATTCGAACCTGCGACTGTAGCGGTTGCGCGGTTTCAGACTGAAGCGCCTAGAACCGCTCCGCCACACTGGCCGGCAATTTGCGGAACTTATGCACTTCTGTCACGCTGAACGATTCTCTTGAGTTGTCGTTGGTCCCGTTGTTGCAGAATCCTTTTGCGGTCGCAGATATGTCGGAGGTTTAATGCTTTACCGGATTCCTGATACTCACGGTACACTCGTGAAATGATCGTACTGGAAAATCCCCACCTTGTCGCTACCTCGGAGATGCTGTGTCCCATCGCTCGTGCGCCGAGTATAACACCACGTTCAATCTCACTTAAATATTGATAACTTGCCATTGTAGCAGAAGTAACCGATCTAACAACTGCGCCAGAAACTTATTGTCTTATATAGGCGGTGCCAACCGCAGCGCCGTAGTCTGCCTGTTTACATATTTATGTACTTGAATACACATTCTTGTAACAATTTCTTTTGCGCTTCAGTGTTATAACAGAATCTGTTGCGGCTCACACATACACTATGTGATTAAAAGTATCCGGACACAGCCAAAAACATACTTTTCGTATTAGGTGCATTGTGCTGCGACCTTGTGCCAAGTACTCCACATCAGCGACCTCAGTAGTCATTAGACATCGTGAGAGAGTAGAATGGGGCACTCCGCGGAACTCACGGACTTCGAACGTGGTCAGGTGATTGGGTGTCACTTGTCATACGTCTGTACGTGAGATTTTCCCACTCCTAAACATACCTAGGTCCACTGTTTCCGATGTGATGGTGTAATGGAAACGCGAAGGGACACGTACAGCACAAAAGCGTACAGGCCGACTGTTGACTAAAAGAGACCGCCGACAGTTGATGAGGGTCGTAATGTGTAATAGGCAGACATCTTTCCAGACCATCACACAGGAATCGAAAACTGCATCAGGATCCACTGCAGGTACCATGGCAGTTAAGCGGGAGGTCAGAAAACTTGGATTTCATGGTCAAGCGGTTGCTCATAAGCCACACATCACGCCGGTAAATGGCAAACGACACCGCGCATGGTGTAAGGAGCGTAAACGGAGGACCATTGAACAGTGGAAAAACATTGTGTGGAGTGACGAATCATGGTACACAATGTGGCGATCCGATGGCATGGTGGGTATGGCGAATGCCCGATGAATGTCATCTGCCAGCGTGTGTAGTGCCAACAGTAAAATTCGGAGGCGGTGGTGTTATGGTGTGGTCGTGTAGGGTACTTGCACCTCTTGTTGTTTTACGTGGTACTATCACAGCACAGGCCTAAATTGATGTTTTAAGCACCTTCTTGCTTCCCACTGTCGAAGAGCAATTCGGGGGTGGCGATGGCGTCTTTCAACACGATCGAGTACCTGTTCATAATGTACGGCCTGTGGCGGAGTGGTTACGCGGCAGTAATATCCCGGCAATGGATTGGCCTGCATAGAGTCCCGACCTATAGAACTCCTTTGGAATGTTTTGGAACGCCTGTCCTCAGTGCAGCACTCTGTGAGGAATGGGCTGCTATTCCCCAAGAAACCTTCCAGCACCTGACTGAACGTATGCCTGCGAGAGTGGAATCTGTCACCAAGGTTAAGAGTCGGCCAACACCATACTGAATTCCAGCATTGCCGATGGAGGACGCCACGATCTTGCAAGTAACTTTCAGCCAGCCATACATAGCGTATGCTGCGAAGCCAACAAGGCTGCAACTCCTACATGAAATTACGATCATACAAAGGTTTTTCATGTTTTTTAATAATAATGAAAGGCCGCTGTCTCAACGATGTGGTGAGATGAGCGAATGGTATCGTTGGCCGGGAGGCACCATATTGCGAAGTTCGGCCACCAAGTGCAAGTCTTATTTTAGTCGACGCCACATTGGGCGACTTGCTTGCCGGTGAAGATTATGAGGACAACACAGCACCCAGTCCACTAGCCGACAAAATCTCCAACCCGGCCGGGAATCGAACCCGGACCCGCTGCACGGGAGGCAAGCTAAGCAGCTAAGCAGTCGGACAACGATGAGGTGTTTCAGATTGGCACTGCCGTCGCCTTCTCGCGTGTGGTGACCAGCTTTCAACGACGTCGCACCTTGTTGCACGAAGTCCGCCACCCAACGCCACAGCTTCGTGAAACCTGTGTAACAGAAGGAAACTACGATGCACGATACACAATATTTCTGACGTATCTTTGATAATCTGAGGCGATGCAGCTTAACCACGTTTCCTTTAATACGGAATATTACCTACTTTGTATATCCAAATTCTTACCGCAAACCACGCACCGAACCTTGTCAGTGAAGGAAGGTAGTTCTGGCCAAGAATGAGTATCGGCACATGATGATAGTTAAAACTTCAGGCCTACCCCTAGTATACATTTCCTATGGTGTGATTCGATTATCGCGTTTTCCTTTTTCTGGAAATAGCCAAATTAGTCCCGAATGAGATTTTTCACTCTGCAGCGGAGTGCGTGCTGATATGAAACTTCCTGGCAGATTAAAACTGTGCGCCGAACTCGGGACCTTTCCCTTTCGCGGGGAAGTGCTCTACCATCTGAGCTACCCAAGCAAGACTCAGGCCCCGTCCTCTTCTGCGAAGAGCTTCTGTATTGGAAGGTAGGAGACGACGTACTGGCAGGTGTGAAGTTGTGAGGACGGGGCGTGAGTCGTGCTTGGGTAGTTCAGTTGGTAGAGCACTTCCCCGCGAAAGGGAAAGGTCCCGAGTTCAAGTCTTGGTCCGGCACACAGTTTTAATCTGCCGGGAAGTTTCATATCAGCGCATACTCCGCTGCAGAGTGAAAATCTCATTCTGGAAACATTCCCCAGGCTGTGGATAAGCCATGTATCCGCAATATTCTTTCGTCCAGGTTCGCAGAAGATTCTCTGTGAAGTCTGGAAGGTAGGAGACGAGGTACTGGCAGAAATGAAACTGTGAGGACGGGGCGTGAGTCGTGCAGGTGTAGCTCAGATGGTAGAGCACTTGCTCGCGAAAGGCAAAGGTCCCGAGTTCGAGTCTCGGTCCGGCACACAGTTTTAATCTGCCAGGAAGTTTCAGCCAAATTAGTGTTGACTTAATACGCGATTGAAAATCATCCAGTCGGACAAGGTATAAGGCACGAAACAGCCGTAAAGGATAAGTTTCATTCACAAATCGCAAACGTTTCTCCGCTAGATGCACTCCAGTTCTGCACACGGTCACGCTTCATTACTCCGAAACTGACAATAACGTCGCTCCTGTGAGTTTGAGACTGGAACACTGGAACGCAGCTGGTGGACGGAACCTATTATTAACCGGCAGGTAGAAAAATACCGGAGGTGAGTGGGAGCAGTCAGCGAACGTCGGCGCGGGTATATTTCAGACAGAGCCTCGGAGGCGCCTGCCAGCGAACTAAAGTTAGTCCACTTCCCGACAGAAGAGGAGCTCGTTAAGTCTAACGGCCCCGAACTACGATAGTGGCGTCGCTTATCACAGGAGCGGACGGCGCCGTTTGACGGATGTGGTTCTCAGCACCTTCTGCCACTTGCTGTTCGAGATAGCCTCGCAGTGTAGTGGACCACGAGCGTGGCTCAATCAGAGTAGTGTAGTTGCGTTAACGTTATTTTTGTAGGGACTTACTGATAACGGAAGTAAATTCCCACAATTAGTCCGAAAAAACTATGAACATTAATGAGTAATCATGTCTAAATTTACAAACGATTTATTATCAAACAAATTAAAAATTATTTAAGTGATGTGGACAGGATTATTAACATACTGGGTGTGTCAGGAGGAATGTTCAATATTAACAGACACGGCAAGAACGATCGTTCGTAGCAAAAAAGTCCAATAAACATGAGCTCTAAAAAGCATATCTTTGAATACTGACTACTTCTCCTGCGACGCCCTGTACATTCATAAAAATTATACTGTAACGCCCTGACATAATGAACAAGGTACAAGGCAATACGTACGTCGTCTTGACACACATTTAAAGACACAGCTTTAAGCGGGCTGAGCTAAGAAATTTATATATCGATATTACTTCCACACAAACATCGATTGTACGCGCATCAGTCCGGAACCACGCGGCTGCTTTGGTCGCAGGTTCGAATCCTGCCTCGGGCATCGATGTGTGTGATGTACTTAGGTTAGTTAGGTTTAAGTAGTTCTAAGTCTAGGGGACTGATGACCTCAGATGTTAAGTCCCATAATGCTTAGAGCCATTTGAACCATTTGACAAACATCGATAAGTATCAGCGACACTACGTTTACCGATATGTTGTTGTTGTTGCGGTCTTCAGCCCAGAGACTGATTTGATGCAGCTCTCTACACTACCCGGTGAAAGCTTCATCTCCGAGTACCTACTGCAACCTACCTCCTTCTGAATCAGCTTAGTGTATTCATCTCTTGGTCTCCGTCTATGATTTTTACCCTCCACGCTTCCCTGCAGTACTAAATTGGTGATCCCTTAATGCCTCAGAACGTGTCCTACCAACCGATCCCTTCTTCTAGTCAAGTTGTACCACAAATTCCTCTTCTCCTCAATTTATTCCGTACCTCCTCATTAGTTACGTGATCTACCCATCTAATCTTCAGCATTGTCCTGTAGCACCATATTTCGAAAGGTTATATTCTCTTCTTGTCTAAATTGTTTATCGTCCATGTTTCACATCCATACCTGGTCAGCCCCATTAGCTAAACGGTCAGCGCGTTGGAATACCGCGCACGGGGGCCCGGGTTCGATTCCCGGCTGGAATGGGAGATTTTCTCCCCTCTGGGACTTTTTGTTGTGCTGTCCTCATCATCATTTCACCCCCATTGTCGACACGCAAATCGCCCAATGTGCGTCGCACTCAGTAAGACTTGCACTTGGCAGCCGAACTTCCCGCCTGGGAACACCCGGCCCCTGACGCCATACGATCATTTCCATTTCCAGCCATACATGCCTACACTCCATACAAATACTTTCAGAAAAGACTTCCTGGCACTTAAATCTATACTCGATGTTATCAAATTTCTCTTCTTCAGAAACGCTTTCTTTGCCATTGCCAGTCTACATTTTATATTTTCTCTACTTCGACCATCGTCAGTTATTTTTGCTTTACCGATATATCGATATTGAAATCGCAGTTTCGAATGACGATATTTTTATTTTATATTAAATTTTCTTCGCAATTTTTGGTAAATATTTGAAGTCGTTCTTTTGAAATTGTAGTAGAACATAATTTTACTTTCACTATGTCAAGGAGTCTTATTACTTTTAGTGCTTTCATCACGTCCTATCTTTCTCTTTGACTGTGTGAAGCGAGTGTACGTGGCACAAAATTCAAATGGCTCTGAGCACTATGGGAATTAACATCTGAGGTCATTAGTCCCCTAGAGTTAGAACTACTTAAACCAAACTAACCTAAGGTTATCACACACATCCATGCCCGAAGCAAGATTCGAACCTGCGACAGTAGCAGCAGCGCGCATCCGGCCTGAAGCGTCTAGAACCGCTCTGCCACAGCGTAGGTGGCACAAAAGAAGTCCGATTGCACTGGGAGTGTCAGTGCGAATGGAATAACAAGATTTCCGACGTGAAGAAATAGCACACCGTAAATATACTGCCGATTTCAGAGTTTTATATTTAAGGCCACCGTATTGGGGAATACCAGAGTGGGTTTAAGCAGAAGAGATCACGTACAGATAACTTATTAATTTTACAACAACTAATGGAGAAATTTATAGCAGTAAGGAAGGAGCTACACATTGCCTTTGTAGATTTAGCAAAAGTTTACGATACAGCCACTAGATCTAAGCTGTGGGAAGCTATGAAATATATAGGTATGGATGATCACCTTTTACAAATTATTATTGAAATGTACAGAGATAATGTGATACAGATTAAACGAGGTTCAAAGTTATCAGAACCTATTAATGTCACTAAAGGTTTGCGACAAGGTTGCTGTATGTCACCCATCTTGTTCAATTTATATGTAGAAGCGGCTCTCCGAAATTGGAAGAACAGCTGCAGAGGAATGGGAATCACTGTCAACGGTGTACAGATATTTTCATTATGTTTTGCTGACGATCAGGCTATTATAGCACAAGATGATTAGGACCTTGAGTTCATTATACTGCGATTATATCAGGAATACAACAGACGGGGACCACAAACGAGTCTAACAAAAACAGAGTATCTGGTTGTGAATAGTGATGCTAAATTTGAAGTACACATCAAGGACACAGCAGTCATGAGACAGGTAGAGAAATTTAAATATCTCGGGGCACATATGGATAAAAATGGATAAAAATGGATTGGGCCATACAGAAGTAAAATATAGAAAACAGCAAAGCAGAAAAGTGTTAGGGTGTATGGATTCGTTTTGTTGGGATAAGAATATTTCCAACAGCAATCAGAAAAGATAATGGTTGAATCAGTGCTATGCCATGGTTCAGAACTATGGATCTTAAATACACCGAGCGAGGTGGCGCAGTGGTTAGCACACTGGACTCGCATTCGGGAGGACGACGGTTCAATCCCGTCTCCGGCCATCCTGATTTAGGTTTTCCGTGATTTCCCTAAACCGCTTCAGGCAAATGCCGGGATGGTTCCTTTGAAAGGGCACGGCCGATTTCCTTCCCCATCCTTCCCTCACCCGAGTTTGCGCTCCGTCTTTAATGACCTCGTTGTCGACGGGACGTTAAACAATAATCTCCTCCTCCTCTTAAATGCATATCTCAAAAGAAGACTAATAGCTGTGGAAATGGGTTATTTGCGTAGGAGTGCCAGAATATCAAGAATTGAAAGGAAAAACTAATGATGAAGTAAGAGCTAGAAGAAAGGTAAATGATACGGTGATAGAATTGGAAGAAAAACATTAAAATAGTACGGGCACATGATGAGAGTGCCAGATCATCCGTGGCCAAAGAAGGTTTATGAATGAAAACGACCCGGCAGGCGTAAGCGCGGAAGACCACGACGTTCCTGGATGGACCACATACATGGAGTAATGGAACATTTATGCAGACGGGTAGGTCGATATCTTTTTCGTCGATATGCCGATATTTTTCTTGTTATGTCGAAGCCGACGACGAAATTCTTTTAAATATCGTTATACCGGATTCCTGATATTTTTAAAAATATCGAAAGTCCTCGTGCGAAGAGGCACGGGATGACACCGGATCTTGCAAGGAGGCCATTACCTGTTCTGGAATAGCGGGGGCGTCCGCCCCCGGTAGATGAATGGTCAGCGTGACGGATTGTCAGTCCTCTGGGTCGGGGTTCGATTCCCGGCTGGGTTGGGGAATTTTCTCCGCCCAGCGACTGAGTGTTGTGCTATCCTCATCATCATCTTCCGCAAGGCGTTCGATACAGTTCCCCACAGTCGTTTAATGAACAAAGTAAGAGCATATGGACTATCAGACCATTTGTGTGATTGGATTGAAGAGCTCCTATATAACAGAACGCAGCATGTCATTCTCGCCGGCCGCGGTGGGCTCGCGGTTCTAGGCGCGCAGTCCGGAACCGTGCGACTGCTACGGTCGCAGGTTCGAATCCTGCCTCGGGCATGGATGTGTGTGATGTCCTTAGGTTAGTTAGGTTTAAGTAGTTCTAAGTTCTAGGGGACTGATGACCACAGCAGTTGAGTCCCATAGTGATCAGAGTCGATTGAACCATTTTTTTTGTCATTCTCAATGGAGAGAAGTCTTCCGAAGTAAGAGTGATTTCAGGTGTGCCGCAGGGGAGTGTCGTAGGACCGTTGCTATTCACAATATACATAAATGACCTTGTGGATGACATCGGAAGTTCACTGTGTTATATCGAGAGGTTGTAGCGATGGAAGATTGTAGTGAAATGCAGGAGGATCTGCAGCGAATTGACGCATGGTGCAGGGAATGGCAATTCAATCTCAATGTAGACAAGTGTAATGTGCTGCGAACACATAGAAAGAAAGATCCCATATCATTTAGCTACAATACAGCAGGTCAACAACTGGAAGGAGTTAATTCCATAAATTATCTGGGAGTAGGCATTAGGAGTGATTTAAAATGGAATGATCATATAAAGTTGATCGTCGGTAAAGCAGATGCCAGATTCATTGGAAGAATCCTAAGGAAATGCAATCCGAAAACAAAGGAAGTAGGTTACAGTACGCTTGTTTGCCCACTGCTTGAATACTGCTCACCAGTGTGGGATCCGTACCAGATAGGGTTGATAGAAGAGATAGAGAGCAGCGCGCTTCGTTACAGGATCATTTAGCAATCGCGAAAGCGTTACGGAGATGATAGATAAACTTAGTGGAAGACTGCAGGAGAGACGCTCAGTATCTCGGTACGGGCTTTTGTTGAAGTTTCGAGAACACACCTTCACCAGAGAGTCAAGCAGTATATTACTCCCTCCTACGTATATCTCGCGAAGAGACCATGAGGATAAAATCAGAGAGATTAGAGCCCACACAGAAGCATACCGACAATCCTTCTTTCCACGAACAATACGAGACTGGAATAGAAGGGAGAAGCGATAGAGGTACTCAAGGTACCCTCCGCCACACACCGTCAGGTGGCTTGCGGAGTATGGATGTAGATGTAGATTTAGATCTTCATCGACTGCGGGTCGCCGAAGTGGCGTCAAATTGAAAGACCGGCACCCGGCCACCGGTCTGCCGGACGGGGGGCCCTAGCCATACGAATAAATAAAAATGGCAGGGGCAAATATGAAGGAGTTACGACGTGCTGGGTGCGCAGTACGGCGATCCACTCAAGTGGTGGTCAGAGGTGGTCGACCTCGACCTCGGCGACGGGGGTGCCTGCCCTCAGAGTCCCACCAAGTCCAACACTGGGCCACAGTCACTCCCGAATGCCCCAAAAATCTCGACACTGCACGGTTCGACCAGTCGGCAAAATGAAGGGTCTCAATGCGACCCCTTTCAAACCGTGTTTGTTGCCGATAACAGTCTCTGACGAGCAAAAGGCACTCCGTGTCCTTTAGAGTGATCATTCAACATTTTTTAAGGGAATTAGGTGCTTGGGTTCACTTTATTATGTATAAACGTTTGGGGTCAAATTCTTACGTCGTGTATATCGGTCCATATCATCAGTTGATGGATTGTGGTTAGGATGTTACAGTGCCAAGGAACGTGGTACCTTATACCGATGCCATGGGAGGGATATTGAGCTGCCCAGAGTTCTTATGCGGTACACCGAGTTACGCAAAGTGTCCACTTTGTTTGTGCAGGGTCGTCGTCCGTTTCCGAACTCCTTCTAGTACATAGGGAGGACAGCGTGCAAGTCAACGATGCGGCTGGCATGAAGTATCCATTGTGTTGTTGTGGTCTTCAGTCGTGAGACTGATTTGATGCAGCTCTCCATGCTAATCTATCCTGTGCAAGCTTCTTCATCTCCCAGTACCTACTGCAACCTACATCCTTCTGAATCTGCTTAGTGTATTCATCTCTTGGTCTCCCTCTACGATTTTTACCCTCCACAGTGCCCTCCAATGCTAAATTTGTGATCCCTTGATGCCTCAGGACATGTCCTACCAACCGATCCCTTCTTCTAGTCAAGTTGTGCCACAAACTTCTCTTCTCCCCAATCCTATTCAATACCTCCTCATTAGTTACGTGATCTTCAACATTCTTCTGTAGCACCACATTACAAAAGCTTCTATTCTCTTCTTGTCCAAACTATCTGAGTACCATTTTTTGTAAAACTTGTAGACGGCCAGTTTGTGTTGGACTGGGAAGACCCCAGACCGAGCTGCCATAGAGTATCTTGGAGAGCACCACCGCCTTACGTAATCGAAGCTTTGCTGTGGTACTGAGGTCAGCACTCATGAAAAAAGGGAGGAGTTTCTTGGCCATACCAAAAGCTTTGTTCCTGAGAAAGTCAACATGTTTATGGAGGAAGAAGTGTTTGTCCAAAGTCACCCCACGGGATGTCCCGCCCATGCAGTCTCAAGTTGGTAGGCATCGAGGGGCGTTTCTTGCTGAAATAGATGGTTGTCGTCTGGGCGGGATTTAGTTGCTCTTCATTGGTCTTCCACCAAGCGGCTGTGGTATCTAGTTGACATTGAAGGTGTCGAATCTTGACGTGAATGTGTCTGCCGCTGGTGGTAAAAGCCTCATAATCTTCAAATTACGCTATTTGTACCTTTGTGACAGTTGGCATGTCATTGACATAGAGATTAAATAGTAGTGGGGATAAAACGGATCCTTGAGGTAGCCCCACCTTCGCCATTGTACCTCTACTCTAACAACCATCTTTCTGTCCGTCAAAAAACTAGCTGCAAGTTGCACTTAGCAATTGGTTATCGACGTCAGTTCATCCAGTTTCCGAATTAGTTTTTTCCTCCATACTTTATGATAGATCCTTCCAATATCTAAGAAGACCGCTGCAGTAGCACCAGACTTGAAATTTCTGGTAGTATGTTCCGCCAAACGACGGAGGTGCAGCTCCGTGGATAGGTTACGTTGGAAGCCATACTGTTCTGCCCGGGTTGTACCATCTGCCACCAGTGGTTCCAAAATGCGGGCATGGATGATGCTCTCTAAGATTTTGCCCGAACCACTAAGAAGACTAATGGTCTGTAATTTTTGGCCAGGGTAAAGTCCTTCTGTGATTTGGGAATAGGAACTACCTTGGCTATTTTCCACACTGTGGGGAAATACTTTGTTAAGAGACAGCCATTGTAATTTCTTGTCAAGAGCACCAATGGTTTCAACATGAGATACTGTTCGTGCCCCTTATGTACCCAAGTAGCTCTGGAAACAACACTATACACGAACAACACTAATGCCCTCTGGTGGCCCATTCTATCTATCACAAAAAAAACTGCATCTCCAATCATTCACACTCTCTCCAATGGTATGTACACTACCGCTCATTAATTTCAATATACTCAATAAATGACATCTAGTTCTCTGTAGATAAGGTCTAATACTGTGGGTGCGGTTGAGGAAGCATAGGAATAGTACAACAGTTGTACATATGTCATGATATTTTTTTTTTTTTTGCGGTCATCCAGATACAATAGTATCCAACAAACAGTGTTGTGTACATAAACGCTATGTACCTGTCTGATTTGTATGTTTAACTATTTGCCGACGGACGCCGCATTTGGTGCACCTGTGTTGTTCCCTGTAGTGATGTGATGTCCACAGCGAACGGCAAGCGTTGCTACGATACATAACATGTGGTTCCTGCACGTCCGTTCCTTCGTGACATTCAAGCGTGCACATCGCTCGTATGGCTCCACGAGTGGAGACATCCATAGAAAAACGTGCTCCAGTTGTAGCACTTAGCCAAGCAAGTTTGTCTATTCGCCAAATTGCGAAACGGTGTGTCTATAGGGGGAGACAGTCGGCCGCGTGTGGCCGAGCGGTTCTAGGCCCTCAGTCCGGAACCGCCCGACTGCTAGGGTTGCAGGTTCGAATCCTGCCTCGGGCATGGATGTGTGTTAGTTAGATTTAAGTAGCTACAGGGGACTGATGACCACAGATGTTAAGTCCTATAGTGTTCAGAGACATTTAGGGGGAGACAACAGGTAGCAATAAGGACATACCACGACCAGGACGACCTCGTAAAACAACTAAAAGTGGTGATAAATATATCAGAATTACCAGTACGGGGATAGATTCAAAACAGCGCCCCAAATTCGTGTAGAATTGGTGTAAATGAACACGACAACAATATCTGTTGCAACAGTAAAAAGGAGACTGGCTGAAGCCGGCTTGAAAGGATGTGCCACAGCAAGTAAACCCCTTCTAAGGCCCGTAAATAAACAGAAGAGACTTGAATGGGCTAGAAGACATTGTAATTGAACATCAGAAGAGTAGACGAATGTGTTACCGATGAATCGAAGTTCGAGATTTTTTGAACCAGAAGGAGAATATTTGTTCGCCGATTTGTAGCGCAAAATGTAGCCCAGAAGTTTGTTCTACGTACAGTTAAACACGGTGGAGGTTGTGCTATGGTTTGGGGATGTCTTGCCGGAGACAGAGTTGGCGACATTGTGAAAGTAGAAGGATGTATGGATCAGAAAAAGTACTGCGCTTAATAGCGAAAGGGTTCACCTTACAAGAGGATAATGATCCAAAACATCGGTCGGCATACTGTACGAACTACATTGCAACAAAGGAGAAACAGAAGAACTGAATGACATGGTATGGCCGTCCCAAAACCCCGATTGTAATCCGATTGAAATGGTCTGGGATGAAGTGGACAGACGTATCAGAGAAGTTAATATATCCAGCAAGGAACATATTGTTAAGGATGTGTGGAATCATATAGATTCACGGTACCTACAATAACTGATTGACCCCATACCTCGAGTTTGTGAGGCAGCCATTAAATCCAAAAGAGGATACTTTGATGAAAGTCCTATAACAATATTTACGTGGAAGTTAATATAATTATATTTTGTGAGGAATAACGTTTGATTTGTGTTGTAAATCTGAAATACCATGGTGTATTGAAATTAATGAGCGGTTGTGTATGTGTACCAAGTTGCAGTGACGTCCTTTCGTCGCCGGCCGAGGTGGCCGCTGCAGTCTGGAGCCGGGCGACCGCTTCGGTCGCAGGTTCGAATCCTGCCTCGGGCATGGATGTGTGTGATGTCCTTAGGTTAGTTAGGTTTAATTAGTTTTAAGTTCTAGGCGACTGATGACTTCAGAAGTTAAGTCGCATAGTGCTCAGAGCCATTTGAACCATTTGAACCGTCCTTTCGTCTCTTCTGGGCTCTTCACTTCTTTTGTCAGGCAGTGAACACTCATAACTCGACAGAAGAATAGCGTTTGTTACGTTTACTCATGTAAATACATTTTCGTTTCACTTACTGTATCTGGAACCACCTGTTATTTTATGATCTCGCCGGCTTAATACCGCAAGTGAGAGTGTACCACTGACAGCCCACCGGAGGCCGCTACCCGCTTCAAGACGCATTCTCTTTCGGCAAGAGGAGCGGAGAAACCGCACAGCACCCGGTGGGCTTGCAGTCTCAGTTTAGCACCAGGTGGCTCTTCGATCACTCACAGCGTCCCTGGACGTCTCGGAGGACGCAGGCATCCGGCCGTGGCTTCGCTCCAACACGTCACTCCCGTCTGCCGACATCAAAATAAACCGCGCCTGGCAGACGGATTGTTTGTGGCGCGCTGGCCGTTTCTGACCGCCAGAGGCAGGGAATGTTGTTCTTGACTTTTTTCTCTGCTCAGTCGGCGGGCTCCGAGTCAGCGAAGCCTCCCCTCCCCCCCCCCCCCCCCCACCTTCCCACCCTCCTGTATCAAACCTTCACCCTGTAGCGCTCTCTCTGTCTGACCGCCACTGCGGAATTTGCTGCCTTTTTTTTCTGGTCTGCGGACGCGCGCGGGGTACGGGCCATTTCTTTCAGTAATGAGGCTGTCTGCTCCTCGCCGCCACGCGGAGGTTGTAAATCTGCTGAAAGGCATCCTTCCGGCACATTCAATTTATTCTCCGCAGACACCGAACGCTGCAATTAAAATAGTTTCGCGTGTACAGGATGGTCAAAACAGACATGGCCTGCAATATACACTACTGGCCATTAAAATTGCTACACCACGAAGATGACGTGCTACAGACGCGAAATTTAACCGACAGGAAGAAGATGCTGTGATATGCAAATGATTAGCTTTTCAGAGCATTCACACAAGGTTGGCGCCGGTGCCGACACCTACAACGTGCTGACATGAGGAAAGTTTCCAATCGATTTCTCATACACAAACAGCAGTTGACCGGCGTTGCCTGGTAAAACGTTGTTGTGATACCTCGTGGGAGGAGGAGAAATGCGTACCGTCACGTTTCCGACTTTGATAACGGTCGGATTGTAGCCCATCGCGATTGCAGTTAATCGTATCGCGACATTGCTGCTCGCGCTGGTCGAGGCCCAATGACTGTTAGCAGAATATGGAATCGGTGGGTTCAGGAGGGTAATACGGAACGCCGTGGTGGATCCCAACGGCCTCGTATCACTAGCAGTCAAGATGACAGGCATGTTATCTGCATGGCTGTAACGGATCGTGCAGCCACGTCTCGATCCCCGACGTTTGCATGACAACAACCATCTGCACGAACAGTTCGAGGACGTTTGCAGCAGCATGGACTATCAGCTCGGAGACCACAGTTGCGGTTACCCTTGAAGGTGCATCACAGACAGGAGCGCCTGCGATGGTGTACTCAACGACGAACCTGGGTACACGAATAGCGAAACGTCATTTTTTCGGATGAATCCAAGTTCTGTTTACATCATCATGATGGTTGCATCCGTGTTTGCCGACATAGCGGTGAACGCACATTGGAAGCGTGTATTCGTCATCGCCATACTGGCGTACCACCCGGCGTGATGGTATGGGGTGCCATTGGTTACACGTCTCCGTCACCTCTTGTTCGCATTGACGGCACTTTGAACAGTGGACGTTACCTTTCAGATGTGTTACGACCCGTGGCTCTACCCTTCATTCGATCCCTACGAAACCCTACATTTCAGGAGGATAATGCACGACCGCATGTTGCAGGTCCTGTACGGGCCTTTCTGGATACAGAAAATGTTCGACTGCTGCCCTGGCCAGCACATTCTCCAGATCTCTCACCATTTGAAAACATCTGGTCAATGGTGGCCGAGCAACGGCTCGTCACAATACGCCAGTCACTACTCTTGATGAACTGCGGTATCGTGTTGAAGCTGCATGGGCAGCTGTAGCTGTACACACCATACAAGCTCTGACTCAATGCCCAGGCGTATCAAGGCCGTTATTACGGCCAGAGGTGGTTGTTCTGGGTACTGATTTGTCAGGACCTATGCACCCAAATTGCGTGAAAATGTAATCACATGTCTGTTCTAGTATAATATATTTGTTCAATGAATACCAGTTTATCATCTGCATTTCTCCTTCATGTAGCAATTTTAATGGTCAGTAGTGTATTTTATGCAACTTAAGATAGCCAACCCGACGTATGCCATCCTCTCCTGGGGCAGATGATGTAAACTGATATGGCTATCTTACGCTGAGTCGAATGTTTTCCAGGCCAGGTTTACGAAATTTCTGGAAATTTGTGGTAAGTTCGTATGGGACCAAACTCCTGAGGTCATTAGCCCCTAGGCTAACACACTACTTGATCTAACTTTTTAGTTACTCTAAGGACAACACACAAACACACACACACACACACACACACACACACACACGGGCGAGGGAGGACTCGAACCTACGACGGGGGGAGCTGCGTGAACCGTGGCAAGACGCCCGAGACAGCGCGGACAGGCTTACGAGCGCAACTTCTTTTATTTATTTATTTATTTTTTTTTTTTTAACCTCGGTCAGTTGTGAAATTAAAACCACCACTGTGAAAATTCGATTAAGCTTTGCGCAGATGTGTTGTGCTGCTACTCTAGTATGCCCGTCGTACGTGCCCGTCACACTTCTCAGCTCTGAGTTCTCAGTGGAGCACGTTAAGATACTACAGGGTGTTTCAAAAATGACCGGTATATTTGAAACGGCAGTAAAAACTAAACGAGCAGCGATAGAAATACACCGTTTGTTGCAATATGCTTGGGACAATAGTACATTTTCAGGCGGACAAACTTTCGAAATTACAGTAGTTACAATTTTCAACAACAGATGGCGCTGCAAGTGATGTGAAAGATATAGAAGACAACGCAGTCTGTGGGTGCGCCATTCTGTACGTCGTCTTTCTGCTGTAAGCGTGTGCTGTTCACAACGTGCAAGTGTGCTGTAGACAACATGGTTTATTCCTTAGAACAGAGGATTTTTCTGGTGTTGGAATTCCACCGCCTAGAACACAGTGTTGTTGCAACAAGACGAAGTTTTCAACGGAGGTTTAATGTAACCAAAGGACCGAAAAGCGATACAATAAAGGATCTGTTTGAAAAATTTCAACGGACTGGGAACGTGACGGATGATCGTGCTGGAAAGGTAGGGCGACCGCGTACGGCAACCACAGAGGGCAACGCGCAGCTAGTGCAGCAGGTGCTCCAACAGCGGCCTCGGGTTTCCGTTCGCCGTGTTGCAGCTGCGGTCCAAATGACGCCAACGTCCACGTATCGTCTCATGTGCCAGAGTTTACACCTCTATCCATACAAAATTCAAACGTGGCAACCTCTCAGAGCCGCTATCATTGCTGGACGAGAGACATTCGCTAACGATATAGTGCACAGGATTGATGACGGCGATATGCATGTGGGCAGCATTTGGTTTACTGACGAAGCTTATTTTTACCTGGACGGCTTCGTCAATAAACAGAACTGGCACATATGGGGAACCGAAAAGCCCCATGTTGCAGTCCCATCATCCCTGCATCCTCAAAAAGTACTGGTCTGGGCCGCCATTTCTTCCAAAGGAATCATTGGCCCATTTTTCAGATCCGAAACGATTACTGCATCACGCTATCTGGACATTCTTCGTGAATTTGTGGCGGTACAAACTGCCTTAGACGACACTGCGAACACCTCGTGGTTTATGCAAGATGCATCGCACGGCCGACGTCTTTAATTTCCTGAATGAATATTTCGATGATCGTGTGATTGCTTTGGGCTATCCGAAACATACAGGAGGCGGTGTGGATTGGCCTCCCTATTCGTCAGACATGAACCCCTGTGACTTCTTTCTGTGGGGACACTTGAAAGACCAGGTGTACCGCCATAATCCAGAAACAACTAAACAGCTGAAGCAGTACATCTCTTCTGCATGTGAAGCCATTCCGCCAGACACGTTGTCAAAGGTTTCGGGTAATTTCATTCAGAGACTACGCCATATTATTGCTACGCATTGTGGATATGTGGAAAATATCGTACTGTAGAGTTTCCCAGACCGCAGCGCCATCTGTTGTTGAAAATTGTAACTAATGTAATTTCGAAAGTTTGTCCGCCTGAAAATGTACTGTTGTCCCAAGCATATTGCAACAAACGGTGTATTTCTATCGCTGCTCGTTTAGTTTTTATTGCCGTTTCAAATATACCGGTCATTTTTGAAACACCCTGTAAGAACAATAGAGCCCCGCCAAGTGTGAAGGGGCTGCTGACGCGTTCCGCCTGATTTCATGCAGCCCACGTGACGTAACTCTCTTCACGACCATGCACTAGCACCGCTCATATTTTGAAAAAATATTGGAAATCCGATATATCGATATTTAAAAGGACCATTTTCAGGCCTCCCTATGTCGAAATAAAGTATCGAAATATCGACGAAAGACATACCGACGTACCCGTCTATAAAAATATCGGCAGCACATTGTAAATATACTACCGGTTTTAGAGCTTTATATTCAAGTACTGATTTATTATTAGATATTCTGTAAATCAACAACGTAGCAGCCTGGTTATGCCCGTTAGAGCAAGAATAGAAAGGAGAACTATTCACGTTCACGCTTGGCGATAACCACTTTGTTAACAATGGTAACTGCATGTATGAGACACAATAAAAGGTTTGCGATGGTCCGTCGTTCGGTTTCATCACATATCGGATTTATCCGGAACACTTCATGTCAACTTCCTTGTTTATTACATTTTTCCCAACGCCAGCGACATAACAGTCGTAATGTCAAAATTGCGTGGTGAAGTTAAACGTTGCAGTTTCTTCATACAATGTAAGCTTTCACGGCCGGTATTGTGTTCACTTAAAACTTCCGGGCTGATAGGCCGTGGTCAAAGTATAATACTCTCTCCTGACGTTCCGTCTCCGACTGCGGGAGACACCCTCGGAGGTAAAGCGGGTTGCAGTTTCTGTTGGTAACGCCGAGTGCCGATTACATCAGCGTCTCCCCTCACACGTCTCTGCCCAACGCAAACAACAATGTTGTCATTTAGATTTTTGTTCATCATTTCCAGAAACGATATTTGAAGAATGCCGATGTGAAGAAACAGGTCACTAGCTGGGTTAAAAACAGGTTTTTGAGGCAACTGGTGTGCTATTTCTTCACAGCGGAAACCTTGTTATTTCATTCACACCGCCATTGACCAGTGCTATCGGACTTCTTCTTAGTGCCACCTATACTTGCTTCACACAGTCAAAGAGAAAGACTAGACGTGAAGAAAGTAAAAAAAAAAAAATAGTAATACTCCTTCACACAGTGAAAGTAAAATTATGATCTACTACTATTTCAAAAGGACAGCTTTAAATATTTATCGAAAATTGTGAATAACATACAAGTTAAAATTTTCGACACTCCATATTGCCATTGCGATATTGATACATCGATGCATCAGTGAATAGACGAACGCCGACATATATCGATACTTTTTGGAAGTTATCGACATGTCTGTATTTTGTAAACAACTGCAAGTGCAACGAGGATGTTCCCGCAGCGTTTTCGACGGGAAGTGTTTGATCAGCCACCATAAAACCTGGACGTAGCTCACTCGGATTTTCGTCTCTTTGCTCACATGAACCGCTAGCATGAGAACAGCATTTTGGTACTGCCAACGAGCTCCAGACCAGCGTAGGGGTCTGGCGGAAATGACAGGCCGCTGCCTTCTGTGACGAGGGTACTGGGAAGTTGGTACCTACCACGCTGTGACAACTATCTAAGTCGGAGTGGCGACTTCTTCTAGAAGGGAGGCAATGTCTCTTTCGAGGAACACCGATAGTTCCGACCTATTGGATGACGTGGAAGGAAGACTGGTACCAAAATACTGTTGCCATTTATCCCGGCCCACACATTCCGGCTTCAACGATGCTGATGATTCGCCGTCACCATAGCACGGGGTCCTGAATACTACCCCACAGATGACTGTTATGAAAGTTGAAGATACCACCGCACGTAAACATGGCCTCATCTGTGAGTAGGATGTATGACACAAATACCGGAATCGTGGTTGCCTGGTGAAGAAATCGGTGACAAAACTGCTCCCGACATTAAAAGTCTGTCACTAGTAAGCCGTGCACACGCTGTAAGTGATAAGGGTTGTAACAATTGTCATGGAGAATGTTCCACACGGTCGTCTGGCTTACCCTGTACTGCTGGGCCAACTGCCTGGTACTGACACGGCGGTCGCCTTCCACAGTGTGAATCACATTTTCCTCCAAGTCAGGTGTCCGAAAATTTCGGGTGCGTCCTTCACGATTTCCTGCTTCCCGAAACGACCCTGACTCAGATAAACGATATACTGTGGCAAACATTGAATGCCGCGGATAGCTCTTCTGATACAACCTTGCTGCCCTCCGCCCGTAGCGATTTGCCTTTCCGTAAGTAAGCACCATGTCAGCAAGCTGCCGATTCGAATACGAAACCATTGTGTACAACGCTGTACGAGGGACATTTGAAAAGTCCGTGCAAAAATAAAAACTACTTACGTGTTTGAGGTAAACTTTTTTTATTTTTCGACATAGTCTCCATTTAGACTACACTTCGTCCAACGCTATTGTAATTTCTTGATCCCTTCCGAATAATAGGAATTCTCCAAGTCTGCAAAATAGCTATTAGTTGCTGCAATCGCCTCCTCGTTTGAATAAAATCTTTGTCCCGCCAGCCATTTGTTCAAATTGTGGAACAAATAGTAGTCGGAGGGAGCCAAGTCCGGAGAACAGAGGGGATGTGAAACGAGTTGGAATCCTATTTCCATTAATTTTGCGACCACAACTGCTGGTGCATTGTCATGATGGAAAAGTTTTTGCGGTCCAATCGCCGGTGTTTTTCTTGCAGCTCGGTTTTCAAACGGTCCAATAACGATGAATAATTTGCTCCTGTAATAGTTTTACCATTTTCCAGATGGTGAGGATTATCTCTTGCGAATCCCAAAAGACAGTCGCCATGACCTTTCCGGCCGAAGGAATGGTCTTCGCCGTTTTTGGTGCAGATTCTCTCTTGGTAACCCATTGCTTAGATTGTTGTTTGATATCGGGAGTATAGTAATGTATCCACGTTTCACCCACAGTGACGAAACGACGCTTAAGGTCCTGCGGATTCTTCCTGAACAGCTGCAAATAATCCTTGCAACACTTCACACGATTCCGTTTTTGGTCAAGCGTGAGAAATCGCGGAACCCATCTTGCGGATAGCTTTCTCATGTCCAAATGTTTATGCAAAATATTATGTACCCGTTCATTCGAGATCCCCACAGCACTAGCAATATCACGCACATTAACTCTTCTGTCATCCATCTCCATATCATGGATTTTATCAATGATTTCTGGAGTCATAACCTACACAGGGCGTCCAGAACGTTCAGCATCACTGGTGCCCATATGGCCATTCCGAAAATTTTGAAACCACTTATAAATTGTTCTAATCGAAGGTGCAGCGTCACTGTAATGTTTATCAAGCTTCTCTTTAGTCTCTTGAGGCGTTTTGCCTTTCATAAAGTAATGTGAACCACCACACGAAATTCTTCTTCGTCCATTTTTTGACAATCACTCGGCTTCCTTGATTCACACGAATGCCAAACACAAAGAAATAGACCAATATGGCTGAAACTTGGTGTGCGTTCTTTCCAAAGATGCTAATAACTAAACATGACCTCGATACGTGCCGGTGGTGCCATCTCTCGGACTTTGCACAGACTTTTCAAACGCCCCTCGTTGATCTTCCACTTCAAGGTGAGTCAACAAGAGAAGCGTATCGGACACAACATTACCAGTTAGTATGCCAGAAGAGGGCGCTAGGACATGACCTACGAGGAACATGGTACAGCGTGTATTAGACTGCAGTCTCTGCAACGAAGTATGATTGAGTAAATGGTCTCTAGCATGCAAACCATGCATTTCCGGACATAACTTCATTAGACCTTTTTTGTACCGTATCCTCTCATCCATGAATCCCTAAGGTTTGTACACGGTGAAAAAAATCACTCTGTATGCTCCATGGCACCAACCACAGATATAGAACATTGCGAACAATGGGTTGTTGATTCAGTAGTGGAAGTGTACGTTTTAAGGGATACTGAAAGCTTCACGACAGTAGTATCCTAAAGGACGCAATGTGATATTTGGTAACGCATCAAATTTTAGAGTCACGTAGGTACCCGAATACTGTTTTTGTTAATTTTGTTCTTGTGTTACAATTACGCCACGAGGCCCCTGTGACATATTTTCTTTCAGTTGAATCGGGCAAGTGAGAAAGCAAACCTAATAGGCAGAACATGTGCTGCAGACGCTAGTTTAATATCTCGACGTTTAATACTGATAATGCCCACACGATAGGCATTTACTCGTTGACATGAAATGTCTTTTGGTAGCGTTATCTGTGGATTCCTAGGTGGCTAAATAGTCCTATTTTGGAGTCACAGATATTCCTGCAGTAGTGGCATACTCAGTTGGTGTTGGCTGAATGGCGTAACAGGTTTGTTCCACTCAAGAGCTCTTGTTCTCTTCTGCGATCTCTCTTCCTATTCTCCTGCCATTGTCTCTGCTTTTCAACATTAAGTGTTTCTTGGTGAAGAGCTTGTCGCCATATTGATCGATCTAGGACTGCGGTTTCCAAACCATTTGTATTTATTTCACATTTTGTCATATTTGACTCGAGGTCTTTTTTACGTCGGTCTCTTTGCCCTCCCTGATTGCGATGGCCATTCTTCAATTGGAAGAACATGAATTGCTTACGCAGACGGGAGTTCAGCATGCAGATAATATACGACCAGGCCGGCGAAGTTGGTGTAAGACAATTTTTGTTTCAAAGCTGCTAGAGTTGGTTTCTTCCAAAATGCTGTTGTTTTTTCGCCGATCCTGCCACTTTATTTTCAGTATTCTTCTTAGGCAGCGTTGGTGGTATTTTTCTAAGGCCTTTAAGTGATGCCTGTAGGTGGTCCAGGTTTCACACCCATAAAGAAGTGTAATTCCCTTGGGATATCCCTAGTAATACCACAAACGTTACTGCACGCAAGAGTGTAGCGGTTAGTGACACACTTCCTCCTCCTCCTCCACCCTTCCTCTTGTTCCAATCTGTTCACTATACCTCCCCAATGAGTTTAGAAGCCAGCCGATGTGGCCGTGCGGTTCTAGGCGCATGAGTCAGGAACCGCGTGACCGCTACGGTCGCAGGTTCGAATCCTGCCTCGGGCATGGATGTGTGTGATGTCCTTAGGTTAGTTAGGTTTAAGTAGTTCTAAGTTGTAGGGGACTGATGACCTCAGATGTTAAGTCCCATAGTGCTCAGAGCCATTTGAACCATTTGAGTTTAGAAAACTCCTGTTTCCTTATTTGGTTGCATATCTTCCAATGCTCTACCAAACTGCCAGTAAGTGTCCTCAAAACTGACGCCCATTTCAGCTTCCACACTATCTGATCAAAAGCATCTTACCAGTGGACATTAATATGGTGCATGTCCACTCTACTTGGCCTATACAACGGTCTACACTGTGCTCGGGGGACTTTCAATGACGTGTCTAAATGCCTCAAGATCCGAAACCAGACACGGTAGTGATGTTAGATGAAGGGGTCGAGAGCAAACCCGATGTTGTCGCTCGTCCCAAAGGTATTCCATTAGGTTCGTTTAGGGACTCTGGGTAGGTTAGCACGTTTCAGGAATGCTATAGTTCGCAAACCAAAAACTTCACACATGCTGCTTTATGATAGGATGCGTTGTCAAAAAAATGTTCAAATGTGTGTGAAATCTTATGGGACTTAACTGCTAAGGTCATCAGTCCCTAAGCTTATACACTACTTAGCCTAAGGACAAACACACACACCCATGCCCGAGGGAGGACTCGAACCTCCGCCGGGACCAGCCGCGCAGTCCATGACTGCAGCGCCAGAGACCGCTCGGATGCTTTGTCACTAGGTAAAAACCATGTTCTACTGCACACAGTACACAATGCTACATGTGTGTTGATATCCAGTAGCATTTAGTGTTTTCTTAAGAGCAATAAGGTGAACATACTTTAATCACAAAAAACACCTGCAGTCGTCACACTACTATTCCGCAAGTCACTGTTAGCACTATACATTATATATATATGATGGCAGGTAACGTTCTACGCGTATTCATCAAACGCAGACCCGTAGACTGGTACATCGGATTGCCACAGGGTTTAGCGTGATTCATCACTCCAAGTCACTTATATCCAGTCATGCGTTATACAGTGGCGTCCCTATTTTCATACGTTAAAAGTATGGTTCGGATTATTACTATTCTGACTGATTACAATATGTAAGTAGCATTTACGGTCAATATTCTCACAAAATATCTGTTAGTTTAATGTAATTACAGCTTAAAAATCATTAAACATAAACATCTGGTCACGTGATCGAAAGCTCTGTTACTGACGTTCTGGTGACGTCACAGACTAACAGTAAGACGGAGCTGTACTTGTGTTATAGGAGCGTTAGCCGAAGTTACAGGGTTTTTACGTACTTTTACTGCAAGCAGTTTAGCTATTTAATGATGGAAAACACAATTATAGCTTTTAAGAAACAACAGAAAGGAATTTTGTGAACGCTGATAGTGGAAGCCTTGCTAAAGTTGATGCGTTTATATCCCACTCACTTACAGCGGCGATATGGCCAAGGTCGGACATTCTCTTCCCTGCTCCCTGAAACATCCTAAACTCGCTCCAAACTAAGTAATTGTAGATTTTTTGCAAATGGGTCCGTATATTATAACTAGATTGTCAGCTATCAGTCATGGGCTACGGCCGAAAGCACAATAAAATTACTCTTGGTAAATTTAGTACTGATTTCCTTCGATAAGTGCGGAAATGATCAAGAATACCACTGACTCCATGATAAGAAGATTGCAGCACTGCATTAACACCAATGGTCATCACATCGAACACCTTCTGTAAATGGATGTTCATGCCACCTTTTTGACCGTCGTTGACCTTCAAAAACTTTACTGTTACACATCATTGGATTTGCCTCTATAACCGCTGTCTGAAAATAAGTACCAAACTATAACATCCCATTTAAAAAACAAAGTTGACCTTCATAACTCTGACGCGACCGCACCTAGCAACAAAAAACCATTGTGATATTATGGCCCCCATTGCCCCATGCAACTTTTGTCCCTCAAACTTTTCAGCTCCTATCATACTTTCGGAGCTATTCTAGGTCGCAATAGTTAGTGACTCACCCTGCATAGCGCATTCACGTGTAGAGAAAGAGGTCACATGTTCGAATCCTGGATGGGTCATGTATTTTTTAAAACATTTACACGAGATATGAAAATAGCGGTAACAAGAACTGATTGTAGCAGTTGTTTCGACTGTGGGATATACGAGGTGCATTAAAGTTCTAAGGCCTCCGATTTTTTTTCTCCGGACTGGAACGAGATAGAAACATGCGCATTGTTTTAAAATGAGGCCGCGTTCATTGTCAATACGTCCCAGAGATGGCAGCACCGTATGGCAGATGGAATTTTACCGCCAGCGGCGAGAATGAGTACTGTTTTAAATACTTAAAATGGCGACGTTTTCCTTACTTGAACAGCGTGCAATCATTCGTTTTCTGAATTTGCGTGGTGTGAAACCAATTGAAATTCATCGACAGTTGAAGGAGACATGTGGTGATGGAGTTATGGATGTGTCGAAAGTGCGTTTGTGGGTGCGACAGTTTAATGAAGGCAGAACATTGTGTGACAACAAACCGAAACAACCTCGGGCTCACACAAGCCGGTCTGACGACATGGTCGAGAAAGTGGAGAGAATTGTTTTGGGGGATCGCCGAATGACTGTTGAACAGATCGCCTCCAGAGTTGGCATTTCTGTGGGTTCTGTGCACACAATCCTGCATGACGACCTGAAAATGCGAAAAGTGTCATCCAGGTGGGTGCCACGAATGCTGACGGACGACCACACGGCTGTCCGTGTGGCATGTTGCCAAGCAATGTTGACACGCAACGACAGCATGAATGGGACTTTCTTTTCGTCGGTTGTCACAATGGATGAGACGTGGATGCCATTTTTCAATCCAGAAACAAAGCGCTAGTCAGCTCAATGGAAGCACACAGATTCACCGCCACCAAAAAAATTTCGGGTAACCGCCAGTGTTGAAAAAATGATGGTGTCCATTTTCTGGGACAGCGAGGGCGTAATCCTTACCCATTGCGTTCCAAAGGGCACTACGGTAACAGGTACATCCTACGAAAATGTTTTGAAGAACAAATTCCTTCCTGCACTGCAACAAAAACGTCCGGGAAGGGCTGCGCGTGTGCTGTTTCACCGAAACAACGCACCCGCACATCGAGCTAACGTTACGCAACAGTATCTTCGTGATAACGACTTTGAAGTGATTCCTCATGCTCCCTACTGACCTGACCTGGCTCCTAGTGACTTTTGGCTTTTTCCAACAATGAAAGACATTCTCTGTGGCCGCACATTCACCAGCCATGCTGCTATTGCCTCAGCGATTTTCCAGTGGTCAAAACAGACTCCTAAAGAAGCCTTCGCCGCTACCATGGAATCATGGCGTCAGCGTTGTGAAAAATGTGTACGTCTGCAGGGCGATTACGTCGAGAAGTAACGCCAGTTTCATCGATTTCGGGTGAGTAGTTAATTAGAAAAAAAATCGGAGGCCTTAGAACTTGAACGCACCTCGTATAACTTCATTGGTGTTAGTCTGAGAAATGGGCAACAAAGGATAAATCCATTTATTTTGCGAACAAACAATTCACTTTTTTTAAAAAAAATTGCTAGTAGTCAAGATACCACCATACACCCAAAGTACTACGCGGTGTAGGACGATGAGGTAATACGGAGAGATATAAAGTGTGTACAGCGTGCACGTTACATTAGCTTAGAACTGTGATGTCTGTGAGTGTAAACTAACGGTAGCGTCTGAAGCAGGCTTACTTCTTCTTTATGTAAGATGATGAAACTGCAAAAGTTTAAACAATAAGGATCCTAGCTAGGCAGTACGAAGATAAAAACGTTGTTTCTAATAAAGCAAAATGTGTGTGGTCACTCAAGCTAGAAAATATTTTTTTGAACGTGACGTGTGTGAACAGCGATTACAAATGTAACAGCATGTGAACAGTTTGGGGAAAGACAATAATATTCTGTTACTAATCGGTGTGGTGAAGTTTTTCAATTGTGATTTGGTTTTAATATGAGAGGACTGTCGTGTCGTTTTACAAAAAAGTTAAGATGTTCTTTCGGGTTAGATTCGAACCAGCGATCTGTGAACATCGTCTTCTAAAATTCGACGGTTTACCGCTCTAACAACTGAACTACCGAGTAATTGAGATGTAGTTGGGTAAAACAACAATTTCGCTGAATGACGCTATCCTTCGTTGCAACAGTGGGAGTATGTCTCGGAGGTAAGTTAACATTAACTTCACAGTGCAACACATTTTTAATTAAGTTAGTGAAATTTTGCGTCGACATGGTGGCAATTTGCCGGTAAGTGATATCACACTTTACGCATCTTGTCATTCTCTGCAACACTAAAAAACAACTTTAGAGGAGTGTTTGTAGATGTTTTGTACGCAGTGGTACTACAAACCATTTGTAACCCATTGTGCGAAACGTAAATTCCAAAAGAATACACCGCTGTGAATTAGCAGCGTGCTAGCCAGTGACGTCACAGGCATCACATGACTCGAATGGAGAGTTTTAATCGGCGTTCAAATTATTTGAATTTCATTTCCGGTTTCATAAAAGAATACTGAAATGCATGAGGAGAAAAGCATGATAGGAGCAAAAAATGACATATTATTACTGATTTAAGCCTACTAAGGAGCGCTTATGACTGGTTATTCTTCGACGCTCTCTTTCGTTCCCAATATCTCTTGAGCCCTGCTGATAATTTCTCCTTCCTTTCCTGTGAAAGGGGCTTCCGACGTTTAGGAACTATGTGGTGGGGTCCAAGACTCTACCATAGCACAAAATTTGGAACGGTCTTCTACCTAAAGATCAGAGATCCCAACCGAATCCAAGTGCTTTAGTACTTCATTAAGCCACAGGATTCCAGTTTTGTAGCTTCTGGCCAATAAGATCTTCTTGGTAAGCCTATTGTTGTTCATTCATTGCAGGTGCCCACCGAACTTGAGCCTCCTACGTCGCATATTGGTGTTGGCTGATTCTAAATGTTGATACAGTTCAGAATTAGACTTCAGTCGGTAGGTTCCCTCTGGGAGCAATCTCTGGCCATAAATTGTTCTGAGAATACGTTTTTCGGCTTTCTCCAGGTCATCCATCGTGTATTTTCTGTTCATCAAGAAGGTCTCGGCGGCATACAGAAACTGTTGTCTGACAGCAGTTCTGTAATGACAGACGTTAGCATTCTTCGAAACGCACTTCTTGTTCAAATGGCTCTGTGCACTATGGAGCTTAACATCTGAGGTCATCAGTCCCCTAGAACTTAGAACTACTTAAACCTAACTAACCTAAGGACACCACACACATCCATGCCCGAGGCAGGATTCAGACTGAAGCGCCTAGAGCACTTCTCGTTGTACAGATTGTGGGACAGATGGTACGCTGCGTTGAGTTTGCTACGCCTTTCTAAGATGGAGGTGCCGTCTGTACCATTGGGGTGGGCCCATTCACCAAGATAACGAAAGCGATTGACCCTCCCAATCGTTCTGAGTATAGTCGTCAAAGGTGTGTAACTGGAGTCACGGCTCTCAAAGTATTTTGTCTTGTCATACCATATTTGTAACCCTGACTTCACCGCTATCTCATGCAGGGCTTGGACAGCAATGACAGCATCCTTAGAGTTGTTGGTTAAGACTGCAATGGAATGATCAGATTACACACGTAACGGGTAAGTCAGACTCTAGATTGCGATTTATTGGTAGAATCCTGAAGCGATGCAGTCCTTCAACAAAGGAAATAGCTTGCAATACGTTAGTTCGTCTAGTCTTATCGTCTGTATGGGACCCTTATCAGTTGGGTCTGATTCAAGAGATTGAGAAGGTCCAAAGAAGAGCGGCAAGATTCGTGACTGGTACATTTAGCCATCGCGAGAGCGTTACAAATCTCATAGAACGTTTAAAGTGGGACACACATGCAGATAGACGGCGCGCTAAACGGAAGGGGCTGCTCACTAAATTCTGAAATCCGATCTTCACCGAGGGTGTAGAGCATATATTATTACCATCAACTTTCAAATCGTGCAATGATCACCATTCAAAGATAAGGGATATTAGAGCTCGTACTGAGGCGTTCAGTCGTTTTTCCCTCGGTGATCCGCGAGTGGAACAGAGAAGGAAAAATATGACTGGTGCAAGTTGTGTCCGCTGCCACACACCGCTTGGTGGCTAGCGGAGTATATATGTAGATGTAGATGCGAAAGGAAGGCACCTTATCTCGATTCTTCGGGTCAAGACAATTTCCAGAAAACAGTTAAATAACCTATTTACTACGGAAATGTGAGTCTTACGACCATCTGGTCGACCATTGTACCACATTCCCTTTCACTGCGTAAGGACAGTCATTGCGTTAGCTAGACTGCTGGTAACACTTTGGAACTCACGAATTCCGATGGTTTCATGAGATTTTTTTACAACCGCCCTCCGCGGTGAGCGACGTCCCTGTCCGTCAGCATGCGAGGTGTGCTTCGTCTTTGTTTACCTGCGGTTGTTCAAAAATGGCTCTGAGCACTATGGGACTTAACATCCGAGGTCATCAGTCCCCTAGCACTTAGAACTACTGCCGGCCGAAGTGGCCGTGCGGTTAAAGGCGCTGCAGTCTGGAACCGCAAGACCGCTACGGTCGCAGGTTCGAATCCTGCCTCGGGCATGGCTGTTTGTGATGTCCTTAGGTTAGTTAGGTTTAACTAGTTCTAAGTTCTAGGGGACTAATGACCTCAGCAGTCGAGTCCCATAGTGCTCAGAGCCATTTGAATTTGAACTTAGAACTACTTAAACCTAACTAACCTAAGGACACCACACACATCCATGCCCGAGGCAGGATTCGAACCTGCGATCGTAGCGGTCTCGCGGTTCCAGACTGAAGCGCCTAGAACCGCTCGGCCACTCTGGCCGGCCCTGCGGTTGTTCCTTCGCTTTCCCACTTCAGGATCACATCGCCAACAGTCGTCCTAGGGACCTTTAAACTAAATTAAACTCCGCCCGAACAGGTCATGAAGGCCCTACGGTACCGACCGGTCGCCGTGTCGTCCTCTGCCCACAGGCGTCACTGGACGCGGATATGGAGGGGCATGTGGTCAGCACACCGCTCTCCCGGCCGTATGCCAGTTTACGACACCGGAGCCGCTACCTCTCTATCAAGTAGCTCCTCAGTTTGCCTCACAATGGCTGAATTCACCCCGCGTGCCAACAGCGCTCGGCAGACCGGATGGTCACCCATCCAAGTGCTAGCCCAGCCCGAGAGCGCTTCGGTGATCTGACGGGAACCGGTGTTACCACTGATGCAAGGTGTGCAGACGTTTAGAAGGCTTGAAATGTCCGTGGTGGAGTGTTAGGCAGGTAATACCCAACGCCTAGTCCAAGTATCAAGGCACTAAAATTTTGTTTCCAATTGGCCCGCAGCTCGATATAAGTCATGTAAAGACATTATGAATTAAGTCCAAAAAGCTGCTTCTTTTTTTGAGATGTTTATTTAATCACGACAGGCCTGTTTGAGCACTATTGCCACCATCAAGCGATCTATAACACTTAAGCGTTTTTTATAGTATTGATTAAAAACAGTCATCGTTGCAATTTTAGTTTTTTTATTTTTCAACGACGCGTTTCGCCTTATTTAGGCATCTTCAGGTTATCTTTTCTGGATGGACGAGAGAGACACCAAGATCTGCATAACGCGTTTCCTTAAGCACTGATTTGCTGTTATGCCACATATGGACTGGAAGAATTTCTACGTTTTTTTTATGTCTTTTAAAGTTATTTTATGACGTAGTTTTCACAGGCTATATCTGTTGGTAGTTATAGCCTGAATTTTATTTGTTGTGTGTTACTATTCTTTGTTTGACATCAGACAAAAAAGTCACTAGAAGCACTTCTGGACGACCCACTCTGCTGTCACTGTTTCTATACTGACGGCAGAATACACCTTGCACCCCTTTACACTTACGGGTCCGCCTCTCATGTTACATAGCACTGTGCGGATGCTTTTGATGAGGCAGTGTATTCCGTAATCAGAAAGTTCCTAGCTTGCCCTCAGTATACCCTTCCAGCTACCCGCTTTCTTCAGTGCGTTTAGCAGGCTATTAGGTGGGTGAAAAACGCCCGCCGCCGCGGCCATCTGGAGATGAATGTAGCCGGCGGGCCGCGGTCCAAGTTTCGTACGCTCGCAGACAGCGGCCATAAACAAACGGGGCCACAGTGTTTGAGCGGCAGAGTCCGTCTCCCTGAGCTGGACTCTCAGCTTCTCCTTTCATCCCACACGCCGCGCGATACCTCCCACTGGCGGCTGTGCGACGTGCCAGGTGCGTCAAAGTGTATTTTCGACCATCTGTTTGCGCTCAGAGGCGGCGAAAGCGAGAAATACAGTGAAGTGTATACACTCCACGTCCGTCCGGCTCAAGCATTTCCAGATTTTCTGCAGTTCCAGGGACGCCGTTCATTTTTGGGGTTCGGATAAACTCTACGAATAGCATTCAGATTCAGCAGCAGCGGAATCAGCAGCAGGAAATTCCGCTCGATATGCAGACTGCGCCATCGCGTCTCAGCTGGAACGAGATGTAAAAACCCCCGCAAACGATCAAACATTTTGTCAGACTTAACTATGCTTGAAACTTCCTGGAAGATTAAAACTGTGTGCCGGACCGAGACTCGAATTCGGGACCTTTGCCTTTCGCGGGCAAGTGCTCTACCACTTTCCCGCGAAAGGCAAAGGTCCCGAGTTCGAGTCTCGGTTCGGCACACAGTTTTAATCTGCCAGCAAGTTTCATATCAGCGCACACTCCGCTGCAGAGTGAAAATCTCATTCTGTTAACTATGCTTGCCAAGTATTCGACCGCACACGGTGCTGTTTGACGTGTGTGTCAAGCATAGATCGTGTCTGACGTGTTTGCCAGAAATTTTGATTAAGGGCGATAGGACGTCAAACGGGCCGACTTGTTGCAGGAGAGGCACCACAGGACTTTTTAGTTTACCTTGTCTATTCTTTTACAAATAAATAAACAAAACTTTGTCAGCATGACCAGGAAGGATTCAGGATTCACACTCATAGCAGTGGAAGTTCAAAAACATAACAAAAGACATTTTTTTACATTTGAAATTTCATCATTTTTTCACTTACTATTGGCTGCATTTGTTGCTATAGGTATACTTCTCTTCACAAGTAAGAGAGGCTGTTCGATGAATTTCGCACAGCATACAAACCATACTTACACGCGTATGAAACTCTAGAATTTATTTAAGTCATGAAAAAATTAATGAGCTGTTACATCTTAAACAGCATGTTCAGAAGAAAACCTCAAATATTATAGTTAATTATCTCAATTTTACCACCGGAAACTGGTTTGTATGCTGCGCAAAATACATTGAAGAATCTCTCTTATTTATGAAGAAAAATGTACCTAACAAATGCAGCCAATAGTAAGTAAAAAAGGATGAAATTTCGCATCTAAAAACAATGTATTTTGCTATCTTTTTGAACTTCCACTGCTATCAGTGCGAATCCTGAATCCTTCCTGGTCATGCTGGAGTTTATGAATTTATTTGTAAAAGTACAGACAGGGGAAATTAGAATGTCCTGCGGTGCCTCTCCTGCTCCCAGTCGGCCCGTTTGACGTCCTACCAACCCTTAACGAAAAAGCTGACAAGATGGCGGACGCTATTTGTGTCGATGTTACGCCGCATATGTTTAATGAAAAATTGTTTTGTTACAATTTATCTCAGTATATCCTGAGTTTCCACAACCACGGAAACTGCGGTTAAGTATAAAAACAAAATAGCACCGACAATGGTAGCACCTTTCCAAGCCAGGTATCATACATGAAAAGGTTACGAAAAAAATCAGTATTTTACGCATACAGTCACATACAAGCGCAAGTGGAATGAAAGGTTCAATGATTTGTCCGAGGGGACCAAACAGCGAGGTCATCGGTCCCGTCGGACTAGGGAAGGATGGGAAAGGAAGTCGGCCGCTCTTCCATGGACGATGCGGGCTTTATGTTCTTATGTTGTGGTAGTTCAACGAACCGTCTTAGAGGGATAGGTAGAAGAGAATAAATGTTCACATACGCGTGTCTTCTTGCTCAATATGATGGCGAAGTAACGCTAAACAAGTGGTTGAACGTTTCGCTGTCAATCGGCAGAAAGTTGACGTAATCATCAGATAATGAATGTAACATTTCCATTAACAGGTTTTCAGTTGTATTTTTCTCTCTCGTTTTAAACTGGACCAGAGTCTTGTTTTCTTCTTCTTTAAACACAGTTCCGGAGTCAGTGTTGTTGTTTTTGTGGTCTTCAGTCCGAATAGTGGTTTCATGCAACTCTCCAGGCTACTAAAAATGCTTTATCTGCATTTGTAGCCATTCCCACTACTGCCAAAATACGGAGTACACGAAAAGCGTCTGCTTCAAAAGTAAGATTAAACTGACAAGTTTTCTTGGTACTTGTACGGGCTTGCCTGACATATCCGTCGCTAGAACGACAGACAAATTTGCTCTTTTAGGAGGGCTTTAACAAGTTTAAAAAATTTTCATTATCCATTCGAAGAAAGTTGATGCAGTCATTGGGTTCTGAGGGAATATTTCCTTTACCATATTTTCATGGGTATGTCTCTTATTTTAAGTCTTTCCCTGGACCAGGGTCTTGTTTTTTTCTTCTTCTTCTTCTTCTTTAAATACAGTGCGAAAGTCAATGCCAGGACTGCTTTATCTGCATTTAGGCCTTCTGTCCACTGTCAAAATACTTACGAAGTAGGGCATCGTCTGCTTCAGAATAAGATTAAATTGTCTGAACGTGTACGGGCTTGCTTGGCAAATCCGTGGCCAGATAATATCAACTTTGTCAAACACTTTTAATCGGGTACGGGCGCCTTAACAATCATCGCTGTTGCCTAGAGCGCGTGAGCGTCATACCAGAGGAAAACAGTGGTAATATTGCTGATAATTGTTTTATAGGCATTAGGCCGTGGTCCAAGACATAATTCCCCACCCAACATTTCGTCTTCTACTGCTGGAGACATCGCCAGAGCCTTTAACAACTCAGAAAGCAATTAAGTCTGAAACAAGCTCAGAAGGCCGAACTGTTTATATGTATCCACGCGACGGTCGATTCGTGATTTTGTCCGGCCGATGAAAAAAATGGTTCAAATGGCTCTGAGCACTATGGGACTCAACTGCTGTGGTCATTAGTCCCCTAGAACTTAGAACTAGTTAAACCTAACTAACCTAAGGACATCACAAACATCCATGCCCGAGGCAGGATTCGAACCTGCGACCGTACCGGTCTTGCGGTTCCAGACTGCAGCGCCTTTAACCGCACGGCCACTTCGGCCGGCGCTCCGGCCGATGACTAGGCGGTCACAGTGGCATCGATATCGGTGGATTCTGCCGACGACCGACATCGGCCGAAGACGGCCGATCTTTTGAAATGACTGCCAACACTACGTGTGCGATCACAATGTAGACGATTTCATTGCCTGAATGTACAGACTTCGGACGACAACCGGAGAAATTCACATCAGTTTGTTTTCTTCGGTTATATTCGACAAAACATGAGAAATAGACTGTGAGAGGTTTAAGTTTAGTCAAAGAAAGAGAGTGTGGTATCCTGAGTATGAAAAATATCATAATCGGGATATAGTTCGGAACCCGTGGACCGAAATTGCAAGTTTACCGGAAAACACAAGTGGGCGGAATCTTTATCGGCAATTTTATGCGTAAATTATAACTTCAAACAATAATTCGTTCAAGTGAGAAGGATGGTGTATCTTATGTGTACAAATTATTATTAGTGCTTACTGGCGTTTTTATGCCAGTGAGGCGGTGATTCTGTTACACGAAGTGGTTTGCAAATGTGGTGTACGAGAGTTGGAACTTAAATAGTGGCAACTATTTATTTACATCTCGTACAAAATAGATACGTGTTTCAAAGTTTTATTGATCTTCAAAGTAGTCACCAGCATTGTGTATAACCCGTTGCCAGCTATGTGGAAGTCGTAGGATACTCTTAGCAGAGCCAGTTGTGTTGACAGTTAGAACGGCGCGGTCTATTGCGCGGCGAATTTGTAGCAGTTCTGGAGCGAGTGCCGTTTCCTTCGGTTGAGAAATCGAGTTGAACTCACGTGGGCTTAAGTCAGGGTAGCGCAGTAGGTGGTATAGCACTTAGCAGCCCCATCAGGGAAACAAATCAGTAACAGCTCGCACTGTGCGTGCTGGAGCATTGTCCTGCAAAATGATGGTCAGGTCCTGCAGAAAGTGTCATCACTTTTGTCTCTAAGCTGGTCGTAGGTTGTGTTCCAAAAATGAACTGCATAGAGACAGAAGTGATGACACTTTCTGCAGGACCTGACCATCATTTTACAGGACAATGCTCAAGCACGTACAGTGCAAGCTGTTATTGATTTGTTTGGCTGATCGGGCCGCTGAGTGCTATACCCCCTACTGCACTCCCCTGACTTAAACCCTCGTGAGTTCAACTCGATTTCTAAACCGAAGGAAACACTTCACGGCATTCTCCCTCCATCCCCTACATTCGTAAAACTTCTCTGGTAATTCCATTAACTGAGGATACTGTATGGTACTCACCACGTTCTTTTCGAGACACATGCAGCTCATTCACATGTCTTTTTAATAGCAAAAGCTGCATTGTAGCACTCGTCTCCAAGCACAGAGGCGTCGTGCTGTCTGACCCACCCTTGGAGATTAAAACCTAACCTAGTTCGTACGTAGAACAGATTCAAACTTAGCCACTTTGACACCGCCAAAAACTGACGAAGGATTTCGGACGCACGCTGACCAAGTTGTCGGCTGATGTTATCGGCCGACCTCTGTCCACGGCGTCCGACGACCGTTGTCTCAAAAATGGTTCAAATGGCTCTGAGCACTATGGGACTTAACTTCTGAGGCCATCAGTCCCCTAGAACGTAGAACTACTTGAACCCAACTAACCTAAGGACATCACACACATCCATGACCGAGGCAGGTTCAAATGGCTCTGAGCACTATGGGACTTAACTTCTGAGGCCATCAGTCCCCTAGAACTTAGAACTACTTGAACCCAACTAACCTAAGGACATCACACACATCCATGACCGAGGCAGGTTCAAATGGCTCTGAGCACTATGGGACTTAACTTCTGAGGTCATCAGTCCCCTAGAACTTAGAACTACTTAAACCTAACTAACCTAAGGACACCACACACATCACTGCCCGAGGCAGGATTCGAACTTGCGACCGTTGCAGTCGTGCGGTTCCGGACTGAAGCGCCTGGAACCGCTCGGCCACACCGGCCGGCCCACCGTTGTCTGTGCCCTTGAGAACGTAGCTATGGAGCTTGTAGCGCGGAAACGTTGGAGCTTAGCATTAAGGCCCACAACTTGATTAATTCCAGTCCTTCTCCTTTTCTGTTAAAGTTGTGTTTCTGCTCCCTATGTACATCGTTTTTTTTTTTTGTCATCAGTCTACTGACTGATTTGATGCGGCCCGCCACGAATTCCTTTCCTGTGCTAACCTCTTCATCTCAGAGTAGCACTTGCAACCTTTCAATTATTTGCTTGACGTATTCCAATCTCTGTCTTCCTCTACAGTTTTTGCTCTCTACAGCTCCCTCTAGTACCATGGAAGTCATTCCCTCATGTCTTAGCGGATGTCCTATCATCCTGTCCCTTCTCCTTATCAGTGTTTTCCACATATTCCTTTCCTCTCCGATTCTGCGTAGAACCTCCTCATTCCTTACCTTATCAGTCCACCTAATTTTCAACATTCGTCTATAGCACCACATCTCAAATGCTTCGTTTCTCTTCTGTTCCGGTTTTCCCACAGTCCATGTTTCACTACCATACAATGCTGTACTCCAGACGTACATCCTCAGAAATTTCTTCCTCAAATTAAGGCCGGTATTTGATATTAGTAGACTTCTCTTGGCCAGAAATGCCTTTTTTGCCATAGCGAGTCTACTTTTGATGTCCTCCTTGCTCCGTCCGTCATTGGTTATTTTACTGCCTAGGTAGCAGAATTCCTTAACTTCATTGACTTCGTGACCATCAATCCTGATGTTCTCATTTCTACTACTTCTCATTACCTTCGTCTTTCTCCGATTTACTCTCAAACCGTACTGTGTACTCATTAGACTGTTCATTCCGTTCAGCAGATCATTTAATTCTTCTTCACTTTCACTCAGGATAGCAATGTCATCAGCGAATCGTATCATGGATATCCTTTCACCTTGTATTTTAACTCCGCTCCTGAACCTTTCTTTTATTTCCATCATTGCTTCCTCGATGTACAGATTGAAGAGTAGGGGCGAAAGGCTACAGCCTTGTCTTACACCCTTCTTAATACGAGCACTTCGTTCTTGATGTACATCGTAGCGTTCCAATAATCAGATCACTCTGGTTTGAAACACAGCTCGTGTCTTCTCGATGTTCTGAGGCGTTTCCACGTTTATCTTGGACGACCAACATTGCCAACACTGTCATCACGAACACTACAATGGCCGCTGAGGCCGAGCGGTTCCAGGCGCTTCAGTCTGGAGCCGCGCGACCGCTACGGTCGCAGGTTCGAATCCTGCCTCGGGAATGGATGTGTGTGATGTCCTTAGGTTAGTTAGGTTTAAGTAGTTCTAAGTTCTAGGGGACTGATGATCTCCGATGTTAAGTCCCACAGTGCTCACAGCCATTTGAACCATTTGAATGAACACTGCCCGGTCTCTCAACCTTTCGAATGAAATTCTTCATTGTTGGCACACTTGCACTGATTGTCTTCAGCTTGAACTTCCTTTGAGCTGTAGTTGAGGTGTTATTATTCGCATAGCAGGCCTTCTATACGCTCAGGCACGGTGTACCGTGACATTTTCATTTGCAAATGGTCGACAACAACAAGACGCGTGCGCATGCGCATACTAATCCCCATCATGGCCGAACCGTGCAGTTTGAACGTCCTCACGCAAACCGTCAGAAGTTACGACGATTTTATTTCGTATACACTCGTGCTCATAAATTAAGGATAATTGCAGAATGTGGTGCCACACAACGTGGCACTATACAAAACTGGCGCTAATAGCATAGGCACATAGGGAACACACATGACGCAGACCTGTAAGTCCACGGTATTGGTGATAAGTTCAGAAAACCGTCCCGAAACACATGTGCTATAAACCCACCGGTTTCCTGCGCGTGTACCCCGACATCAATATGGGATATGACCACCATGCACACGTACACAGGCCGCACAACGAGTTGGCATACTCTGGATCAGGTGGTCGAGCAGCTGCTGGGCTAAAGCCTCCCATTCATGCACCAGTGCCTGCCGGAGCTACTGAAATGTCGTAGGGGTTTGAAGACGTGCAGCGCTACATCGACCGAGAGCATCCCAGACGTGCTCGAAGGGGTTTAGGTCTGGAGAACAGGCAGGCAACTCCATTCGCCTGATACCTTCTGTGTCAAGGTACTCCTCCACGATGCAGCTCGGTGGGGCCGTCCGTTATCATCCATCAGGAGGAAGGTGGGACCCACTGCACCCCTGAAAAGGCGGACATACTGGTGCAAAATGAAGTCCCTATGCACCTGACCTGTTACAGTTCCTCTGTCAAAGACATGCAGGGGTGTACGTGCACCAATCATGATCCCACCCCACACCATGAAACCAAGACCTCCATACAGGTCCCTTTCAAAGACATTAAGTGGTTGGTATCTGGTTCCTGGTTCATGCCAAAAGAAAACCCGGCGAGAATCACTGTTCGGACTATACCTGAACTCGTCCGTGAATATAACCTGGGACCACTGTTCCAATGACCATGTCTGTTTTCTTGACGCCAGGCTTTACGGGCTCTCCTGTGACCAGGGGTCAGTGGAATGCACCTTGCAGGTCTCTGGGCGAATGAACCGTGTCTGTTCAGTCGTCTGTAGACTGTGTGTCTGGAAAGAACCGTTCCAGTGACTACGGTACGGTCCCGAGCAATGCTACCTGCAGTACTCCGTGGCCGTCTGCGGGCTCTGATGGTGAGATATCGGTCTTCTTGTGTTGTACACTGTGGACGTCCCGTACTGTAGAGCCTGAAAACGTTTCCCGTTTGCTGGAGTCGTTGCCAGAATCTTGAGATCACACTTTGTGGCACGCTATGTGCCCGTGCTACGACATGGTGTGTTTGACCAGCCTCCAGTCGCCTTAGTATTCTCCCCTCGTAACGTCATCAATATGTATTCTCTGAGCCATTTTCAACACACAGTCACCATTAGCACATCTGAAAACTTCTGCACACTTACTCGCTGCACCGTACTCTGACATGCACCAACACACCTCTGCGTATGTGGACTGCTGCCAGGGCCACCGAGCGACGACCGCATGTCAAATGCACTGCATGGTCATACCCTGAAGCGTTTTAACCCACAAACCGCCCACCAGAGCGTTGTTTCACCGTGTATCACCATTATCCTTAATTTATGAGCATCAGTGTAGTTCAATAATTCTCGCTCTATAAAAGGCGATGAATATTGTCGTAGAGATGTGTTAATGAAAGAAACAATAGAAAATATAATAATCAATGTTGGTCTCGAAAATGAAGATGAATGTGCAGCACTTGGCGCGGCGGGTAAAGGTGGAGCAGACTCCAGTGAAGCAGATACGCCACATGAGTAACTTGGTTTCTACCCCTCCTGTGACGGTTCATCTACACTAACGGCCATTAAAATTGCTACATCAAGAAGAAATGCAGATGATAAATATACTAGAACTGACATGTGATTACATTTTCATGCAATTTGGATGCATAGATCCTGATAAATCAGTACCCAGAACAACCACCATTGGCCGTAATAACGGCCTTTATAAACCTGGGCATTGAGTCAAACAGAGCTTGGATGGCGTGTACAGGTACAGTTGCCCATGCAGCTTCAACACGATACCACAGTTCGTCAACAGTAGTGACTGGCGTATTGTGACGAGCCAGTTGCTCGGCCACCGTTGACCAGACGTTTTCAATCGGCCAGGGCAGCAATCGAACATTTTCTGTATCCAGAAAGGCCCGTACAGGACCTGCAACATGCGGTCGTCCATTACCCTGCTGAAATGTAGGGTTTCGCAAATATCGTATGAAGGGTAGAGCCACGGGTCGTAACACATCTGAAATGTAACGTCCACTGTTCAAAGCGCCGCAAAGGGAACAAGAGGTGGCCGAGACGTGTAACGAATGGCGCACCATACCATCACGCCGGGTGATACGCCAGTATAGCGATGACGAATACACGCTTCCATTGTGCGTTCACCGCGATGTCGCCAAACACGGATGCGACCATCATTTTGCTGTAAACAGAACCTGGATTCATCCGATAAAATGACATTTTGTCATTCGTGCACCCAGGTTCGTTGTTGAGCACACCATCACATGCGCTCCTGTCTGTGATGCAGCGTCAAGGGTAACCGCAGCCATGGTCTCCGAGCTGATAGTCCATGCTGCTGCAAACGTCGTCGAACTGTTCTTGCAGGTGGTTGTTGTCTTGCAAACGCCCCCATCTGTTGACTCAGGGATCGTGACGTGGCTGCACCATCCGTTACAGTCATGCGGATAAGATGCCTATCATCTCGACTGCTAGAGATACGAGGCCGTTTGAATCCAGCACGGCGTTCTGTATTACCCTCCTGAACCCACCGATTCCATATTCTGCTAACAGTCATTGGATCTCGACCAACGCGAGCATCAATGTCGCGATACAATAAACGGCAATCGCGATAGGCTACAATCCGACCTTTATCAAAGTCGGAAACGTGATGGTACGCATTTCTTCTCCTTACACGAATCATCACAACAACGTTTCACCAGGCAACGCCGGTCAACTGCTGTTTGTGTTTGAGAAATCGGTTGGAAACTTTCGTCATGTCAGCACGTTGTAGGTGTTACCACCATCGCCAACCTTGTGTGAATGCTTTGAAAAGCTAATCATTTGCATATGACAGCATCTTCTTCCTGTCGGTTAAATTTCGCGTCTGTAGCACGTCATCTCGTGATGTAGCAATTTTAATGGTGCGTCGTGTACTTCATTGGTGCAGTTTTGCATAGCTATGGTCGTCCCGTCCTTGCTTCACAATGCAACCGCAATTAAGCGCTGACTCGTAATATCCGACCAAAGCGCCTTCACTCGTTGGTTCAATACTCATGGGTGCGGAACTGTTTAGTTTCTCCGTATCGCTGTGAACCACACGTGGTCCAGGTGTCAGCGACGCGGCATAGTCAGGTGGCGCATTTCCCAGAGGGCTGGGAGCAGCCTCAAGTTCCGGGCTGCGGTCCAAGCCGCGAGCGGCCGCCGACCGCGAAAACAAACAAACAAGCCAGACGGCATAGCGAGGGTCGCGTGTCAGTGGCGCCTACACCGATACGGATCAGGACCCACCAACACGGGACAGAACTTAGCGTCCGTGTCAAATGCAGGTAAGACTTGTATCCCACGTCATCAATTATTTTCAGGACATATTCCAATCTCTGTCTTCCTCTACAGTTCTTGCCCTCTACAGCTCCCTCTAATACCATGGAAGTCATTCCCGATGTCTTAACAGATGTCCTATCATCCTGTCCCTTCTCCTTCTCAGTGTTGTCCACATAGTCTTTTCCTTTCCCATTGTGCGCAAAACCTCCTCATTCTTACCTTATCGATCCACCTAATCGGCAATATTCTTCTGTTGCACCACATCTCAAATGCTTCGATTCTCTTCTGTTCCGGTTTTCCCACAGTCCATGTTCCGCTACCATACAATGCTGTGCTCGAAAAGTACATTGTCAGATATTTTTTCCTCAAATTAAGCTTTGGCCGGGAATGCCTTTTCTTCCCAGTGCTAGTCTGCTTTTGATGCATCTCTTGCTCTGTCGTATTTTGGTTATTTTGCTGGTAAGATAGTAGAGTTCCTTAACTTCATCTGATTCGCGAACATCAATTCTGATATGTGACTGTAGGCTTTCCCGGCGTAAACTATTGATGAAGGAGACCCGAGAAACCTTCATCAATCAATCCAGATCTTAATTTTCTCGCCGTTCTCATTTCTGCTACTTCTGATTACTTTCGTCTTTTTTCCATTTTTACATCTACATCTACATGGATACTCAGCAAATCACATTTAAGTGCCTGGCAGAGGGTTCACAATTCTCTGTTATTCCAATCTCGAATAGCGCGCGAGAGGAACAAACATCTTTATTTTTCCGTACGAGCTTTGATTTCCCTTATTTTATCATGGTGATCGTTTTTACCAATGTAGGTCGGTGTCAAAAAAATATTTTCGCATTCGGAGGAGAATGTTGGTGATTAGAATTTCGTGAGAAGATTCCGTCGCAACGAGAAACGCCTTTCCTTTAATGATGCCCAGCCCAAATCCTGTATCACTTCGGTGACACTCTCTCCAATATTTCGCGATAATACAAAACGTGCTGCCCTTCTTTGAACTTTTTCAATGTACTCCGCCAGTCCTGTCTGGTAAGGATCCCACACCGCGCAGCAGTATTCTAAAAGAGGACGGACAACTGTAGTGTAGACGGTCTCCTTAGCGGATCTGTTACGTTTTCTAAGTGTCATGCCAATAAAACGCAGTCTTTGGTTAGCCTTTCCCACAGCATTTTCTATGTGTTCCTTCCAATTTATGTTGTTCGTAATTGTAATTCGTAGGCACTTATTTGAATTTACGGCTTTTAGATTAGACTGATCTATCGTGTAACCGATGTTTAACGAATTCCTTTTAGCACTCATGTGGATGACCTCACACTTTTCTATATTAGGGTCAACTGCCACTTTTCGCACCTTTCAAATATCTTTTCTAAATCGTTTTGCAGTTTGTTTTGATCTTCTGATGACTTTATTAGTCAATAAACGACAACGTCTTCTGCAAATGACCGAACACGGCTGCTCAGATTGTCTCCCAAATCGTTTATATAGATAAGGAACAGCAAAGGGCCTATAGCACTACCTTGGAGAACGCCAGAAATCACATCTGTTTTACTCGATGACTTTCCGTCAGTTACTACGAACTGTGACCTCTCTGACAGGAAATCACAAATCCAGTCACATAGACGATATTCCATAAGCACACAATTTCACTACGAGCCGCTTGTGTGGTACAGTCTCAAAATCCAGGAATACGGAATCGATTTGAAATCCCTTGTCAATAGCACTCAACGCTTCATGTGAATAAAGAGCTAGTCGTGTTTCACAGGAACGGTGTCTTCTAAACCCATGTTGACTGTGTGTCAATAGACAGTTTTCTTGAGGTAATTCAAAATGTTTGAACACAAAATATGTTCCAATATCCTGCTGCAAATACGTTAACGATATGGGCCTGTAATTTAGTGGATTACTCCTACTACCTTTCTTGAATATTGGTGTGACCTGCGCAACTTTCCAGTCTTTGGATACGGATCTTCCGTCGAGCGAACGGCTGTATATGATTGTTAAGTACGGAGCTAATGCACCAGCATATTCCGAAAGGAATCTAATTGATATATAGTCTGGACCAGAAGACTTGCTTTTATTAAGTGATTTCAGTTGCTTGACTACTCCGAGGATATTTACTTCTACGTAACTCATGTTGTCAGCTGTTCTCGATTCGAATTCTGGAATATTTACTTCGTCTTCTTTTGTGAAGGCGTTTCGGAAGGCTGTGTTTAGTTAATCTGCTTTGGCAGCACTGTCGTCGATAGTATCTCCATTGTCATCGCGCATAGAAGGCATTGTTTCTTGCCGCTAGCATACTTCACATAGGACCAGAATATCTTTGGGTTTTCTGCCAGGTTTCGAGACAAAGTTTCTTATGGAAACCCTCATAAGCATCTCGCATTGAAGTCCGCGCTAATTTCGAGCTTCTGTAAAAGATCGCCAATCTTTGGGATTTTGCATCTGTTTAAATTCGGCATGTTTGTTTCGTTGTTTCTGCAACAGTGTTCTAACCCGTTTTGTGTACCAAGGAGGATCAGCTCCGTCGTTTGTTAATTTATTTGGTACAAAACTGTCATTTGCTGCCGATACTATTTCTTTGAATTCAAGCCACATCTGGTCTAAACTTATATTATTAATTTGGAATGAGTGGAGAGTGTCTCTCAGGAAGGCGTCTAGGTAATTTTTATCTGATTTTTTGAATAGGTATATTTTTCGTTTATTTTTGGAGGATTTGGGAATTACAATATTCAATCTCGCTACGACAACCCTGTGTTCACTAATCCCTGTATCCGTTTTGATGCTCGTTATTAACTCAGGACTATTAGTTGCTAAGAGGTCAAGTGTGTTTTCACAACAGTTTACTATTCGCATGGGCTCATCACCTAACTGCTCGAAATAATTTTCAGAGAATGCGTTTAGCACAATTTCGGATGATATTTTATGCTTGCCTCGTGATGACTGGGTGTTGTGTGATGTCCTTAGGTTAGTTAGGTTTAAGTAGTTCTAAGTTCTAGGGGACTGATGACCATAGATGTTAAGTCGCATAGTGCTCAGAGCCATTTGAACCATTTTTTTTATTTTATGCTTACATCCGGAATTAAACATGTATTTTCGCCAACATATCGAGGGTAAATTAAAATCACTACCAACTATTAATGTATGAGTCGGGTACGTGTTTGAAATCAAACTCAAGTCTTCTTTGAACCTTTCAGCAACTGTATCATCTGAATTGGCAGATCGGTAAAAGGATCCTATTATTATTTTATTCCGGTTGCCAACAATGCCCATAGCAACTCACACGAAGTATCTACTTCAATTTCGCGACAAGTTAAACTACTTCTGACAGCAACAAACACGCCACCGCCAACCATGTTTAGCTTTTCCTTTCGGAACACCGTTAGATTCTTCGCAAAAATTTAGGCTGAGCTTATATCCGCTTTTAGCCAGCTTTCAATGCCTATAACGATTTGAGCATCAGTGCTTTCTATTAGCGCTTGGAGCTCTGGTACTTTCTCAACACAGCTACGACATTTTACAACTGTTATACCAATGGTTCCTGTATCTACGTTTTTCGTGTTGAGTCTGCACCCTTTGTGAAAAGCCGTTCTTGTGTTTTTCCGAGACCCACTCTACACAGCGCGTGCTACCCGTGTAGCCGCCACCTGCGTATAGTGGACACCTGACCTATTCAGCGGAACCCGAAACCCAACCACACTTTGGCGCAAGTCGAGGAATCTGCAGCCTACACGTTCGCAGAACCGTCTGAGCCTCTGATTCAGACCCTCCACTCGGCTCTGTACCAGAGGTCCTGTCGATTATGCTGCAAATGGTCAGTTCTGCATTCATCTTGCAAGCAAGACTGGCACCCATTACCACTTCTGTTAGCCGCTCGAAACCAGAGAGAATCTGATCGAAAGTGACACACATCATTGGTACCGACGTGAGCAACCACCTGCAGTTGGCTGCACCCTGTGTTCTTCATGGCATGCGGTAGGACTCTTTACACATCTGGAATGACTCCACCCGGTATGCACACGGAGTGCACATTGGTTTTATTTCCCTTCTTGTCAGCCAATTCCCTAAGGGGCCCCATAACGCGCCTAACGTTGGAGCTCCCAACTATCAACAATCTCACTCTGTGATTGTCCAGATCTTGCAGGCCGCGTGGTTTCCTCTGAAACAGGGCAGGCGACAGCATCTGGCTCAGCGACAGTGTCAGCCACAGACAGTACCTGCTCATTAGACTGTTCATTCCATCGAGCAGATCATGTAATTCTTCTTCATTTTCACTCAGAATAGCAATGTCTTCTTAATCCTGTTCCTGAACCTTCTTTTTATTTCCATCATTGCTTCTTCGATCTACAAATTAAACAGTAGGGGCGAGAGGCTACGTCCCTGTCTTACATCCTTACTTCGTTCTTGTTCGTCCACTCTTATTATTCCCTCTTGGCTCTTGTACATACTGTATACTATCCGTCTCTCCCTATAACTTACCCCTATTTTTCTCAGGATATCGAACATCTTGCTCTATTTTACATTGTCGGACGCTTTTTCCAGGTTGACAAAGCCTATGAACGTGTCCTGATTGTTCTTCAGACGTGCTTCCATTATCAACTGTAACGCCAGAAGTGCCTCTCTGGTGCTACTAACAAAGGAAACTCCCAATGGCACCCCCAAGAAGGTGCATTGAACTGTAAAAAAAAAATGCAAAACACACTGAAGAGCCAATGAAACTCGTACATCTGCCGAATATAGTGTAGGGCCCCCTCGAGCACGCAGAAGTGCCGCAACACGACGTGTCATGGACTAGACTAATGTCTGGAGTAGTACTGAAGGGAACTCACACCATGAATCCTGCAGAACTGTCCATAAACCCGTAAGAGTACGAGGGGGTGGAGATCTCTTTTGAACAGCACGTTGCAAGGCATCCCAGCTATAGGTATGCTCAATACTGTTCATGTCTGGGGAGTTTGGTGGGCAGCAAAAGTGCTTAAATTCAGAAGAGTGATCCTGGTGCCACTCTGTAGCAACTCTGGAAAAACTGAAAATTGGTGGTAAATTCCCATAGGACCAAACTGCATCGGTCCCTAGGCTTACACACTACTTAATTTTTGGTAAACATTTTTGGAATACAGTGACCAATTAATTGTTATATTTAGATTAAAGTTCAGTCTTGATCACGTTATGTCTGTTTTAATGAGTAACCGGTTTCGGTTTTTTCTATAAAACCATCGTCAGACCCATTGGCTCCTTTGGGTTGGTAGGTGGAGCTCTCCTTGCTGCTGTGCACTACTTAATCTAACTTAAACTAACTTACGCTAAGGACAACACACACGCCCATGCCCGATGGAGGACTCGAACCTCCGACGGGTCAAGCCGGGCGAACAGTGGCAAGGCGTCCTAGACCGTGCGGGTACTCCTCAATACTGGACGTGTGGGGTGTCACATTGTCCTCCTGATGGAACTGCCAAAGTCCGTCGGAATGCACAATGGACATGAATGGATGCAGGTTATCAGACAGAATGCTTACGTACGTGTCGCCTGCCAGTGTCTTATCTAGATGTATCAGGGGCCTCATATGACATCACACTGCACACACCCCACACCGTTACAGAGCCTCCACCAGGTTGAACAGTCCGTTGCTAACATGCAGGGTCTATGGATTAATGAGGTTGTCTCCATAGCCGTACACGTACGTCCACAATCCGAATCGAGACTCTCCGACCAAGCAACATGTTTCCAGTCATCAAAAGTCCAATGTCGGTGAGGATGGGCGGAGGCGAGGCGTAAAGCTTTGTGCAGTCTTCAAGGGTACACGTGTGGGCCTTCGTCTCTGAAAGCCCATATCGATGATGTTTCATTGAATGGTTCGCACGATGACACTTGTTGATGTCCCAGCTTTGAAACCTACAGTAATTTGCAATTCTCTCACGTCGAAAGATTCTCTTCAGTCGTCGTTGGTCCCGTTGTTACAGGATCTTTTTCCGGGCGCAGCGATGTCGGAGATATGATGTTTTACCGGATACGTGATGTTCACGGGACATTCTTGAAATGGTCGTACGGGAAAATCCCCAATTCATCGCTACCTCGGAGACGCTGTGTCCAATCGCTCGTATGACGAATATATCTCCACTTAGATCTTGATAACCTGCCATTATAGCAGCAGCAACCGAGCTAAGAACTGCGCCAGTCACTTGTTGTCTCATACACTACCGGCTATTAAAATTGCTAGACCACAAAGATGACGTGCTACAGACGCGACATTTAACCGACAGGAAGAAGATGCTGTGATATGCAAATGATTAGCTTTTCAGAGCATTCACACAACGTTGGCGCCGGTGGCGACACCTACAACGTGCTGACATGAGGAAAGTTTCCAACCGATTTCTCACACACAAACAGCAGTTGACCGGCGTTGCCTGGTGAAACGTTGTTGTGATGCCTCGTGTAAGGAGAAGAAATGCGTACCATCACGTTTCCGACTTTGATAAAGGTCGGATTGTAGCCTATCGCGATTGCCGTTTATCGTATCGCGACATTGCTGCTCGCGTTGGTCGAGATCCAAGGACTGTTAGCACAATATGGAATCGGTGGGTTCAGGAGGGTAATACGGAACGCCGTGCTGGATCCAACGTCCTCGTATCACTAGCAGTCGAGATGACAGGCATCTTATCCGCATGGCTTTAACGGATCGTGCAGCCACGTCTCGATCCCTGAATCAACAGATGGGGACGTTCGCAAGACAACAACCATCTGCACGAACATTTCGACGACATTTGCAGCAGCATGGACTATCAGCTCGGAGACCACGGCTGCGGTTACCCTCTGTGGTGTCACCACCAGACACCACACTTGCTAGGTGGTAGCCTTTAAATCGGCCGCGGTCCATTAGTATACGTCGGACCCGCGTGTCGCCATTGTCAGTGATAGCAGACCGAGCGCCACCACACGGCAGGTCTAGAGAGACGTACTAGCACTCGTCCCAGTTGTACAGCCGACTTTGCCAGGGAGGGTCCACAGACAAATTGCGCTCTCATTTGCCGAGCAGATAGTTAGCATAGCCTTCAGCTACGTCATTTGCTACGACCTAGCAAGGCGCCATAGCATTTGATAATTAATATTGGGAAGCATGTACAGTAACGAGAGATGTTCACCAATTGTGGATTAAAGTTAAGTATTACATCAACTACGTACTTTATTTGCTACTATACATTTCCTTGTAATGTTCCAGACCTCACGCCAGCCTGCGTGAGATAAACGGGTGCCTTTCGGCTACCTTACAGTGGCTTGGCTGTCTGGCCAAGTCATTACACCCTCGATGCTGCATCACAGACAGGAGCGCCTGCGATGGTGTACTCAACGACGAACCTGGGTGCACGGATGGCAAAACGTCATTTTGTCGGATGAATCCAGGTTCTGTTTACAGCATGACTATGGTCGCATCCGTGTTTGGCGACATCGCGGTGAACGCACATTGGAAGCGTGTATTCGTCATCGCCATTCTGGCGTATCACCCGGCGTGATGGTATAAGGTGCCATTGGTTACACGTCTCGGTCACTTCTTGTTCGCATTGACGGCACTTTGAACAGTGTACGTTACATTTCAGGTGTGTTACGACCCGTGGGTCTACCCTTCATTCGATCCCCGCGAAAGCCTACATTTCAACAGGATAATGCACGACCGCATGTTGCAGGTCCTGTACGGGGCTTTCCAGGTACAGAAAATGTTCGACTGCTGCCCTGGCCAGCACATTCTCCAGATCTCTCACCAATTGAACACGTCCGGTCAATGGTGGCCGAGTAACTGGCTCGTCACAATACGCCAGTCACTACTCTTGATGAACTGTGGTATCATATTGAAGCTGCATAGGCAGCTGTACCTGTACACGCCATCCAAGCTCTGTTTGATTCAATGCCCAGGCCGTTATTACGGCCAGGTGTGGTTGTTCTGGGTACTGATTTCTGAGGATCTATGCACCCAAATCGCGTGAAAATGTAATCACATGTCAGTTCTAGTATAATATATTTGTCCAATGAATACCCGTTTATCATCTGCATTTCTTCTTGGTGTAGCAATTGTAATGGCCAGTAGTGTACAAGCATTGCCGACCGCAGCGCCGTATCCTGCCTGTTTACATTTCTCTGTCTTCGAGTACGCGGGCGTATATCAGGTTCTTTGGCGCTTCAGTGTGGAAACAGTCAACGGTTCCAGAGCAAGAAGTACAGGGGGTCACCCCGCGCGGTGTCCGGACATTTGCCACGGTTGTACCTGCTCCGAAGGGTTCGGTCCCTTGTCTCCCCCCCCCCCCCCCCCTCCTCCTCCTCCTCCTCACCCGCCCGCCCAGTTTGCTTTCGAAGTTCCTAACGTGACCATCAGTACGGAAGTTATTACAACGAACAAGGGCAGGCCTCCTGCTCATTACAAAGGTTACGCGTATCTTAAACAGATGGAATGTAAAGAAGGTGGTGTAACATGGATGTGCTTACGCCGAAAAGCGGATCATTGCAAGGGAAAGCTGCTTTCGGGGAACGGAGAAGTGTTGAGCGTATTAGAACATCTCTGTGGACCACCTGACGATGCAGCTCTGAAAATGAGAAAGCAAGTGGAAAGAGCGAAGAGAAGGTCTCGAGAAGAAACTACACAGTTATCGGAGATACACGCGGATGAAATGGGAAATCTACATAATAAAGTTTATTACTTTGTTACAGTGATGGCTAATTCAGAATCTATGAAGAGAACCATGCGTCGTCGATGGAGTCAAGAGTGGGGGAACCAACAAGAGCCTAAGAACTCTTATGAAATTGATCTTCATGAAGATCTATTAAAAATGGGAGATGGCAGTAGTTTTCTTCTGGAAGACGATAGATTAGACGTGAGAATAATGATTTTTAGTGGAAGCAAAGGAAAATAATGTTTAAAAACGTGTTCTCACTTTTTTATGGATGGAACATTTAAGAGATGCAGCAAGCAGTTTGCACAGATCTACACCATACACGTAGGCTTAGGAGGCCCGGTTAAAGAAACAAACATTCTTCCTACTGTATTTGCACTGCTCCCTAATAAGAAGAAAGACACATATGTTCGTTTGTTTCGTCTGATAAAACAGGCAGTGTCTGAGTGGTGTCCTAAACAAGTAAAGGTGGACTTTGAGGCAGCTGCGATATCGGCCATTCGTCAAGTTTTTCCCACAACTGAAATAAATGGATTCTGTTTCCATATGAAGAAGAGTTTATGGAGAAGAACTCGAGTTCTCGGTCTAACTGAGGAGTACCGCTAGAACGAGGATTTAAGACTTCACATCAGCATATGTGCAGCGCTGGCGGTTGTAAAACTGGAGGACGTAAGCAATGGATGGATTGAGATTCATGCAGAAGCTTCTTATAACGGAAGGTTCTCTCAATTTTTTGACTACTTTGTGGATAACTGGCTAGAAAATGATGATATCGCAATAGAAATGTTGGACTGTTACGGAAAAAGGCACCGAACGACGAATGCTGTTGAAGGGTGGCACAAAAAAATAAATAGTATTATTGGAAACCCTCACCCTAAAATCAACTATTTGGTGGAGTGCTCACAAACTGCATGTACATAAAATTGGAAATGAATCTTGAAGGTAAGAAGAGGAAGAAGTACTTGAAGCTGGACGACAGGATAGAGAGAATCGTAAAGAATTATGAAGGGACTGACAACATTAGGTCTTGCTTGAAAGCCATTGCCCATATTCAGAAACTGGACTAAAATACGTTAAAAATAATGTATTAAAAACTATGAAGACCACTGAGTCCCCGCAGGTTACTGAGATAAAATTATTAAAAGATTGAAGCAGAATTATCGGAGCTAATATTAAGTTGTAATTGTAAATAGAGTGTACATTAGTTCAGCGTGTTTAGGCTGATTTTACACACGCCAGAAAGGTAGATGGTCATTTATCATTTTCACGGTCCAAAGCCTGTGCAAAGTGTGATGCGAATCAGCCTTTAATGTAAAATCTAAAAAGTGCTTCAAGCCTCACAAAAGTATCCCTATTGTTTTCGCGTTAAGATAAATTTTTTCAATCTTCCAATATTATGGCCATACTATTAAATAATTGTGAGTTCTAAAACAATTTTCTGAAGCTTCAGAATCGCAACTATCACCTAAAATATCATGGTTTGTTAAACTGATAGTATACGCTTTCGTAAAAGAAAATGGGAACTGAACCTTTGAATTGCACCTAAAATTGACATCCCAAAACTGATCTGATGCTAAGGTTGACAATTTTAGCACTTCAAATATTTTTTATTTACGTTCAGCTGCAAACATTTATAGTAGATGTAAATCTACTTAAGTACATTTAGATATAATCTTTTAAAAATTAAAATTTCTTACTAAATTGTTGACTATCTTTAAACAGGTCAGTAAAAGCAAGGAGCTTACTACTGAAAATTAATTGTTACTAAAGAACATCAGAAACAAATGTATTAGACCTACTTTTCTTGTACATTAGAGACTTTTTGAAAAGATATTTGATCATTTCCTCTCTCACTGACAGTGTAATTTCAGTTGCTTTGCAGCACCAGGGATATCTACTTCTAAATTATGTTTGCAGTTGTTCTCATTTCGAATTGTGGAATATTTACTTCGTCTTCTTTGGTGGAGGAATTTCGGAAAATGCATTTACTAACTCCACTTTAGTGGCACTGTCATCAGTAACATTACCGTCGCTGTCGCGCAGTATACTTACTGAGCCTTTCCGCTGGTTTGCTTAACATGGGACCAGTATCTCTTTGGATTTTCCGCCACATTTCTAGAGTGAGTTCCGTTGTGGAAACTATTAAATGCCTCTCGCATTGAAATCCGCACCAAATTTCGAGCCTCAGTAAAACTTCACCAATCTCGGAGATTCTGCGTTCGTCTAAATTATACGTGCCTTTTGCGGTGCTCCGGCAACAGCTTTCTGTCGTGTTTTGTGTACCATGGGGGATCAGTTCCGTCTCTTATTAATTTATGTGGTATGAATATCTCGAGTGCTGTTGATACTATTTCTTTGAACTTAAGCCACATACGGCCTCCATTTACATAGTTTGGAAGGATTGGAGACTATCTCTTAGAAAGACGTCACCTGAATTTTTAGCTGCTTTTATAAATAGATATATTTCGCGTTTAGTTTTGGTGAATTTCTTTGTTACGGAAGTGAGCCTCTCTACGACTGCGTGTTCACTAATCCCTGTATCCGTCGTGATGCTCAGGATTATTTGTGGCTAAGAGGTCAAGTGTGTTTTCGTAACAATTTACAATTTGAATGGCCTCGTCAACTAATTATTAAAAATAATTTTTAAAAATGCATTTAGAACAATTACGGAAGTTGTTTTCTATTTACAATAGGGTATGAAAATGTATTTTTGTCAACATGCGGAAGGTAGATTGAAGTAACTGCCAACTATAATTGTATAAGTAGGTTACCTATTTGTGATGATACTCAAGTTTTCTTTTCTTTGAACTGTTCAGCAACTGTTTCATCTGAGACCGTCGATCGGTAAAAGGAGCCAGTTATTAATTTATTCCGGTTGTCGAGTATAACCTCTGCCCATACTAAGTCACGGGAACTATCTGCTTCAAAGTCGATTGTGAGCTTACATTATTTTTCCTTAAGTTGTCCTTCTTGTTTCTGTTGTAGCGCAGATAATTACAATTACGGCTTTTCCCTCCAGAACCTAATATGCTTTTTCTGTGACCCTGTAAATACCAGAGCTAAACAATGTAGAAGAACAACGTACGTTACAAGCGTAGCATTCTGTATTACTTCATTTCCTTATTTCTAACATTTTAAAACTGTAAGTCGACTTTAGATGACATGTCAATCATAGATGTTCTTATCTCTATTTAGTGAACGTGTTTTCAGTTGTTTTGAACATTGTCCCACTACATTTTATTAACTAATGTTTTTAGAGAGTAAATTAATATGGAGTATGTCGTTCTTCTTTTCAAACATTCACAAACCCATTTATTCTGTCCCTATTGTCTTTTGGGTATGCAGCTGTAGTAATTAAAGTAGGCACAAATGCAGAGATCAAAAAGAAATGATTAGCGTACATTCGCATTCTCGTTTCATCGTGAAAGGAAGCTACCGTACAGACAGAGGAATCTGTATTTATACTTGGCAGAACTAATTACATACTGACATAATCGTCGGTATTGCTTTCGTTTCCCAAAAGTTATAAATATTTCGATTTCGGAAAGGAAGCTCTGTATTTGGCCAAGATGTCGAAGAAGAAGATCCCTTACGTGCTGGTTGTATCGAGTACGATGTGGAGACGGCGGTTTGAAAGCGGACAGAAGAAGTACGAGGAAGGGCGTCCCTTACCTGAGGGATCGCTACCTGGCGAAGGGGCAAGTGTGGCAAATGTCCGGCGTGGCAAATGTCCGGCAATCCCCCGCGCCACTGCCCCACCGCGCGGCGCCGGCTGCCCCACCCCCGCCGGGCCTCGCACTCTGCCTCTTTCCCTTATTGTTTGTGTGTTGCGCCTCCCGCCGACGACTCCCAAATTAACCAGAGCCGCCGCCGTCCCCCTGGCACCCGTCCCGTCTGTCGGCCGCCGCGCTGGGAAAAAACTGTCCAGTTAAAACCGAAACTGATATTTTCATTCTGAATAACTGGTCTTTTCCGGTATTTGTTTGGTCTCGGTTATAACACGTGTTTTTTGTACTTGTTACGAGGGTCACTCCAAATGAAATGCACACTATTTTTGTAAAAATACAGTTTTCATTCTGCATGTGTGAAAGTTTTACAGTGTGTAGGTACATCCTTCCCACTTGTTTTCTTAGTTCAACCAAAAATGAGATTTTCACGCTGCAGCGGAGTGTGCGCTGATATGAAATTTCCTGGCAGATTAAAACTGTGTGCCGGACCGAGACTCGAACTCGGGACTTTTGCCTTTCCCGGGCAAGTACTCTACCAACATTTTCTTTTTAATCTCATTTTGTTCATTTTCGTTCGTTTCATCTGCTCGGTGCAGACGTCGCAAGACACCCATTTCAGTTCATCGTTTATCCATTAACTCAGTTTTTTTATTACAGTTAACCCTCTGAACGAACACGCTGAGTTACCGTGGCGGCTGGGCAAGTGCTCTACCAACTGATCTACCCAAGCACGACTCACGCCCCGTCCTCACAGCTTTACTTCTGCCCGTACCTCGTCTCCTACTTTCCAAACTTAACACAAGCTCTCCAGCAGACCTTGCAGAACTAGCACTCCTGAAAGAAAGGAGTTCGAGTCTCGGTCCGGCACACAGTTTTAATCTGCCAGGAAGTTCCATATCAGCGCAAACTCCGCTGCAGAGTGAATATCTTATTCTGGAAACATCCCCCAGGCTGTGGCTAAGCCATGTCTCCGCAATATCTTTTCTTTCAGGAGTGCTAGTTCTGCAAGGTTCGCAGGAGAGCTTCTGTAAAGTTTGGAAGGTAGGAGACGAAGGACTGGCAGAAGTAAAGCTGTGAGGACGGGGCGTGAGTCGTGCTTGGGTAGCTCAGTTCGTTTTGCCGGCACGGTAGCTCAGCGTGTTCGGTCAAAGGGTTAGCTGCCCTCTGCAATAAAAAAAACTAAGTTAATCGATCAACAACGAACTTAAATGGATGTCTTACGTCCGCCCCGAGCAGATGCAACGAACTAAAGCAAACAAAATGAGATTTAAAAAAAAAGTTGGTAGAGCATTTGCCCGCGAAAGGTAAAGGTCCCGAGTTCGAGCCCCGGTCTGCACACAGTTTTAATCTGGAAGTTTGAGTTCAACTTGTTCCCGTGAGTAGCGCCGTCGTAGCATGTCTTAAAGATGGCTGCTACACTTGACGTTCGTCAGAAGCAATGTGCTGTCATAGAATTCCTGTACTGTGAAAACGAGACAGTGGGAAACATCCACAAGAGGTTCAAAAGGTGTATGGAGATGCTGCTGTCGATGGCAGTACAGTTAGTCGGTGGGCAAGCAAGTTACGTGATGAAAGTGGGCACTGCAATATTGAGGATTGTCCTCGCAGTGGCAGGCCTTGTACTGCTCACACTCCAGACAATGTGCAGAGAGTTAACGAATTGGTGACTGCTGACAGACGCATCACGTTGGGATATGGGAAGGAAGTGTTTGCAGAATACTGAAAGTGTTGGCGTTAAAAGAGGTTTGTGCCAGATGGGTTCCGAAGTCGTTGACAGTGGCTCACAAAGAAACAAGAAAAACAGTATGCAGCGAACTTTTGGAACAGTACGGGAATGATGGACATGAATTTCTTGGAAGAATTGTGACAGTTGATGAAACATGGCTCCATCATTTTTCACCAGACACGAAGAGGCAAACAATGGAGTGGCATCATGCAAATTCACCCAAGAAAAAAAATTCAAAGCCACACCTTCTGATGGAAAAGTTATGGCTACGGTGTTTTTCGATTCCGAAGGACTCTTGCTTGTGGACATCAAGCCAAGTGGAACCACCATGCATAAGTGACGACATGAAGAAACTTCGACTGAGTCGTGTTCGACCACATCGGCAAAAGCAGGATGTTTTGCTGTTGAACGACAATGTACGGCCACATGTCAGTCAAAAAACCATGAAAGCGATCACAAAACTCGGGTGGACCACACTGGAACACCCGCCTTACAGTACAGACCTGGCTCCATGTGACTATCATCTCTTTGGCAAACTCACTCTCTTCGTGGAACAAGGTTTGAAGATGATGACTCCCTTGTGCACACTGCCAAACAGTGGCTCCAACAGGTTGGTACAGTATTTTACCGTGCGGGTATACAGGCGCTGGTTCCAAGATGGTGTAAGGCAGTTGAGAGGGATAGAAATTATGTGGAGAAATGAAAATATTGTTCCTGAAGGATGTATCTGCACACTAAAACTTTCAAACTTGTAGAATTTCAAAAAAAGATATTTTGCGTTTCTTTTGGAGTGACCCTCGTTCCAATAGCCCAAACATCAATTAGCCCTAGCGGCTCTGCTAAAATTTTTCGTTTTTAATTAAACCTTTTTTTAAAAGCAATGACTTTTATTCGTAAGATTTGCATTCCTTTGAAATATTGCGTTATTATACACCGAAGCACCAAAGAAACTGGTACAGCCACGCGTATTCAAATACAGAGATATGCAAACAGGCGGAATACGGCGCTGCGGTCGGCAACGTCTATATAACACAACAAGTGTCTGGCGCAGTTGTTAGATCAGTTACTGCTACTACAATGACAGGTTATCAAGATTCAACTTAGTTTGAACGTGGTATTGTAGACGGCGCACGAGCGATGGGACACAGCATCTCCGAGGTAACGATGAAGTGGGGATTTTCCAGTACGACCATTTCACGAATGCACCGAGAATATCAGCAGTCCGGTAAAACATCAAATCTCCGACATAACTTTGCCCGAAAAAAGATCCTGCACGACGACTAAAGGGAATCGTTCCGGGCGACAGAATTGCAACCCTTCCGCAAATTGGTCTAGATTTCAATTTTCGGCCATTAATAAGTGTCGGCGTGCGACCTTTCATCGAAACGTAATCAATACGGGCTTTCGGAGACGAAGATTCACTCGTGTGCCCTTGGTGACTGCAGGACACCAACCTTTACGCCTCGTCTGGGCCCATCAACACCGACATTGGACTGTTGATGAAAGGAAACACGTTGCCTGGTCGGACGAGTCTCGTTTAAAGTTTTATCGAGTGGGTGGAGGTGTACGGGTACGGAGTAATGAATTCATGGATCCTTCATGTCAGCAACACTCTTATTTAAATATACTGTACCTTTTACACATGAAAGCCGGTCGGGGTGGCCGAGCGGTTCTAGGCGCTACAGTCTGGAACCGCGCTACCGTTACGGTCGCAGATTCGAACCCTGCCTCGGGCATGGATGTGTGTGATGTCCTTAGGTTAGTTAGGTTTAAGTAGTTCTAAGTTGTAGGGTACTGATGACCTCAGAAGTTAAGTCTCATAGTGCTCAGAGCCATTTGAGCCATTTTTTTACACATGAAGTTCGACATTGCCTCACTTTTTTTAATATGCGTCCACTGTTATGACCCATTTCGAGCGAAAGGTTGATATATGCGAAACTAAAAACTGAAATAATTTTATACCACGTATTATTTAAAAACTACATTGTAAACAAAGGAACAAGAAAAGATATCCTCTCTCACACACTTGTAGTCTCATCTACACTTCGTTTCGATTGTGTGAACGAAAAATTTACTCACAGAAAATTTTAGTGTAGAGAAGATGTGAATTATAGCGTAGAAAGAGGGGGCGTGCCACGCTCAGACGACCACACAAACTTTTTTAAAACATATTTCTACTCAGAATTCGATTATGAAACTTTGCGATGTTAATCTTAATGAACCAATCTAATAAACTGCGCAGTAAAAATATTCGAATTTTTTCGCACGTAATTAAAATCGGTGTTGAGAAGCGAGAGCTGCTATTGTACAATGACTAATTTGTTCAGGGGCCGTCACCTCTCAATCGAAGTAGACAAAATTTCTATGTTGCTACACATGTCCTACCTTTTTCTATGGGGCTGAGACGAGGGCTTTGACCGAGACAACGAGCAAACGAGGGCAATTAAGACATGGCAGTGCAGGAAAATGCTAGGAGTAACGTGGACAGGTAGAATTAGTAACAACGACACTCTCCGCAAAATGTGGAAAGAAGTGCTTAATACAGCAAAAGTCAGAAAAGTACAATATTTCGACAATGTGACGAACAATGGAAACAGGTGTAAACTGCTGCAGAGAGTTCTTCAAGAAACGGTACCTCGCAAAAGAGAACAAGGAAGAAAAATAACATCTTCGCTCAGAAACTTAAGGACATGGACCTCACAAATAACAAAACATCTTTCCTGAAGAAGCAAAGGTGAGTATATCAATAATGATCACCAATATACGGAACGGATATGCACTACTAGATGCAGGATAAGAAGTAGAAGTAAACATTTCAGTACAACTGGATAGTAAACATAGGAATGACGCCATCTACATTCTGGATATCAAGCAAGATTATAGTGCACGTTTCTAATTCAGAAATTACATTTCAACATTGGCTGTGAGAAGGTGGTGTATGGCACGTATATGAAGAAATCTGGCAGTAATGGCAGCATGACATATCGAGACTGTAGTTCATCGTTGTGTGGTGTTGCTGTTCGCGTTAGTCAGTACATCACGACTGTGAAGCGAATATGGAACAGATGGGCCAGCAAGACGGTAACGTCGTTCTGGATCGTAACAGTGTCGCGCGACTAGTACCCAAGAGGACAGATGTGTTATTCGTTCGCCTGTGCAGGATTATACAGCCCTTCAGATGCTTTCAGTCATGAAATAGGCTTGTTTGCAGCAAGACAAGCACACACACGGACAGTCAGATTTAAGAGTGGGGCCACGTCGACTTTTCACATGTCCCAGCTCTGCATAAAGCATTACGAGGGACGTACCAGTGTGTGGATTCTTCGACGAGAATTAGCGTTGTCGCTCCTACTCTGTAGGAATCAGCATGGGTTCCGAAAAAGACGATCGTGCGAAACCCAGCTCCCGCTATCCGTCCACGAGACTCAGAGGGCCATAGACACGGGTTCCCAGGTAGATGCCGTGTTTCTTGACTTCCGCAAGGCGTTCGATACAGTTCCCCACAGTCGTTTAATGAACAAAGTAAGAGCATATGGACTATCAGACCAATTGTGTGATTGGATTGAGGAGTTCCTAGACAACAGAACGCAGCATGTCATTCTCAATGGAGAGAGGTCTTCCGAAGTAAGAGTCATTTCAGGTGTGCCGCAGGGGAGTGTCGTAGGACCGTTGCTATTCACAATATACATAAATGACCTTGTGGATAACATCGGAAGTTCACTGAGGCTTTTTGCGGATGATGCTGTAGTATATGGAGAGGTTGTAGAAATGGAAAATTGTACTGAAATGCAGGAGGATCTGCAACGAATTGACGCTTGGTGCAGGGAATGGCAATTGAATCTTAATGTAGACAAGTGTAATGTGCTGCGAATACATAGAAAGAAAGATCCCTTATCATTTAGCTACAATATAGCAGGTCAGCAACTGGAAGCAGTTAATTCCATAAATTATCTGGGAGTACGCATTAGGAGTGATTTAAAATGGAATGATCGTATAACGTTGATCGTCGGTAAAGCAGATGCCAGACTGAGATTCATTGGAAGAATCCTAACGAAATGCAATCCGAAAACAAAGGAAGTAGGTTACAGTACACTTGTTCGCCCACTGCTTGAATATTGTTCACCAGCGTGGGATCCGTACCAGATAGGGTTGATAGAAGAGATAGAGAAGATCCGACGGAGAGCAGCGCGCTTCGTTACAGGATCATTTAGTAATCGCGAAAGCGTTACGGAGATGACAGATAAACTCCAGTGGAAGATTCTGCAGGAGAGACGCTCAGTAGCTCGGTACGGGCTTTTGTTAAAGTTTCGAGAACATACCTTCACCGAAGAGTCAAGCAGTATATTGCTCCCTTCTACGGATATCTCGCGAAGAGACCATGAGGATAAAATCAGAGAGATTAGAGCCCACACAGAGGCATACCGACAATCTTTCTTTCCACGAACAATACGAGACTAGAATAGAACGGAGAACCGATAGAGGTACTCAAAGTACCCTCCGCCACACACCGTCAGGTGGCTTGCAGAGTATGGATGTAGATGTAGATATTGCCTCTGCCATCATCATACACGTCCAGCATTGCGAGTGATGGTATGGGGTGCCATTGGGTACACGGCATAATCACTTATAGTAGGCACATATGGTAATCTGGACTGCTGAGCGTACATTTGTAGGTCTACGTCAAGTTAACTTTCAGCAAGACAATGCAAGACCGCATGTTCCCACTGCTGTCCTGAGATATAGAGGGTGTTCGACTGTTGCTCTAGTCAGCAAGTTATCTACATCTCTGATAACATCAACTCGTGGACTGTTGAGAGACTGGCACGCAAACATTCACCAGCCACTTTATTTGATGACCCCTGGGATGGAGTTGAAGCAGCACAGTATTACAAACCCCATCCGAGCTCAGCACTAGGCGACGTCTGGTCCAGAGAGAGCCGACGCTGCTGTCAGAGGCCGCAGCTCTGGGTACTAAATTTCCCACTGTGCATACCCCAATGTCGTCCGCCTCCATAGCTGAGTGGTCAGTACGGATGGCTGCCATGCGGAGGACGCGGATCCGAGTCCTGGTACTTCTAAGAATTTTTCCTTGACGGGAGGACTGGTGCGGGTTACAGTCAAGCTCGTGATCCCGATTGGAAAGCTACTTGAGTGAGAAGTAGCGGTTTCACAGTCTGGGAACATCTAATCTACATCTACATAGGTACTCCGCAAACCACCGTACGGTGCGTGGCGGAGGGTGCCCTGTACCACTACTAGTCATTTCCTTTCCTGTTCCACTTGCAAATAGAGCGCGGGAAAAATGACTACCTATATGCCTTTATATGAACCATAATTTCTCGTATCTTGATAGTCCTTACGCGCAGTGTATGTTGGCGGCGGTAGAATCGTTTGGCAGTCCGCTTCAAATGGCAATCCTCTAAATTTTCTCAACAGTGTTTCTCGGAAAGAACGTCGGCTTCCCTCCATGGATTCCCATTTGAGTTCCCGAAGCATCTCCGTAACACTTACATGTCGTTGCAATCTATCGGTAACAAAGCTACCAGCCCACCTCTGAATTGTTTCAATGTCTTCCTTCAAACTGACCTGGTACGGACCGCAAACACTTGAGCAGTACTCAAGAATACATCGCACCAGCGTCCTATATCCGGTTTCCTTTACAGGTGAACCACACTTTAGTACAATTCTCCCAATTAACGGAACTCGACCATTCGCCTTCTCTACCACAGTTCTCACATCCTTCTCATATCGCCTTGCAACGCTACATCACCCTCCATACAGCCTCTGCGGCCGGCCGGAGTGGCCGAGCGGTTCTAGGCGCTTCAGTCTGGAACCGCGCGACCGCTACGGTCGCAGGTTCGAATCCTGCCTCAGGCATGGATGTGTGTGATGTTCTTAGTTAGGTTTAAGTAGTTCTAAGTTCTAGGGGACTGATGACCTCCGAAGTTAAGTCCCGTAGTGCTTAGAGCCATTTGAACTACAGCCTCTGCATTACGTCGAATGGCAGAGGATTGCACAGTCGCCGGTCCACATACCTTGTGCCCCGAGGACCTGGTTCAAAGTTAATGACGTATCGTCCCTGCTATACTGTACACCTTCACACGTAAAATGTTATTTGCTACATCGTTCTTGCTGCAGTTTTAATAGCTGACAGTTTATGCACTCCACACTGAGTTACAGGTCTTCTACAACACTCGAAGTATCTATTTGATAGCTCGCACGTTTTCTTGCTCAAATGGGTGACGAAAAACTGAAAGTCGCCATGTTGCTGACTGAACAGCTTCAATGGGTAATTCTTTGCATTGGGAATAGAATTAGGGCTGTTCATATTTTTAAAAATATGATATATCGATATTTAAGGGAACATCATTATCGGTGCTCTATATATCGAGAAGAAGTATTGGCATATCGATATATCGAAGGACAAAATATCGATACACCGACATGTAAAAATATCGGCTACACATTGTAAATACACTGCCAGTTTTAGAGATGTATATTTAAGTACTGATTTATTATTAGACATTCTGTACACAACAAGCTAGCAGGCTGCCAGTCCCCCTTAGAGCAAGAATTGAAAGGAAAACGATGCACGTTCATGCTTGGTGATAATAACTTGGCTAACAATGGTTAACTGCATGTAAGTGATACAATAAAAGATGTCCTATAGGTCCGTCGCTCGGTTTAGTCACATATCTGATTTGTCAAGAACACTTCATGTCGACTTTCCTGTTTGTGGTGTGCGTACTGTAAGACCTTCGGCACACACGCCATCAGATTATTTGACTTGTCGCTCTAGCGAAGTAGGCGAGTGTCAGCAATATGTCTCGTGCTCTTATCGTGGCGTGTTTATCTTCTGCCGTTAGGTCAGACGTTAGAAATGCCACTTGCACGCTTAGAGTAGCAGACTGACGGTGACCAACTTTAAACAGAACTTGATTAATTTTCCCACACATTTATTAAAATAATAAAAAGCATAGAAATTACTTAACTAGATTCTGGATGCTATTTACAAATGACAATCTGAAGTTCCTTTGGTCTTGGTACGTTAATCTTATTCTCACATATCTCTGATACTTGACAAAGTGTCTAGTCATTTATCTTCATGGCTATGTAGAGGAATATGGTTATGTTATTAGGTGCAGACTAAAAAATTGACTACAGACTAATGCAGACTAATCGGAGGTCTGTACACTCATTATAATACGGCGAGCGTTCAGGTATCACTGCGCGAGTGGGATCCGCGAGGAGAAAAGGTTCTACGTTAGCAGCAATCTCATTGGCTGCGTTACATATTAATACGCGGATCGCCAGAAGCAGAATTTGGTCCGTCTCTAAGACAGCGCCATCTCGTAGTGTGGAGACGGACGAGCGCTGCGCCTGCGCTGTTGTGCTTAGCGGGGCGCTCTCTATTGGGAAAGTTGTGCACTCGCTGACTACGCGGAACTATGTACACAACACTGTTTCTTGATTTCTGCAAACGCCAGCGACTTAGCAATTGTAGTGTAAAATTGCGTGGTGACGCTAAACGGTGCAATTTCTTTTGGTAGCACCAGGTGCCAATTACGGCAGCATTTTCGATCACGCGTCTCGACTCACAACAATGACCAATGTTGTCATTTAGATTTCTGTTCCTCATTTTCAGCAACTGTGTTTTGAAGAATGAAGATGTGTGCAAACACCACATTAGTTGCGTTAAAAACTGTTTTTTAAGGCAACTGATGTGCTGTTTCTTCATATCGAAAATCTTGTTATACCATTCACAACGCCACCCCCCCCCAGAGGAATCGAACTTCTCCTTTGTGCCCCTTGTACTTGCTTTCACACAGATAAAGTGAGAGACTGGACGTGATGAAGGGTGAAGCAGTGCTAAGACTCCTTCACAGGGTGAAAGTAAAATAATGTTCTACTACAGTTTCAAGAGAACATTTTCAAATATTTACCGGAAATTGCGAAAGAAATATAGTATAAAATAAAAATATTAATACTCGATATTACCATTTCGATATCGATATATTCGGAGTTTGAACGGAATGGACAGTGTCTTGAAAGGAGGATATAAGATGAACATCAACAAAAGCAAAACGAGGATAATGGAATGTAGTCGAATTAAGTCGGGTGATGCTGAGAGAATTAGATTAGGAAATAAGACACTGAAAGTAGTAAAGGAGTTTTGCTGTTTGGGGAGCAAAATAAATGATGATGGTAGAAGTAGAGAGGATATAAAATGTAGACTCGCAATGGCAAGGAAAGCGTTTCTGAAGAAGAGAAATTTGTTAACATCGAGTATAGATTTAACTGTCAGGAAGTCGTTTCTGAAAGTATTTGTATGGAGTGTAGCCATGTATGGAAGTGAAACATGGACGATAACTAGTTTGAACAAGAAGAGAATAGAAGCTTTCGAAATGTGGTGCTACAGAAGAATGCTGAAGATTAGATGGGAAGATCACATAACTAATGAGGAGGTATTGAATAGAGGAGTTTGTGGCACAACTTGACTAGAAGAAGGGATCGGTTGGTAGTACATGTTCTGAGACATCAAGGGATCACCAATTTAGTATTGGAGGGCAGCGTGGAGGGTAAAAATCGTAGAGGGAGATCAAGAGATAAATACACTAAGCAGATTCAGAAGGATGTAGGTTGCAATAGGTACTGGGAGATGAAGAAGCTTGCACAGGATAGAGTAGCATGGAGACCTGCATCAAACCAGTCTCAGGACTGAAGACCTCAACAACAACAACAACAACAACAACATATTCGGAGTAAGTGACGTCGGCGATAAATATCAATATTTCCTGCTACAGGTATCGATGTATAAATATGTCGTGATTTTATCACGAATCCTAAAACGAACCAGAAAGCAGCTGACCTTGACTGGTGAACTGGAATTCGGCACGGGAGAAAAAGATTTCTGCGACAGAGAGAGAGAGAGAGAGAGAGAGAGAGAGAGAGAGAGAGAGAGAGTGCAAGAAGCTGCGCCGTTCGCGGTTTCGTGTTTGGACCGCGGCGTCAGGTATGCGGCTGGGAATGCGGCGCTGGCGGACGGCGCATATTTTTAGTGGGGGTTGCAGCAAGCTGGCCTGGTGCCGGCCCGGCCGCATCGCGGATATGAGGCGTGAGGACGAGGTGGCTGGCCTGAGATACGCCATACATCTCCGTCGTGACACTCCGCCTCGCTTGTTGCGCTTTAATTTCTCCCGCTCCAGATTAGTCCCTTCATAAGAGACACGCATAAAAATCACACAGGAGTACATCTTCTGATACTAAAAATAAATACCGTGCCCACTACACGGGGTGAAGCAAGTATGACAAACCACCCAGCATATATCCAAGATACGACAACACACAGCTGGAAAATAACGACATTTACTCTGCTGGAAATTAAAATTGCTACACCAAGAAGAAATGCAGATGATAAACGGGTACTCATTGGACAAATATATTATACTAGAACTGACACGTGATTACATTTTCACGCAATTTGGGTGCATAGATCCTGAGAAATCACTACCCAGAACAACCACACCTGGCCGTAATAACGGCCTTGATACGTCTGGGCATTGAGTTAAACAGAGCTTGGATGGCGTGTACAGGTACAACAGCTCATGCAGCTTCGACACGATACCACAGTTCATCAAGAGTAGTGACTGGCGTATTGTGACGAGCCAGTTGCTCGGCCACCATTGACCAGACATTTTAAATTGGTGAGAGATCTGGAGAATGTGCTGCTGGCCAGGGCAGCAGTCGAACATTTTCTGTATCCAGAAACGCCCGTACAGGACCTGCAACATGCGGTCGTGCAATATCCTGCTGAAATGTAGGGTTTCGCAGGGATCGAATGAAGGGTAGAGCCACGGGTCGTAACACATCTGAAATGTAACGTCCACTGTTCAAAGTGCCGTCAATGCGAACAAGAGGTGACTGAGACGTGTAACGAATGGCACCCCACACCATCACGCCAGGTGATACGCCAGTATGGCGATGACGAATACACGCTTCCAATGTGCGTTCACCGCGATGTCGCCAAACACGGATGCGACCATCATGATGCTGTAAACATAACCTGGATTCATCCGAAAAAAAAAATGACGTTTCGCTATTCGTGCACCCAGGTTCGTCGTTGAGTACACCATCGCAGGCGCCCCTGTCTGTGATGCAGCGTGAAGGGTAACCGCAACTGTGGTCTCCGAGCTGATAGTCCACGCTGCTGCAAACGTCGTCGAAATGTTCGTGCAGATGGTTGTTGTCTTCCAAATGTCCCCATCTGTTGACTCAGGGATCGAGACGTGGCTGCACGATCCGTTACAGCCATGAGGATAAGACGCCTGTCATCTCGACTGCTAGTGATACGAGGCCGTTGCGATCCAGCACGGCGTTCCGTATTATCCTCCTGAACCCACCGATTCCATATTCTGCTAACAGTCATTGGATCTCGACCAACGCGGGCAGCAATGCCGCGATACGATAAACCGCAATCGCGATAGGCTACAATCCGACCTTTATCAACGTCGGAAACGTGACGGTACGCATTTCTCCTCCTTACACGAGGCATCTCAACAACGTTGCACCAGGCAACGCCGGTCAACTGCTATCTGTGCATGAGAAATGGGTTGGAAACTTTCTTCATGTCAGCACGTTGTAGGTGTCGCCACCGGCGTCAGCCTTGTGTGAATGTCTGGAAAGCTAATCATTTGCATATCACAGCATCTTCTTCCCGTCGGTTAAACTTCGCGACTGTAACACGTCATCTTCGTCATGTAGCAATTTTAATGGCCAGTAGTGTACTTAATGTATGTATGCAATGTGTCAGAGGTGATAATGTCGCGTGCTCATGCGCTGGATTACTACGAAATGAATGCTATCTTGCAATGTTAGTTACCTTCAGAGCCTCCACATACAAATGAATGCGTTGTGATGCAGTTCGAAGGACCGTGACTCCTCTGCTGGCCCGGATCTAGGGGCTATTTAGCCCCGACCCATGTTTAAACTTTCTCCTATTTGTATGCGCATGCGCATTCAAGTAACTTCCCTTGTCTTGTGCACGTGCATAGATAGCGGGTCAGGCTTGTAAGTGAGCGACCGTTTGTAGCTGTAGTTTATGGCGTGTCATGGCCAATCGAACATAGGCCGGTGTGAGGTGGAGTGTACATCATTAAGTAGTGGTTTTGACTTTTTCGTTTATAAATGTATAGATATGGTGTTCTTTTAATTATTGGCAAAGGTCTTCTTAGGCACTTGCGGGTTTTGTTGTTGTACTGAAGAAGGTTTAGTTATCTACGCCGAAAGCTGGTTTAACACTTAACACTAGATGCTTTTTCGCAATCGAGGCGGGTTTTTAGCTTTTTAATATATTATCCAACGATTGCTGACGCGCTGCGATGTTGAAGGTTTTTAAAAGTTGTTTATCCACATGGGGTTTTGGAAGGATAGTTCCCCATCTATAGACCAGCCTGCAGTTACTGGTAATGTGTATTCTCTGTCAACCACCGCATCATGACATGGCAGGAGGAGAGGATTTGCAGTCTCGCTAACAGACGTATTCCGTCCCTTTTGCAGAGGACGCATCGACATCGACTGGCCGCTGTGGCTACGGTGGCTATGTTGGCAGCCCTGGTGGGATTCCCCTCCGCCGCGGCCAGACCGGAAGGCGGTGGCGCCGAGCAGCCCGAGGTAGCGACGGCCGACCCCGCCGACAATGACGTGGACGGCGCCGGGCTGGGCGTGGACGTGGAGGAGACCGTGGCCGAGGTGCAGAGGCGGCTCAAGGAGAACCCGCACCTGCCGCGGCTCACGCCCGACGAGATCAAGGGGCTGATCCGCGAGATCACCGCCAACGAGACGGGCCAGCCGGACGACGCCGTCGCCACTACCGTCACTGCTGCCACCACAACCACCACCACCACCACGACGACCGCCAGCAGCAACACCGACACCAACAGGTAGTGTGCATATGTCGCGGCCCAAACACCATCTGTACCATCTTCATAACCACAAGCTACATTTACCCACGACATACGAGAGTTTCTCAATGTGAAACATAAAATTTGCCGTGGTTAACACAATCAACAGCCACTTCAAACGCCCATGAACAAAAAACAGATGCTATGGCCACACATTGACATGACATTGTGCATCATCGCACCGCTTATTCTTAAGATTCCACCGGCCGGGGTGGCCGAGCGGTTCTAGGCGCTACAGTCTGGAACCGCGCGACCGCTACGATCGAGGTTCGAATCCTGCCTCGGGCATGGATGTGTGCGATGTCCTTAGGTTAGTTACGTTTAAGTAGTTCTAAGTTCTAGGGGACTGATGACCTTCGAAGTTAAGTCCCATAGTGCTCAGAGCTATTTGAACCATTTTGAACCTTAAGATTCCAGTAGGGCACGTTCCTAGATGAGTCAGCCAAATTATAGCTTTCTCTCACTTGTAGTTCGTGAACAGATTGCGAAGGCACAAAAAAAGAGAGATTGGAGCTCAGGCGGTAGCTTACCAACAGTCGCCAGAGGTGAGATGGACTTTTTGAAACCATCTACACAGTGAGGTAGGTTAAGATCACAAGTATCACACCCTGGAGCCATTCACCCTGATGGGCCCTCGTTTGAGAGTAATCGACAAAAATAAGAATCCGGAATTTTATGTCACGCCCATTAACTTTAAGACTGGCTGGCTGGCTGGGCTGTTTTGAGGGAAGAGACCAAACTGCGAGGTCATCGGTCTCATCGGTTTAGGGAAGGACGTGGAAGAAAGTCGGCCGTGCCCTTTCAAAGGAACCATCTCGGCATTTGCCTGGAGCGATTTAGGGAAATCACGGAAAACCTAAATCAGGATGGCCGGACGCGGGATTGAACCGTCGTCCTCCCGAATGCGAGTCCAGTGCATTAACTTTAAGAGAGCAATCCTGTCGGTCCTGGTTGCACAGCAGAATGGATAGGATAAGGCATCACATTCGAAAGGTTGTGGGTTCAAATCTCGTTAGATCATTTTTTTATTTCTAAATCTTTATTGTTTTTGTGTTAGCAGAAGAGCCAACACCGTGTTACTAGAGGAGGCCGAAATGCACGCGTTTTAGCTCACGTAGGCTGGCGTGAGGAGGGAAGAACTATACTGACGTCAGGTCTGGAACAGGACAAGGAATTAGAATTCAGAAAGCGGACGTAATTAGTTTGATACTTAACTTTAATCCATTAATGATGAACGTCGCTCTTGACGGTACATGATTCACAATATTATCTGTTCAGAATACATTCTTGAAGTAATTATAGTAACTGAATATGGCGCATTGCTAGGTCGTACCAAATGACGTAGCTGAAAGCTATGCTAAACTGTCGTCTCTGCAAATGAGAGAGTATGTAGACAGTCAGCCATCGCTAGCAACTGGGGCGAGTGCTAGGGAGTCTCTCTAGACTAGACCTGCCGCGTGGCGGCGCTCGGTCTGCAATCACTGATAGTGGCGACACGCGGGTCCGACGTATACTAACGGACCGCGGCCGATTTAAAGGCTACCACCTAGCAAGTGTGGTGTCTGGCGGTGACACCACAATAGTAATGCTTTATTTTTATTCATATAATTGGTTTAAATGTAATTTTTTATTTCAATTCCTTTATCACATCATTTTGGGCAACAGCCTTGCCGCAGTGGATACACCGGTTCCCGTGAAATCACCAAAGTTAAGAGCTGTTGGGCGTGGCCGGTACTTGGATGGGTGACCATCCAGCCGCTATGTGCTGTTGCCGTTTTTCGGGGTGCACTCAGCCTCGTGATGCCAATTGAGGACCGGGAGAGCGGTGTGCTGACCCCCACGCCCCTCCTATCTGCATCCTCTTCTGAGGATGACACGGCGGTCGGATGGACTCGGCAGGCCACTCATGGCCTGAAGACGGAGTGCTTTTTTTTATCACATCATTTTAATCTTCGAATGAAGTTTTTTATTAGTTCTCATTTTTCTCTTTATATCACTCTTTTTCCACTCGGAATTTCTGCGAATGTGAATTAAATTATATTTGTTGTGGTCTTCAGTCCAGAGACTGGTTTGATGCAGCTCTCCATGCTACTCTATCCTGTGCAAGCTTCTTCATCTCCCAGTACCTACTGCAGCCTATATCCTTCTGAATCTGCTTAGTGTATTCATCTCTTGGTCTCCCTTTACGATTTTTACCCTCCACGCTGCCCTCCAACACTAAATTGGTGATCCCTTGATGCCTCAGAACATGTCCTACCAACCGATCCCTTCTTCTAGCCAAGTTGTGCCACAAACTTCTCTTGTCCCTAGTTCTGTTCAATACCTCCTCATTAGTTATGTGATCTACCCATCTAATCTTCAGCATTCTTCTGTAGCACCACATTTCGAAAGCTTCTATTCTCTTCTTGTCTAAACTATTTATCGTCCACGTTTCACTTCCATACATGGCTACACTCCATACAAATATTTTCAGAAACGACTTCCTGACGCTTAAATCTACACTTGATGTTAACAAATTTCTCTTCTTCAGAAACGCTTTCCTTGCCATTGCCAGCCTACATTTTATATCCTCTCTACTTCGACCATCATCAGTTATTTTACTCCCTAAATAGCAAAACTCCTTTACTACTTTAAGTGTCTCATTTCCTAATCTAATTCCCTCAGCACCACCCGATTTAATTCGACTACATTCCATCATCCTCGTTTTGCTTTTGTTGATGTTCATCTTATATCCTCATATTTATCTATTATAACATTGAAACATTTGAAAATGCCGATCAGTCGGTAAAAACAAAAAAAAAAAAAAAAACACGAGAAAAAATGTATTGCTATTGACTGTGTAGTGATGTCAAAAATGTATCTTTTGTTACAATACGTGCATTTGTTGGATAGTAATTGCCTTACAAAGATTTAAAACATAAATTCATATTGCGCTACGGGCAAAATAACGCAGAAAGACGGGATTTACAAGCAAAATGAAATTCAAGAAAAATTAAATCAATATTTTATACATAAATTTAATTAAATTCACATGTACAAAATTTCTTAGTGGTAAAAATATGATACGAAGCAAAATGAGAGCAAACGACTGGCTTCCCTGTGCAAGTCACTTGAGTCCTGTCTTACATATACACTACAACCTCTTACACAATCAGGTATCAACTCAGCTGGTAATAAAGTTCTTGTGCCACTTTGTAGAGAGCATATCACATTGCTGCCAAGGGAGTTTCGTATCTACATAGATGCTACGCAAGCCACCGTACGGCGCGTGGCGGAGGCTACCCTGTCACTATTTGCCATTTCCTTCCCTGTTACACTAGCTAATAGAGCGTATGAACCCACATTTCTCGTATCTCATCTTCGTGGTTCTTACGAACAATGTATTTTGGCGGCAGTCAGCTTCAAATGGCGATTCTCTAAATTTTCTCAATAACGTTTCTCGAAAAGAACGTCGTCTTCCCTCCAGAGATTCCCACTTGAGTTCCCGAAGCATCTCCAAAACATGTACATGTTGTTCGAACCTACCGATAACAGATCCAGCAGCCCACCTCTGAATAGCTTCGATATTGTCCTCCATTTCGACCTGGTACGGATCTGCCAATATTGTCACGTAGAAGAAGGTGTAAGTAGATGCACGGCGAACACTGACTTCACTTAACGAAGGTTTATTCAGCACTTGCACATACAAGAGCGCGAAGCGAACTGCCTCCGGCCAGAACATATACAGTATATATAGTGTTATTACAAATGATTGAAGCGATTTCACAGCTCTACAATAACTTTATTATTTGAGATATTTTCACAATGCTTTGCACACACATACAAAAACTCAAAAAGTTTTTTTAGGCATTCACAAATGTTCGATATGTGCCCCTTTAGTGATTCGGCAGACATCAAGCCGATAACCAAGTTCCTCCCACACTCGGCGCAGCAGGTCCCCGTCAATGAGTTCGAAAGCATCGTTGATGCGAGCTCGCAGTTCTGGCACGTTTCTTGGTAGAGGAGGTTCAAACACTGAATCTTTCACATAACCCCACAGAAAGAAATCGCATGGGGTTAAGTCGGGAGAGCTGACATGAATTGCTGATCATGATCTCCACCACGACCGATCCATCGGTTTTCCAATCTCCTGTTTAAGAAATGCCGAACATCATGATGGAAGTGCGGTGGAGCACCATCCTGTTGAAAGATGAAGTCGGCGCTGTCGGTCTCCAGTTGTGGCATGAGCCAATTTTCTAGCATGTCCAGATACACGTGTCCTGTAACGTTTTTTTCGCAGAAGAAAAAGGGGCCGTAAACGTTAAACCGTTAGATTACACAAAACAGGTTAACTTTTGGAGAATTGCGAATTTGCTGCACGAATGCGTGAGGATTCTCTACCGCCCAGATTCGCACATTGTGGCTGTTCACTTCACCATTAAGAAAAAATGTTGCTTCATCACTGAAAACAAGTTTCGCACTGAACGCATCCTCTTCCATGAGCTGTTGCAACCGCGCCGAAAATTCAAAGCGTTTGACTTTGTCATCGGGTGTCAGGGCTTGTAGCAATTGTAAACGGTAAGGCTTCTGCTTTAGTCTTTTCCGTAAGATTTTCCAAACCGTCGGCTGTGGTACGTTTAGCTCCCTGCTTGCTTTATTCGTCGACTTCCGCAGGCTACGCGTGAAACTTGCCCGCACGCGTTCAACCGTTTCTTCGCTCACTGCAGGCCGACCCGTTGATTTCCCCTTACAGAGGCATCCAGAAGCTTTAAACTGCGCATACCATCGCCGAATGGAGTTAGCAGTTGGTGGATCTTTGTTGAACTTCGTCCTGAAGTGTCGTTGCACTGTTATGACTGACTGATGTGAGTGCATTTCAAGCACGACATACGCTTCCTCGGCTCCTGTCACCATTTTGTCTCACTGCGCTCTCGAGCGCTCTGGCGGCAGAAACCTGAAGTGCGGCTTCAGCCGAACAAAACTTTATGAGTTCTTCTACGTATCTGTAGTGTGTCGTGACCATATGTAAATGAATGGAGCTACAGTGAATTTATGAAATCGCTTCAATCATTTGTAATAGCCGTATACAGTTACAGAACATTCCAGTACAATGATTCTTGACATTTCTCGATACTTCTAGAATGTACTCGAACCGAATATAGAAATTAAAATTTTACAGTTCAGGTAAGGTTTGAACTCCCGACCCTCCATGCAACATTTTTTTTTTTTTTGTTTGACATGCATATCGACAGAACGAACACCACTAAAGCATTGTAATCTATACTGGCTTGACCACCGTTCATTACGAATTTACCTGATGTCACCGTATTTAGATAATACGTCTTTTAAGTAGCAGTTTTCTACCTCAGGGGTAAATTAAATACTTTGACTTGTTTATAATCAACATCAGCATTTGAAATGGTAACTGTACTCGCCGAATTATCGCGATGGCGGAATTCAGCTTTTCCTTCAAATTTCTGCAAAATCCGTCCCAGCACCAACGAGGAAAGCAGCTTCACAAAAATGCAGTATTGCTCCAAGTCATAATAAGCAGTTTGCGTCTGATCCGAAGTAATGCCAATACCGTCAACGATCCAGTCATGAATTTCCAGTGAACTTGGCTGAACATTACGGGTTGCTTTGTCATATCCAAATCTTAGGGTAAGCTTTCTGGGAAACATGGTTGCCTTGTCAGCAGTGAACAGATCGCGAAAACAAGGAAACTAAAATGCTGCATCACCACAATCACAATTTTACACAACAATGTAACGCAGAGACTGGATGTAAAGTCGTAAAATCCAAACAGAAGCGCCACAGCGCGTCCGCAAAAGCCGCTTTTCTGGTCCCAGACAAACGAAACTTTTGTGTAACTGCTTGCCAAAAGGCTATGAACGATAATGGACACCGCTCAAAGTACAACTGTCTGTAATACAACTATATTTTTAAATTATTTCGCAATGCGAACCGAACTGCGATCTCTGTTTACGTTGCTAAGCAGAGATACTAACACGCTGTCTAGTATCATAACCACTACACCACGGTAACTGTGCTACTCAGCTTCTTCTGAGACATTATTAATCGTTTACGAGTAACCACGCCCCTTATTAAGGTTGGTTGGTTGGTTTTGGGGAAGGAGACCAGACAGCGTGGTCATCGGTCTCCTTGGATTAGGGAAGGATGGGGAAGGAAGTCGGCCGTGCCCTTTCAGAGAAACCATCCCGGCATTTGCCTGTAGTGATTTAGGGAAATCACGGAAAACCTAAATCAGGATGGCCGGGCGCGGCATTGAACCGTCGTCCTCCCGAATGCGAGTCCAGTGTCTAACCACTCCTTATTAAGGGACTTCCTGGTTTTCTTGGTGTTTTATGTATATTTTCAATTTCAGAAGTTTTCTGATTGCACGTTTTGGATACTGTTGCGTGCTGCAGATCTTGTGACTAAATCTTGTTCTGCTGTTTCTACTCATAATTTGCTGATTAAAAACCAGTCTGGCAAGAGGACATCACTTTTACTACTCTAAACCAGTGTCCAAAAGAAGAAATGAGATGAGCTGTAACCATCAGAGTCCAGACGAGTGACTAGGAGCTTTTCTATTTATATTTCATTCTCTGCCTCTGAACAAAGTGTGGGCAGGTCTGCACAGGTTCAGGACTCATTGTAGCGTCAGCGTCTTTTCAGCAAAATAATAGCCGAGATGGTACCTGACAAGAGGGAGTTGCAATCGGGAATTTTTTGGGAGGGGATTTAGAGTTCTGGCGCTGATTCTAAAACCAAGGAAAACCTCCTGAAAACATTGTTCACAACTGACTTATGGGGACTACTACTAATTTCGTCCTCGAACGATATCTCTCAAACAAAATATGTCAAAGAGTATTTTTATATGTATACAGAGTAAAGCCAATGGTATGCAGTGTACGTAAGCCATTTACAGTTGCAGGCGTTGCGATCGACAGCCATGGTCGATGACCGAATGTGGCATCACATTGCCTTCAACCTCTCTCGGTGTGAGAGGCTTCGCTTTGCACACATGACGCTCCAAAGGGCGTACTGGTGACGTCATATGGGAAGCGGAAGAACTGTCATTGCTCTCGGTTTTCTGTTCATCAACAGCTGGAACTAAGGATCTGTTTGTCTGACGGTTGTAAGTGCAGACAGGCTGTTGACGTTTCTTGGAAGTAGGAGCACGTTTACTCCTTCCATCTTGAATGTCGGCAGTGCCCTTGTTACAGCCGCTGCAAGGGCATTCAGGATGTTTTGACTAGAGGTTTGAAAAGTGGCTCTGTTAATCTGACATAATTAATCGTTAGCCTCCACAATAATGAGCAAGGAAATCGTTTGCTTATTAAATTAAACAAGAATCACAGTTACTTCAGTTTATTACAATTAAAACGCACGATAAAACATCTGAAAATGATTGACCAATCAAAACTAATACCTCGGCAATGCTGATTAAAGGATCTGCGATCTGATTGTAATAAACGCGCAAAAGTACGGAAAGAGTATATTCACGAAATCATATTGTGACTAACGAAGCGTTAGATAGCGTTAAAGAAGCCTAAGTAGCCAGAGTCGAAAGCATGTTGACGTAAAATCGACAAACAAGTCTTCCGGACGAAGCTTGAAGTTACTGAAACTCGGTAAAAATGATCTGGCTGTCTCTACAGCTCACGTGACTGTCGCTGCTACCAGTTCAAATGGTTCCAATGGCTCTGAGCACTATGGAACTTGACACCTGCGGTCATCAGTCCCCTAGAGTTAAAACTACTTAAACCTAACGACATCACACTCATCCATGCCCGAGGCAGGATTCGAACCTGCGACCGCAGCAGCAGCGCGGATCCGGACTGAAGCGCCTAGAACCGCTCGGCCACAGCGGCCGGCTGGTTACCAGTAGTCTCATGATGTTGATGTGCAAATGGAGGCTGATGTGGCTCCGAAAAGAGTCGCTGGTCGCGTTGGCGACTAAGTTCAACTCAGCGGGAAAATTTTCCAAGTCGCCAGGTCATCTATTCAGAGAGGTTGCTCGGCTAATGAGGTGTGGAGAAGTATCTGGCGGTGAAGAGGCCCGGCGGTGAATATGCCTGGCGGTGGAGCACCGAATGCTTGCTGAAAGGAAGACTCGCGTTTTCGCGGTTTCGTTCGCCACGTCATTTCGATTGGCTAAATTATAGATATTCCGAACGCCAGCGTATAAAAAGATGAGATGCCTTAAAACAGTGGTTGTCAACCTGGGGGTAATTACCCCCTGAGGGGTAAAATGAAATTTTCTGGCGGGTAAAAACTAAACGATTCGAATCTGTTACAGTCACGAAACTATTTTCAAAAGATCATTACTATTATCAGATTTTTGTAAGATTCTAATATCGATTATATAAGTTATCAATAATTACTTTTTCTCAGTTAGTGGAGGTAATGCGGTGGAGGTTACAGGTTCCTCTCATAGTCCACCCGATACACACATATGTCGTGCTTTGTCCCGCACATTGTATATGATAAAAGTTGCTTTGTCTCGTACACTGCTGACGATTGAAATGAGACATACGTAACAAATGCTAACTATGTCAACAATGTCTTCTTCAAGATGTAGATAGTACCTCCAGTAGTTGAGAAATTTCTTCATTACTCGCTTCGAAATAGATAAATGAATAATTGACAGCACGACACAGCAGTAACAAAATAAGGGCTATTATAGTGCTGTACACATCATTATTATTATTATTAGTCGCAAAGCTCCCAGAGTAGAAGACGATAAGTAAAGATGGTTCATTTTCCGTTCTTCTTAGCCGGCCGTTGTGGCCGAGCGCTTCTAGGCACTTCAGTCTGGAACCGTGCGATCCCTACGGTCGCAGGTTCGAATCCTGCCTCGGTCATGGGTGTGTGTGATGTCCTTAGGTTAGTTAGGTTTAAGTAGTTCTAAGTTCTAGGGGGCTGATGACCACATATGTTAAGTCCCATAATGCTCAGAGGCATCTGAACCATTCTTCTTGTTGTGGTTCTTTTTATTTGCCCAACAGTTTTTCATTGTTTGCGAGAATTTAGCTCTTCTTTCTTCGCGCCATTTTGTTCCGCTTCTCCGGGCTTTTGTCTCTGGTTTAAACTCCCATTTTTCTACTTTTATTCTAAATTTGTTCCTTACGTCTATTTCTTCTTTGGTGATTTTTGCTAATTCCAAGTCTTTTTTAACATTTTGGACCCAGTCTCCTCCATTAGCGAGGTAATATACGTATTTTACTATTCGTTTTGTTAGTCTGTGTTCGGGAAGCCTCATTATACGGCCATAGAATTTGACGCATATTTTCCTCATGTCTGTCTCTACGTCTGAATATTCTTCAATTTTGGACGTATCCTGTTGTTGAGTTTCTCATTCTGTTGGCGGTGTAGAATCTTTTTGTTGCATGGCTTTGTTGTTGGATATTTGGAGGGTTTCTGTTGGTTCTGGACAGTTTAGTAGTGATTCAAAATATTCGGCTGGTACTTCACAATTTCCTTCATCGCTTAGTGCTAAACTCTCATCTGGTTTTCGGAAACAAACATTTTGAGAGTTATACCCTTCAATTTGGTTTGCGAAGGTCTTATTATTATTGTTATTTCTATTACTATTACTATTACTATTTATGACTGTGGTCAGACACAAAGCATTAACAGCCTGAAGTCATCCAATTTCTGCCAGTTCAGAAGTAAGGAGTGCAGAAATCAAACGATTAACGAACAGTAAGTACAGTGCACACATTTTAACTTGGTTAATTTTAAATGGGGTTGCAAAAAATGGCTCTGAGCACTATGGAACTTAATTTCTAATGTCATCAGTCCCCTAGAACTTAGAACTACTTAAACCTAACTAACCTAAGGACGTCACACAACACCCAGTCATCACGAGGCATAAATTTGGTAATAATGGGGGGAGTTCACCCAGGGGTAATGGTCTAAGAAAGTTTGGGAACAACCGCCTTAAAGTAAGTGGTCCGCTTCCCTGGCTGTAGTTTCAACCGGTTAACCAGTAGTACGCTCCCTATCACTTGGCGCTAAAAAACTGTGTCCTGATCTCTTTCTGTCTCTGTCCGTGGCCCAAGAGGTGGAACCTCAACACAATAGTCGAGAGTTTTTCTGTCTCTAAATTCTAAATTATTTATGTTAGGCAGTCATGGCTATTCTTACAATGCATTAAACGTGCGGTTTTTGTAGTGCCTCCACTCGGTGGCGCCCCATGTTGTGAAATATGACCTAATTTTTGCGTTCTCCCTTCACTTTCTGATTTTATCCGCTGGGGACGACGTATATCGGAGAAAACTGTTTTATGCATTCTGTTCGTAAAAGTGCCGTTGCGAACCTCACCAAAACGGGATATCTCCCCCTCCCACTCTGGTGGTGGTCCTACACTACAGAAGATCGCATCTGTATAGTGGATTCAGCGGTGACTTCTAAAAGAAATGCTGTCCAATAGAGGGCATTGACATGTGCAACTGGCAGCTAGTGGCTTCTGAGGATACTCCAGGGGATGGGCTCCGCTGTGCGGCTAATTTACCCGCTGTGCGCCTGTAGCTCACGGTAATATGTTTCCAGAGTGGCCTCTTACTTATTTGAACCGTGCAGTCTAGTATAAAAACGTAATCTATGTTTTCTATGGCAATCACTCATACTGATACAGATCTCATTTGCCGCGGGGATTAATTATTCCGATTGCATTCCTCTTTTAACGTGGTTTACGAGCTCTGTTCAAAAAATTCCGGAACATTCGTAATTCCGCGCCAATGGTGTGTTGGAGCGAATTGCTGTTGCCACCCCTTCACACGCCTGTGTTTAATGTGTAGCTGCAGGAAGTTTCATTGTTTTTTGTTTCCTAGTTATTGTTCAGTGCTGTATTGAGTAGAAAGTTCTGTCGCATAGTTTGGGAATTTCGAAATGGCAGTCTTAGAGGAGTAACGTCTGCATTAAATTTTGTGTGAAACTCAAGAGAATGTATACAGAGACACGCCAAATGATGCAGGAAGCCTACGGGGATGAATGCTTAAGCCGTCCTCGATGTTACGAATGGTTTACACGGTTTAAAAATGGCCGGACAAAAGTTGAAGATGACCCTCGTTCAGGTCGTCCTTCGACGCTCATGTCAGGATCGTCAACGAAATTGTACGTACCAATCGAAGACAGACTGTTCGAGAGATTGCAGAAGAATGTAACATTCCAGTTGGATCGTCACAGAACCCTGATACAGCATCTTGAAATGCATCGTGTTGCCGCCAAGTTCGTCTCACGGCTCATTAATCAAGACCAGAAAGACATTCGCCTAGCAATCTGTGAAGAGCTTTTGCTGTCAATGTGTTACTTTCTTCAGCCACCATAAGACATAATCATAAGGACCTCATATGACAGCATCATGTGATAGGGCTACAAGTTTTACTCTGTGTAAGAAGATACATTGACAGAAATGAAAATGGAGTCACCATGAAGCACCACTCCGACTGTTACCAAACTTTGTGATGTTCAGCACTTAACGGGTGTTAAAGTTATTAAACTTCGATTCCATTCAGAAGTAGTGTCTTCATCAGCAGCAGTATCGGGTGTGAATACCGTAAACATGAACACACAATTGTATTCGCTGTCGCATGGAAGCAAACAGCCTTTGAATGCCATCACGAAAAACTTTTTGCAATGCTTGAAACACACTCTTCGTGTAACCTCTGCCATGATTTCGGCTGGTGTCATCTGTCAGTTCGTAAAAGCCAGCGAAACATTCCTATGATCTCCTCATGGTGCAATATTTCTGGAAGAACCAGTGCCGACTTTTCTTCCGACATTTTTATCCTGACTCCATCTGTTCACCCCTCGTTCTGAGATGCTCCCATGCCCGTCATGTCAATGATTCCAGCTTTCCCAAAATTTGCCGCGCGGGGTAGCCGAGCGGTCTATGGGCGTCTTGTCACGGTCCGCGCGGCTCCTCCCCCCCCCCCCCCCTCCCACCCGTCGGAGGTTCGAATCCCCCCTCGGGCATGGGTGTGTGTGTCGTCCTTAACTTAAGATAGTTTTTAAGTTAGATTAAGTAGTGTGTGAGCTTAGGGACCGATGACCTCAGCAGTTTGGTGCCATAAAGACCTTACCACAAATTTCCAAAATTTGAAAGATGGCTATAAGCTATACATGGACGTGCTCTGGGCATTCCGTGTTGGAATCTCCTCCCAAACACACCCAACAGGCATCAAGTTCTTACTGTTGTTTTTTTAATATATATACTGCAGATCAACTTCCATTAGGGTGAAATGTCAGTCAACATATCCCACATTTATTGTTATTTATCTTAATACATGCCAGCAGCATATTTACAAAAATTGTCATTACATTGCAAAGCAATATATATACAAATATATTTAAAATAATGAACTAGTGAATCAAATATTTCTGATATATGCAAGTGTTCAATGTGATATGATGTACAGAAATATGACATGTATCATGCGAGACTAGAAGCTATTGGTTACACATCGATGTCCAAGTCTTGGATTCACTTCATAGGTGGAGGTGTGGCTTCTATGGAGTCCTCTTCTGATCCACTGAATTTCCTAGTAGGGCGCTCTTTTGTGATGTGGTCCAGAGGTGCACAGTCACAGCTTGGGTTATCTATGAAACCTCATTTATAGAGCGTGGCCTTACCTCTAGTGTGGCCACTTCGGGTACAGTTGAACTTAACCCACTCTTTCCTAGCAAAGTCGAATGATGTGAAGACAGCCTCCAAGATGGTGCACAGTGGACAACGTCCTTCAAGAAAAGGACGACCGTACTGGCTCAGTGATCTCTCACAATGTCCACCGGAAGCAGCGAAAACAAAACAAGAATGTCATTTTTAAATACCAACTGACAAGTCACTTCGGCCCCAAATTATACATACCCCACAGGCATGTAAAACTGGAGAAACAGTATGGTATTCTTCAGACACTGTGTGCATGCTATAGCAATGAATGTAACAGCTGACATACTGATATCTCCAAGCACTATGGAAGCAACAAGACTCCTGGTTTAGTTTCTGACAAGGATACTACTGTCCATCTACCAGTTTGTTATGAATATATACTCCCAATTATTGATTAGGCTTAACTTTTGGCCAATAGTGTGTGTTTCGTTTACTGTTGCTTTAAAAAGTTTACTGTCGACTTGCAAACTACCGCAGTAACGGTCCAATCCGGCGTTATTCTGCAGCTCTGACCGCGGCGACCGCTCGCTGGTGCTGGTGATGAGCCACAGTGCTGCCAACATGAGCGGCGAGCGTCTGCAGTCTCTGTTCACGCAGCCGCCAGTCACCAGGGTGGTGCCCGACGAGCTGCTGCACCAGTCGCCAGGGGCCCAGCATCAGTACAAGCCACCAGGTAGGCCGGTTCATGTACAATGTGTTTCAGAAAGAACTCCCTACTTTTAATGCGTCCTAGAACCTGTACATAGTGACAAACACTACTGTAGTTTGTGGTGTTTGATTCATCAACTCTTTAAGTTTGGCACCCCTGCACTTGGCAGGTCTGCTTGACCTTGAGACGGCACCGGTGCTGTTTTTTTTCCTCTGTTTCCTCAGTTCAGCCCAGGTGTGCGTGCAGTGCAGAGAAACTCCTCAACAATGTGTACTCCGCAACAGAAAGCACAGTGTCTTACTTTGCTTGTGGAAACTGAGTCAGTTATAACAGTGCAACCTAATTTTAGACGTCAGTTTGGTGGTAAACCACCTACAGCAAAAACTATCTGTCACTGGCTAAAGTCTTTCAAGGATACCCGAAGTGTTTTAAATGCAAAATCACCTGGTAGACCTGGTCCACCCATGGTAGCTGAGTGGTCAGCACGATGGAATGTCATACTTAACGGCCCAGGTTCGATTCCTGGCTGGGTCGGAGATTTTCTCCGCTCAGGGACTGGGTATTGTGCTGTCCTTATCATCATCATTTCATCGCCATCGACACGCAAGTCGCCGACATGGCGTCAACTCGAAAGACTTGCACGAGGCAAACAGTCTACCCTCTGGGAGGCCCTAGCCACAGTGCATTTCCATTTTTACCAGTTAGACCGAGAACTTCTGAAGTTGTTGTTGAACACGTCCATGTTTCGTGTGTTCATAGCCCGAAGAACGCATTGGCCAGACATAGTCTACAATTAGGAGTACCTAAAGGTACTGTGTATCATGTTGTGTGAGTTGCGTGCCTACAAATTGTAACTGTTACATGAAATAAAACCTACTGATAAAATCAAAAGGTATGAATTTGCTGTTCACTTTCTACACAGACCTGATGATGACGTCATTTTTTTAAAAACGATTCTCTTTTCTGATGAGTTACATTTCAGGTCAGTGGAACAGTTAATCGCCATAACTGCAGAATTTGGGGGGCAGAGCATCCACCTGAAGTTACTGAGCATCAACGTGGCTCCCCCAAAGTTAATGTGTGGTGTGGTTTTATGGGAGATTGTGTGATTGGTCCTTTCACTTTTAAAGAAAAAACAATAAATAGGGACGCATTTACTGTGACGTATTGACAGAGCACATCTTTCCCCAAACTGACGATATTGAGGCGGAAAAGGGGCTTGTGTTTCTCCAACAAGATGGCGCCTTACCTCATTACAATAACCATGTGCATACGGCTTTTGACACTCGCTTTCTAGGAGCATGGATAGGTATGGTTGGCCCAATACCTTGGCAGCCACGAAGCGCAGACTTAACCCCACTGGACTTTTTCTTTTGGGGCCACATAAAAAAGTTGTGTACAGCGAAGAGATCAGAGACATCAGTTATTTACAGGAAAGAATCGTCGCGGCGATTGGGACAGTTACACCTGAATTGTTGGTGAACACGTGGCGAAAAGTGGAATATCGTCTCGACGTGTGCAGGACAACGAATGGATCCCACGTTGAAGAGAACATTAAACAAAACTTGAAGGAATTATGTTTTATGATATGTACTCATTGATGCAATTTTTCATTAATTTCCTCATTAAATTTATACTTAAAACTAGTTAGTTCGTTTTCAAACACCCTGTATATCAAGAAGGCACTGGATCCAGTGTAGTAACGAGTGGCAGACGCCGCCCCTTCCACTTTACATGAACATGAACCCAGTCAGATTCCAATTTCTTTGCTGCGTGTTGACTCTGGAGCATACCCTTCTGATGGCTCTGGTTCAAATGGCTCTGAGCACTACGGGACTTAACATCTGTGGTCATTAGTCCCCTAGAACTTAGAACTACTTAAACCTAACTAACCTAAGGACATCACACACATCCATGCCCGAGGCAGGATTCGAACCTGCGACCGTAGCAGTCGCGCGGTTCCGGACTGAGCGCCTAGAACCGCTAGACCACCGCGGCCGGCATACCCTTCTGATCACTGCTTTTCAGATATCATGTGAATCATTGTTCAACCTCCTCCCTAACCCCGTGACGTTCCAACTTATGCAAAAGCATTGCTTTCTCCATAAAACAGGATGCTTTAGCTAAATCACCGCCTATCGTTTAGCCTCGCTAATGCCTCATACACAATATGATTAATTTTATTTTCTGTGGGAACCCTTGTTCCTTTAGCTGTACTGCGAGTCGCACAGTGAATTACAATTACTGAGATGTGCCACTACTCCCTCATACATACACTCATGCTCATAAATTAAGGATAACTGCAGAATGTGGTGCCACACAACGTGGCACTACACAAAACTGGCTCTAATAGCATGGCCACATAGGGAACACACACGACGCAGATCTGTAAGTCCATGGTATTGGTGATAAGTTGAGAAAACCGTCTCGAAACGCATATGCTACAAAACGCCACGGTTTCCTGCGCATGTACCCAGACATCAATATGGGATTTGATCACCATGCACATGTACACAGGCCACACAACAGGTTGGCATACTCTGGATCAGGTGGTCGAGCAGCTGATAGGGTATAGCCTCCCATTCTTCCACCAGTGCGTGCCACAGCTTCTGAAGTGTTGTAGAGGTTTGAACACGTCCAGCGATATGTCGACCGAAAGCATCCAGACGTTCTTGATGGGGATTAGGTCTGGAGAACAGGCACGCATCTCCATTCACCTGATATCTTCTGTTTCAAGGTACTCCTCCACGGTGGGGCCGTGCGTTGTTATACATGGACTCGTCCGTGAACATAACCTGGAACCACTGTTCCAATGACTATGTACTGTGTTCTTGACACCAGGCTTTACGGGCTCTCCTGTGACCAGGGATCAGTGGAATGCACCTTCCAGGTCTCTGGGTGAGTAAACCATGTCTGTTCAGTCGTTTGTAGACTGTGTGTCTGGAGACAACTTGCTTTGTTTCTGGGCCATTATCGTAGCAGTATGACTCATCACTAGTAATGACCCTGGACAGAAATCTGGACCAGTTTCAAGCTGTTGTTTCAAAGGACCACATGTCTTAACACGACGTTCCTTTTGATTGTCAGTCAGAACCCAAGAAACAAGCAACCCTTTTCATTCCCAAATCTTCTGTTAATTCGCTGAACCGAGCTCCAAGATAACCCACTAACCTCTGACAGTTCATCAATTGTCTGTCAACGAATGGGAGAACAAGCTCTCGAATTGTTTAAATATTATCGTCGATTCGGGCAGTTGATATGCATCCAGAATGAGGTTTGTCATCAACTGACATGTCGCGATTTTTAAACTGAGGAAACCACTCGTACACTTGAGTTTTTCCCATAGCGTCATCGTGGTAGGCTGTTTTAAACAATAAAACAGTTTCAGCAGCATTTTTACCGAGTAGAAAATAAAATTTCACAGCTGCACATTGTTCACTTAAACTTGCCTTAATAAAAAACGAAACAAGAACAAAATTGAGCTAGCAAATGCAATCACTGCAGGTAAACAGAACAAGCCAGGTCGACAACACAGGCGGCACGTAACTGGCAATGAGTTGCGCTATGCACGCCTAGCGGCAGAAATGCGTACTACACGCCTAGTGGCAGAAATGCGTACTAAACAAGCTCCGTCCACGGAAAAGTTATTCCGGATTTTTTTGGGGTATCCCTCGTAAATATTGTTCTTTTAGTGATTTTTTCATTTACGCATTGAAAAATACAGTACTCTGTGGTGAATTAAAGTCAGAGAAGCTTGTATTAATAAGTCAAACTGCCTCGATTTATTGCTGTTACGGGCATACAGGCGATTCAGTGTCTCAGTCGACAAGAACGTGTACTAGTGCGTACGCCATGTGAGCTGCTGATGAAGCGTGTGAGTTACGGGGGTCAGAGCAGTTGCGCAGATTCTTCATTACAGGGCTGGCAGACGTCCACTTGGTGAGCTCTCCGTACACTCGGGACTAATTGGCAGAGTTCGCTGGCGCGCCAATAAAACGCTCACACCGCAGGACGCGCCGGCAATGTGGAGCAGATCAAAGCGACGCTTAGCCCGCTGACTGGCTGCTAATGCCTGTGTAACAACGCAGAAAAGGACGACACTCGCGCTGCGATTGACCGGGTAAGGGTGGTCACTAGACCTGCACAGGATGAACCGTCCGACCATCACCGTGGTGTCCCTAGATCGCTCGAGGGAAATTCCGGGACGGTTGTCTTGTGAAGGGCACGACCTATGTCGTTCCCGAATCCGAGTACGTCTCTAATGACCCCATTGTCGACGGAATGCTAGTCCCAGCTTATTCAACCATATCAACATTATAAATCCGAATGTATGTGTGTTACGTTTTCGCGACTAAACAACTGAATCGATTTCGATATGGAGACAGCATGAAACCTGAAGAACATAATGCTACTTTATGAAGAGTGTAGCACAACATATCTATTGCTTTAAAGAATATATGGTGAATTAAGGAAACAATTTACTCTTTGAAAAGTTATTTACTCTATGAATTTGACCTGCATAATACACTGAAGCGCCAAAGGAACTGGTATATGCATGAATATTCAAATGCAGAGATATGTAAACAGGCAGAGTACGACGCTGCAATCAGCAAAGCCTATATAAAAAAACGACAAGTGCCTAGCGCAGTTGAGAACGCCCATGCACTTCGCCTCGCCTATTGCATCCGCCTCGCCTCCTCCACATGGATCCTGTACGACCTTATTCCGTTCCTGCACCTCCTCCTTTTCCTCGAACAGATACGGATCCCCTACACCTTCTGTAAATTTGATCCCCCTCCCCCACTTGTCTCTCCCATCCTCTCCCACCACCATCTGCTGGCACACCTGTATTCGCACGTCCCACCTGCTCTCCATCTCTCCACTCTCCTCCTTTTCCTCGAACAGATACGGATCCCCTACACCTCCTGTAAACTTGATCCCCCTCCCCCACTTGTCTCTCCCATCCTCTCCCACCACCATCTGCTGCCGCACCTGTATTCGCACGTCCCACCTGCTCTCCATCTCTCCACTCTCCATACCCTCGCCCAAGGAGGCTTCCACCAACTCCCCCTACCTGATGATGCCCTCATCCCCTCCATCTACCCCTCCCACCAACTTTGATCCTCCCCTACCACACCCTGCGTTTTTTCCCAAGGGCACCCTCTCTCCCTTCTCTCCCTTTTCCCTTCCTCCCTCCCTCATCCCCCTGGGTTTCCCCTACCCCCACCTTCTTACTTCCCCCTCCCATGTCCTCTGTCACTGGCATCTACACTCTCCCCTCTCCCTCCTCCCCCACCTTTTTCCTTTTTGGCAGCTCCCTGGACTCGTACACATAAAGTGAACATTCGCGCGCCAGAGATCGTCGCCAGTGTTTTGTGTGTGCCATCGACTTAGTGATGCAGTGTTTCGTCATTTGTGCTGCTTCATTCACGTGTGCCATTTCTGTTGTCTCTATTAGTGTCCGAGTGCTGAACGTCTTTATTTGGACGCTGCATCTGTTAACGACTTCATGTATTTTAAATTTGTGTGTCTACAATTGTCTGTCCACCATGTTGTTTCGTTTTTCGATGTCTCCACTTGTACTGCATGTATTGTCTGTGGCCGAAGGGCGGCATAGTTTTGCCGCTGCCGACCTACCTTGTATGAGGTTTCAAAATGACAATAAAGAAAAAAAAAGAAGAAAAGCGCAGTTGTTAGATCGGTTACTGCTCCTACAATGGCAGGTTATCAAGATTTAAGTGGGTTTCAACGTGGTGTTATAGTCGGCGCACGAGCAATGCCACGTAGCATCTCCGGGGTAGCAATCAAGTGGGGATTTCCCCATACGACCATTTCACGAGTGTACCGTGAATATCAGGAATATCAAATCTTCGACATTGCTGCGGCCAGAAAAAGATCCTGCAATAACGGGACCAACGACAACTGAAGAGAATCGTTCAACGAGACAGAAGTACAACCCTTCCACAAATTGCTGCGGATTTCAATGCCGGGCCATCAATAAGTGTCAGTGTACCAATCATCTAACGAAACATCATCTATATGGGCTTTCGCAGCCGAACGTCCACTCGTGTACCCTTGATGACTGCACGACACAAAGCTTTACGCCTTGTCACGGTCCGTCAGCACCGACGATGGATTGTTGATGACTGGAAACATGTTGCCTGGTCGGACGAGTCTCGTTTCCAATCGTATCGAGCGCATGGAAATGTATGGGCATTGGTGACTGTTGAAGCTGGTGGAGACTCTGCCTTGGTGTGGGGCGTGTGCAGTTGGAGCGATGTGGGATCCCTGATACGTCTAGATACGACTCTGACAAGTGACGCATACGCAAGTATCCTGTCTGACCACATGCATCCGTTCATGTCCATTATGCATTCCGACGGACTCGCGCAATTCCAGCAGGAGAATACGACACCCCACGCGTCGAGATTTGCTACATAGCTCCAGGAACACTCCTGAGTTTGAACACTTCCGCTGGCCACGAAGCTCCCCGGACATGAACATTAATGAGCAACCAACCGATATGTTCTCCAGGCAGCCCGCCTTCCGCAAACATTAGTATTCAATGAACTGTGGACAAAGCCCGACCAACAGGCATTACATGCATTAACCAAAAATGATAGTGGTATGTAATATATAAACCATATGAGTTAAGCCATTAATTGCAACTTTTTTATGAGATCATCTAACTATGTACCTGTTGTATTCTTAGCATTGAGAATGGCTAGTTTCTAGCTGAAATCTAGATCTGCCCAATAAAAAATTCCAAAGCACGACCGATAGCTGAAATGTATTATTTACAAATCAAAATAACGGTCACTGCGTGCAAGAACCTCTGAATAGAGAGTAACCTGATTATTGAGCATGTCTGGGATGTCTTGCAAGGTGCTGTTCAGAAGAGATCTCCGCTCCCTCGTACTCTTACGGATTTATGGTTCAAATGGCTCTAAGCAAAAAATGGTTCAAATGGCTCTGAGCACTATGGGACTTAACATATGAGGTCATCAGTCCCCTAGAACTTAGAACTACTTAAACCTAACTAACCTAAGGACATCACACACATCCATGCCCGAGGCAGGATTCGAACCTGCGACCGTAGCAGTGGCGCGGGTCCAGACTACAGCGCCTAGAGCCGCATGGCCACCGCGGCCGGCTACGGATTTATGGACAGCCCTGCAGGATTCATGGTGTCAGTTCCCTCCTGCACTAGTTCAGACATTAGTCAAGTCCATGCCACGTCCTATTGAGGCATTTCTTTGTGTTCGTGGGGGCCCCACACGATATTAGGCAACTGTACCCGTTTCTTTGGCTCTTCGGTGTATTTGTGAAAATGCTTTTATTGCTTGGTATGCTGTTTACGAATGGCAGCACAACAGGTCGAATCACCAGACTCATGGACAGTTCATCAGTCTACATCTACATCTACATTTATACTCCGCAAGCCACCCAACGGTGTGTGGTGGAGGGCACTTTACGTGCCACTATCATTACCACCCTTTCCTGTTCCAGTCGCGTATGGTTCGCGGGAAGAACGACTGCCGGAAAGCTTCGGTGCGCGCTCGAATCTCTCTAGTTTTACATTCATAATCTCCTCGGGAGGTATGAGTAGAGGGAAGCAATATATTCGATACCTCGTCCAGAAACGCACCCTCTCGAAACCTGGACAGCAAGCTACACCGCGATGCAGAGCGCCTCTCTTGCAGAGTCTGCCACTTGAGTTTGCTAAACATCTCCGTAACGCTATCACGCAAACCAAATAACCCTGTGAGTGTAGAACTGGTCTCTGAGTATAGAACTGCAACGTGTCTGCAAATACACGTACTTTGCATCGTCCGCCATATTGTAGTTTGGCAAACAAATTTCCATCGGTCTGCATGTGACAAAGAATTGCTGACTCATTTCCTGTTTTGAACTTTATGTCAACATATGATTTAATAAGCTAATGAGGGAGCTGAATTGAAAAGTATTTTCTTCTCGTGTTCTAGTGACAATTTCTAGCAGCAATGTTGGAGTTTGGCAAGAAAAGAAATATGAGCATCTATGGCTGGCACGATCAGATAGCTGAAGTTCAACACTGTGAAGCGGGAATACTCCATGATGTTCCACAAGAAATTTCGCATTTTTTCGACCAAAACTGGCCGAGAAAAAATGTGTTACACTACTTATTTAGTGCTCATTGTACATACAGGATTTGGGAATGATAGCTTTAGCAACTTCTAACGAACTTTACACTTAATTTCAAACATTTTCGAAACTACTTCTCGCTGACAACCCCGCGCCCTCCCCCCCCCCCCCCCCCCCTCCAGCAAATTGATGAAAGAAAAAAATTATCGACTACCACACTTTCGCTAATCATTCAGTAGAACTTGAACATCAGGCATGATGTTTAATTTATTATGCTTTACTACTATCTCTATTCGCAACACATATTGTAGTCAGTTTCTACCATCGTTGAATAACCTACAGAATTACATCTTTGTACGACACCTAGTTCACGAGGTATGACGTCATAAACATTGACATGCGTGAAACATTAGATTTTGCTTAAAACGGAGCGCAAATTATCCGGACTATATTCATCCAGTATCATAACGAGAGAAATTGGCGACTTCGAACAAACTTTAAACATAATTTCGAACTTTTTTCTAAAATATTTCTCTCTCATACGCTTCACGTCAAATATTTAACACGTTAATTCCTTTGTAAAGCAATCAGAAGTTTGAAGCTGTTTTATACGTAAGAATTCGTCTCTCTAAGGAATCGAGGGTTTACTGGTTGTAAATTAAACAAAGAAGCGTAGGTAGATTTCACATTCCAGGCAGATCACGTCACTGTTTCGGGAAATTTACAGAACTGTAGACGCAAGTAAATAGAAAATGATGGATGTTTCAGTTGTTGCTCATCAAAAGACTAATTGGAAATAGTTTCCTGCAACTTTACTGGAATATTCTACGAGATAAAAATTTACACTCGCATACGCTTAAAAATTATTAAAAATTGTTTGGGTCTCCGTTGGTTTTACGTGAAAGAGTAATTACTTTAGGTAACAGCGCCAACTATACAGCACTTCACGTTAATTAACCTTGCACTGATTTTTCGTTCAATATTGCGTTAACGTGATTATGTATAGTACCATGACAGAGTTTACAGTACTTCCAGTTCAACAGCAATTCCGAGTATTTTAAGAAAAATAATTCGCCACATGTGACAACTCGACATTTAGAACTACGCTTCTAAACTAGAATTGCGGTTCCTTTCGTAAATTGTGCGATTACCTCTTGAATGGCTGTTTTCGGATCAAGATTGTTTTGTGGTTATTGCTGTACACCTTGTCTTTAATACAGCCCCACAAAAACGAGTCGCTTGTGCTCAGATCAGGAGAATATGGTGGCCAATCGAGGCCCATGCCAGTGGCCGCTGGGTACGCCAGAATGCGGCCCCCAAAGTGCTCCTCCAGGACATCAAACACTCTCCTACTTCGATGGGGTCGAGCTCCGTGTTGGATGCAGAACCTCTTGTCGAAATCAGGGTCACTTTGGATAACAGGGATGAAATCACTACCAAAACCTTCACGAACCGTTCAGTAGTGCCATCAAAGAATATCGCACCGATTATTCCGTGACCTGAAATTGCACACCACACAGTCACCTGTTGATAGTGAAAAGATTTATCGACCGCGAAATGCGGTTTCCCAGTCCCCCAATGCACCAATTTTGCTTACTGACGAAGCCGTCCAAATGAAAGTGCGCTTCGTCGCTAAACCAGTCCATAATGCGCATACCAATTCCCATCATGCCCCGCGGCCAACCGTGCGGCTTGAACGTCCTAACGCAAACCGTTCAGACGTTATGACGATTTTATTTCATATACTTCAGAACTATCACCCTGTACAATATATCACATTGCAGTACTGAATGCGTGCCGAGGATGTATACTTCACAAAATCTTGCTTCAATCAGTAAATATGGACAGAGTCGCATGAAAGACTGGCCAGGTCTCCCGCATTGCTAGATGTCCAATCAACTCGGTTTTTCTTTTTAGTATGGCGCCAGTCAGCGCCTTTTTCTATTAGTTACGCCGACTGTAGACACACAATTTTATTACAGCAGCCTGTGTACGATTGTATCCAGGTTTCGAGTATCTCACTTTGGCAGAAACATTCAGTGCGTGTTTGCGAGAGAACAGGTGTTTCCAATGGGAAACCACCTTGACCCACTCCCACACTAATTTGCTGAGCTCTGGCTCAAGAGAACAGAGTCCGACGCAGCGCCAAGTTCTAAAACAGATCACTCTCCTCATTTGGGTAGGGAAAGGAGAGACTTGCAAGGCAATCAGCGACTCGTGTTAAAAGTGGCTCGAACGTGTTCAGCCAAAACATGGGAGGAAGTATTGATTATACACTCATCCTCATAAATTACGGATAATTGGAGAATGTGGTGCCACACAACGTGGCACTACACAAAACTGGCGCCAATAGTATACGCACATAGGGAACACACATGACGCAGATCTGTAAGTCCACGGTATTGATGATGAGAAAACCCTCCCGAAACAAATGTGCTACAAAACGCCACTGTTTCCGCGCATCAATATGGGATATGATCACCATGCACACGTACACAGGCCGCTCAACGGGTTGGCATACTCTGGATCAGGTGGTCGAACAGCTGCTGGAGTATAGCCTCCCATTCTTGCACCAGTGCCTGCCGGAGCTCCTGAAGTGTCGTAGGGATTTGAAGACGTGCAGCGCTACATCGACCGAGAGCATCCCAGACGTGATCGATGGGGTTTAGGTCTGCAGAACAGGCAGGCCACTCCATTCGCCTGATATCTTCTGTTTCAAGGTACTCCTCCACGTTGACAGCTCGGTGGGGCCGTGCGTTATCACCCATCAGGAGGAAGGTGGGACCCACTGCACCCCTGAAAAGGTGGACATACTGGTGCAAAATGACGTCCTCATACACATGACCAGTTACAGTTCCTCTGTCAAACACATACAGGGGTGTACGTGCACCGATCATAATCCCACCCCACATCATCAAACCACGACCTCCATACAGGTCCCTTTCAAGAACATTAATGGGTTGGTATCTGGTTCCTGGTTCACGCCAGATGAAAACCCGGCGAGAATCACTGGAGTCGTCCGTGAACATAACCTGGGACCACTGTTCCAATCACCACGTGCTGTGTTCTTGACACCAGGCTTTATGGGCTCTACTGTGACCAGTGGTCAGTGGGATGCACCTTGCAGGTCTCTGGGGGAATAAACCATGTCTGTTCGGTCGTCTGTAGATTGTGTGTCTGGAGACAACTGTTCCAGTGGCTGCGGTGAGGTCCCGATCAAGGTTACCTGCAGTACTCCGTGGCCGTCTGCGGGCACTGATGGTGAGATATCGGTCTTCTTGTGGTGTTGTACACTGTGGACGTCCCGCACTGTAGCGCCTGGACACGTTTCCTGTCTGCTGAAATCGTTGCCATAATCGTGAGATCACACTTTGTGGCACACGTAGGGCCTGTGCTACGACCTGCTGTGTTTGACCAGCCTCCAGTCGCCCTAGTATTCTCCCCTCGTAACGTCATCAATATGTATTCTCTGAACCATTTTCAACACACAGTCACCATTAGCACGTCTGAAACATCTGCACACTTACTCGCTGCAGCGTACTCTGACATGCACCAACACACCTCTGCTGCCAGCGCCACCGTGTGACCACCGCAGGTCAAATACACCGCATGGTCATATCCCGAGGTGGTTTAAACCCGCAAACCGACCACCAGAGCGTTGTTTCACCAGGTATCAGCATTATCCTTAGTTTATGAGCATGAGTGTATGTTGTGTTTGCCAAATGCACACGGTGTCAAACACATACATGCAACGAGAACCCCTTCCATTGAAAGTAGTTTCTGTTCTGACGCTGCAACTATGCAACTATATAGTTTCGTCACACGGACAAATAGGGTTAGGCAAGAGCTGTTGCAAAACGAGATGGCAACATAGATTAGCAAGAGATTACAGTGACTTATTAGTAGAAGTTTGCACGATACTTAATAGGCCTATAAAATTTGTGTGTGGCAAAACAGTTCCAATTTTCACTTGTACGGATCTGTCGTTAACTCTAGTACAGTCCCACATATAGTGAACGATAACTAACATGACTTGTACAGTATGGCTGTTCTTGGCGGTGACTGTAGATGAGTCGTCAGACACTCGCCGAGACACTGTCCCGAGGCACTAACTAACTATCTAAAAGCTCAGTGCAGCCGTGTGTCTGCGGATTTGGCGGATGGACCTCCAGTTGGGAACTACGAGTATTTGCGTGACGTAAGGCAAGGAGCAAAACATAGTCGTTATTGTGTGTGGCCAATCTGTAGTGTCACTTTAAATATGTCGCCGTTGCATCTGAGAGGTAGACAAATCAGTGTTCGTCATTATAGGCTGTCCCCCGTGTCCTTCTGCACAGCATAATGCAAAACGATTTTAAAACAGTGAATGGCTGAGTTTATTTTTTATGAGCATCTGAAGAATGGAGATTATTTGTGATTTATAGAGTGGAACATAACTGTATAGTTTCTCGTATTCTGCTAATAAAAAGCGAGTGGCATACCGTAAAAACAAATTTAAAACTTTATTATTCATACAACACCAGAACCTCGCTAACAAGGTGACGTTCCAGCAGTATGATCGGCTTTTCTGAAACTATCTGTACGCTGATGTATGTTAAGATCCGAGGTATCACACACTGCAGCCATTCACCCTGGTAGATCCTCGTTTGCGACTATTTGACGAAAAAAAAAAAAAATTTCAGAATTTTGTGTGATAGTCAACGGCGTTATAAAAGTTGATTGTTGAGAGTGGTTGTGTTGTATAATGGATAGAATAACAGCTGTGCATGCAGGAGGACGTGGGTTCGAATCTCATGAGATGCATAATTTTTTTTATTTTCAAATCTTTATGAAAAAGACTTTGATCATCATTTTTATTCTTCAACTTGGTTTAAATGTAATTTTTTATTTCTCTTCCTTTGTCACATCGTTTTAATCGCCGTATGAACTTGTTCTTTTCTTTCATTTTTCTTTATATCATCCTCTTTCCAATCAGAATTTTTGTGAAAGTAAATTTAATGATATTTATCTGTTATCATATTCAATTATGTGAAAATTACGATCTATCAGTTAGAAAACGAAAGACGAAATAATCCATTTATATTTCTCAGTGACGTGAAAAATTTATTTTTGTTATCAGATGTGCTATTTTTTGCACACGGTAATAGTCATACAAACATTTCAAATATAACCTAAATACCTATTCCACTATGGAAAAAGTAGCACAGATGAAAATTTAAATGAAAGAAAGGTTGAAAAGTAAAACTAAATTCAAGCAACATGTGACATAGATATAATGAACGCAATAATGTTGTCGAAAAAACACGATGATACACCAATAGTAATTAAATCGAAATTAATGCACAAAATTAATTAAAAACACATAAATAAAGATTTCTAGTGAAGAAAGAATGATGGGAAGAAAAATGAGAGCAAATGAAGTAGTTGATATGATTAGAATCATGTGAGGAAGAAGTGGAATTCAAAAATTACATTTAAAGTGATTAACTGAGTAAAAATGTTGCTCAAAGTCATTCCGATAAGGATTCAAAAAAAAAAAACCTTTTGCACGCAAAGCTGTTATCTTATCCGTTACAACACGCAACCAATTTAACTTTTTAACGCTATTGAGTGTCACACAAAATTTAGAATTTTTTTCGTCTATTATTCGTAAATGTGGGCCCACCAGGATGAATGACTATAGTGTGTAATACATGGGATCTTAACCTACATTACTGTATAGATAGTTTCAAAAAATAGATCGCACCGATGGGGACCTCTGCTTCTAAGAGGATATTACAATCTGAAGATAACAGATTCCCGAACTACGGGCTGTTTTCTGCGCAGGGGGCAACAACTATAGAAGTCTGCAGGATGGTGAATATTAATTAGAACTTATGCATTCATCTCAGGGCGGTGGAAGCAGGTAGGCACCTAGCGTGTGTATTGCAATCTCAATACAAATGAGATCATTGACACGTCATCTGTGGTAACACAGAGGAAGGAGAAATTTTCGAGAGAAGGGGTTTATCACACGCACACATATCTCACCCTCTCTAACTCCCTTTTTTCAACCTGCCGTAGTCCGACTGCCACATACGTACCACCCGAGTGGTACGACTTACGTGGAGGGTCACGATCTTTTCTCACTTTCTCTCTCTCTCTCTCTCTCTTTTTCACCGGTGTCTTCTGATTGGTTTGGTGCTGCCGCCACAAATTCCTCTCCTGAGCCAATCTCATCATCTCAGAGTAGCACTTGCAACCTACGTCCTGAATTATTTGCTGCATGTATTCCAATCTCTGTCTCCCTCTACAGTTTTTACCCTCTGTAGCTCCGTCTAGTACCTCGATCTCTTAAGAAATATCCAACCATCCTGTCCCTTCTACTTGTCAGTGTTTTCTGTATATTCCTTTCCTCACTAATTCTCGTGTGAACCTTCTCATTCCTTACATTCTATCCTATCTATCGCTTGAGCCTTGCCCCGCAGTTACGCAGGCTCAGCCATCGTTAATCGGATGTGGTATGTTGATGTTTAAGGGGTGGCCAGATGCCCTTCCTGCCGCCACCCCCCCCTCCCCCAGACGGAATTAGTGTAGGTACCCCAACTGCCTGCGTCGAGTGTAATCCATGGAATAGTGAGAAAGTGTTCAGATGTCTGCGAGCCGTGTAACTGAGGCGGAACATGAGGACCAGCCCGGTATTCACCTAGCGGGATGTGAAAAACCGCCTAAAAACCACATCCAGGCTGGCCGGCACATCGGCCCTCGTCGTTAATCCGCCAGGCGGATTCGATCCGGGGCCGGCGCGCCTACCCAAGTCCAGGAAGCAGCGCGTTAGCGCTCTCGGCTACCCTGGCGGGTCTTCTCATTTCTTACATCAGTCCACCTAATTTTCAACATTCTTCTGTAGCACCACACCTCACAAGCTTCGATTCTTTTCTGTTGCTGTTTTCTCACAGACCATGTTTCACTACCATACAATGCTGTGTTCCAGACGTCCATTCCCAGATATTTCTTCCTCAGATTAAGCCATATGTTTGATACTAGTAGATTTCTCTTGACCAGGAATGCCTTTTTGCCAGTGCTAATCTGTTTCTTCGAGGCAAACTTCCTCAACTTTGTCTACTTCGTGATCACGAATCCTGATTTTTTTATCGCTGTTCTCATTTCTGCTACTTCTCATTACATTCCTCTTTCTTCTACTTACTCTCAATCCACATTCTGTACTCATTATACTGTCCATACCATACAGCAGATCCTGTAAGCAAGCCTTCTTCACTTTCACTGAAGATAGCAATGTCATCAACGAATCTAATCACTGATATCCTTTCACCATGAGTTTTAATTCCAGTCTTGAATCTTTCTTTTATTTACAGCCTCTGCATCGCTCTAAAGCGACCAGTGTCTCTCCTGTTAGCTTATTTACATTGGTCTACGTGGCAATAAGACGGCGTGGTCAAACAGTAAGGACACTTTTACTGGCATAGCTTTTCATTTGCCGGGAAAGCTTCAAAAATCTGTCTCTTTCACCTCGAAGTCCAAAAATGTGTTTTCCCAAACAACATTTCACAGCGTCGCCAGTTTTTTGTACGCGCGACGGTTGCTCGGACAGCGGTTCGCTGTGTGGCGGCCAACGCACAGTTGCTGGCAGTCCTACAACGACGGCCGCCAGCGCTTCACAACGCCTCGCATTGTGTTCGATGCTAGCAGTTAATTATACACCACCTGCCGCACACGCCGGATAACAGGACAAAATTTACAGTTTCCACCACGCTGAAGAGCATATCTGTGCTCGGAAGTGATTGCTCTTTGCGTTAACTGACTCTTCCGTCGGTTGCTGGTCAAATATTTTATACCTACATTATGAATGAAAAACACGCAACATACCTGTGCAATATTTTGCAGTACTTATTATTTGACTAATCGGTTTCCGTATTTTAGCTCATCATCAGATAGTATATAAATATCTCTGGCTGTGAATTTGTAAACAAGATCCGCCGAAAGGGTCTCTCGATTGGCCGAAAAAAGTGACAGCTGTTAATCTTCTATATGAGACTAAAGTGAGAAGAATTATTTCGACAAAAATATAAAGTAAAAACTATTAAGCTTAGGTAAAGTATATTCCACGCTTAGTAAATAAATCACAACAGTAGTTAACACAACAAAAAATTATCTAGACGCAGTAAATTTTGGTGACATGCTTCTACAGTGTGACCAAACAATACAATTTTGACGTAAAGAAATACAGCTTTACATTAAGACACAAGATCAGACTAAATTGCTGGGTTAAGCAACTACACTCCTGGAAATTGAAATAAGAACACCGTGAATTCATTGTCCCAGGAAGGGGAAACTTTATTGACACATTCCTGGGGTCAGATACATCACATGATCACACTGACAGAACCACAGGCACATAGACACAGGCAACAGAGCATGCACAATGTCGGCACTAGTACAGTGTATATCCACCTTTCACAGCAATGCAGGCTGCTATTCTCCCATGGAGACGATCGTAGAGATGCTGGATGTAGTCCTGTGGAACGGCTTGCCATGCCATTTCCACCTGGCGCCTCAGTTGGACCAGCGTTCGTGCTGGACGTGCAGACCGCGTGAGATGACGCTTCATCCAGTCCCAAACATGCTCAATGGGGGACAGATCCGGAGATCTTGCTGGCCAGGGTAGTTGACTTACACCTTCTAGAGCACGTTGGGTTGCACGGGATACGTGCGGACGTGCATTGTCCTGTTGGAACAGCAAGTTCCCTTGCCGGTCTAGGAATGGTAGAACGATGGGTTCGATGACGGTTTGGATGTACCGTGCACTATTCAGTGTCCCCTCGACGATCACCAGTGGTGTACGGCCAGTGTAGGAGATCGCTCCCCACACCATGATGCCGGGTGTTGGCCCTGTGTGCCTCGGTCGTATGCAGTCCCGATTGTGGCGCTCACCTGCACGGAGCCAAACACGCATACGACCATCATTGGCACCAAGGCAGAAGCGACTCTCATCGCTGAAGACGACACGTCTCCATTCGTCCCTCCATTCACGCCTGTCGCGACACCACTGGAGGCGGGCTGCACGATGTTGGGGCGTGAGCGGAAGATGGCCTAACGGTGTGCGGGACCGTAGCCCAGCTTCATGGAGACGGTTGCGAATGGTCCTCGCCGATACCCCAGGAGCAACAGTGTCCCTAATTTGCTGGGAAGTGGCGGTGCGGTCCCCTACGCCACTGCGTAGGATCCTACGGTCTTGGCGTGCATCCGTGCGTCGCTGCGGTCCGGTCCCAGGTCGACGGGCACGTGCACCTTCCGCCGACCACTGGCGACAACATCGATGTACTGTGGAGACCTCACGCCCCACGTGTTGAGCAATTCGGCGGTACGTCCACCCGGCCTCCCGCATGCCCACTATACGCCCTCGCTCAAAGTCCGTCAACTGCGCATGCGGTTCACGTCCACGCTGTCGCGGCATGCTACCAGTGTTAAAGACTGCGATGGAGCTCCGTATGCCACGGCAAACTGGCTGACACTGACGGCGGCGGTGCACAAATGCTGCGCAGCTAGCGCCATTCGACGGCCAACACCGCGGTTCCTGGTGTGTCCGCTGTGCCGTGCGTGTGATCATTGCTTGTACAGCCCTCTCGCAGTGTCCAGAGCAAGTATGGTGGGTCTGACACACCGGTGTCAATGTGTTCTTTTTTCCATTTCCAGGAGTGTATAATTATACAAAGTCCACCGAAGCGCCAAAGAAACTGGTACAAGCATTCGTATTCAAATACAGATAAACACTACCTGCCACTAAAATTGCTACACCAAGAAGACATGCAGATGATAAACGAGTATTCATTGGACAAATATATTATACTAGAACTGACATGTGATTACATTTTCACGCAATTTGGAGATCATGAGAAATCAGTACCCAGAACGGCCTTGATACGCCTGGGCATTGAGTCAAACAGAGCTTGGATGGCGTGTACGGGTACAGCTACCCATGTAGCTTCAACATGATACCACAGTTCATCAAGAGTAGTGACTGGCGTATTGTGACGAGCCAGTTGGTCGGCCACCATTGACCAGCCGGTTTCAATTACTAAGAGATCCGGAGAATGTGCTGGCCAGGGCAGCAGTCGAACATATTTTGTATCCAGAAAGGCCCGTATAGGATCTGTACATACGGTCGTGCATTATCCTGCTGAAATGTAGGGTTTCGCAGGGATCGAGTGAAGGGTAGATCCACGGGTCGTAACACATCTGAAATGTAACGTCCACTGTTCAAAGTGCCGTCAATGCCAACAAGAGGTGACCGAGACGTGTAACCAATGCCACCCCATACCATCACGCCGGGTGATACGCCAGTATGGTGATGACACATACACGCTTCCAATGTGCGTTCACCGCGATGTCGCCAAACACGGGTGTGACCATCATAATGCTGTAAAGAGAACCTAGATTCATCCGAAAAAATGACGTTTCGCCATTCCTGCACCGAGGTTCGTCGTTAAGTAAACCATCGCAGGCGCTCCTGTCTGTGATGCAGCGTCAAGGGTAACCGCAGCCGTGGTCTCCGAGCTGACAGTCCATGCTGCTGCAAACGTCGTCGAACTGTTCCTGTAGGTGGTTGTTGTCTTGCAAACGTCCCCATCTGTTGACTCAGGGATCGAGACGTGGCTGCACGATCCGTTACAGCCATGCGGATAAGATGCCTGTCATTTCGACCGCTAGTGATACGAGGCCGTTGGATCCAGCACGGCGTTCCGTATTACCCTCCTGAACGCACCAATTCCATATTCTGCTAACAGTCATTGGATCTCGACCAACGCGAGCAGACATGTCGCGATAAGATAAACAGCAATTGCGATAGGCTACAATCCGACCTTTATCAAAGTCGGAAACGTGATGGTACGCATCACAACAACGTTTCACTAGGCAACGCCGGTCAACTGCTGTTTGTGTATGAGAAATCGGTTGGAAACTTTCCTCACGTGAGCACGTTGTAGGTTTCGCCACCGGCGCCAACCTTCTGTGAATGCTCTGAAAAGCTAATCATTTGTATATCACAGCATCGCCTTCCTGTTGGTTAAATTTCGCGTCTGTAGCACGTCATCTTCGTGGTGTAGCGATTTTAATGGCCATTAATGCATATAAACAGGCAGAATACGGCTCTGTGGTCGGCAACGCCTATATAAGACACGTGTCTGGCGCAGTTCTTAGATCGGTTACTGCTGCCACAATAACAGATCAACAAGATTTAACAGTCTGACAGTGATGCTGTAGCCGCGCACGAGCGATGGGACACAGCATCTCCGAGGTAGCGATGAAGGGATTTTCTTACGACCATTTCACGAATGTCCCGTTATTATCAGGAATCCGATAAAAAATGAGATCTCCAACATCGCTGCGGCCGGAAAAAGACGCTGCACGAAAAGGGACCAACGACGACTGAAGAGAATCGTTAAATGCGACGGACGTGCATCCCTTCAGCATATTGCCGCAGATTTCAGTGCTGGGCCATCAAGAAGAGCCATTCAACGAAACATTAATGATATGGGCTTTTGGAGCCGAAGGCCCACTCGTGTACCCTTGATGACTGCACGACACAAAGCTTTACGTCTCGCCTGGGCCCGTCAACAGCGACGTTGGACTGCTTGGTCGGACGAGTCTCGTTTCAAATTGTATGGAGCAGATGGACGTGTACCGGTATGGACAAAACCTCATGCACCCATGGACCCTGCATGTCAGCAGAGAACTGTTGAAGCTGGTGGAAGCTCCGTAATGGTGTGGGACATGTGCTGTTGGAGTGATACGGGATCCCTGATACGTCTAGATACGACGCTAACAGGTGACACGTATGTAAGCATCCTGTCTGCTCGCCTGTATCCATTCATGTCCATTGTGCATTCCGAAGCATGTGGTCAGTTCCAACAGGACAATGCGACAACCCACACGTCCAGAATTGCTACGGAGTAGCTCCAGGAACACACTTTCGCTGGCCACCAACGCCCGAGACGTGAACTTTATTGAGCATTTCTGGGACGCCTTGCAACGTGCTGTTGAGAAGAGATTTCCACCCCTCGTACTCTTACGGATTTATCGACGGTTCTGCGGGATTCATGGTGTCAATTCTCTCCAGCATTACTTCAGACTTTAGTCGAGTCCATGCCACGTCGTGTTGCGGCGCGTCTGCGAACTCGCACGGGCCCTACACGATATTAGGCAGTTGTAACAGTTTCTTTGGCTCTTCAGTGTAAAAGGCGTTCGACACAGTTTCGTACTTTTACCTAATGAATAAGATATGAGTATACAGAATACCAGACCAGGTTTGTAATTAGATCTTGCTAGAAAACAAAACACAGCATGAAACTCCCTGGCAGATAGGAAATGTTTGCCGGATCGAGACTCGAACTCGGGACCTTTGCCTTTCCCGGGCAAGTGCTCTACCGACTGAGCTACCCAAGCACGACTCAGGACCCGTCCTCACAACCTTACTTCCGGCAGTGCATCGTCTCGTCCCAAACTTCACAGAAGCTCTCCTGCAAAACTTGTACTCCTGGAAGAAAGAATATTGCGGAGACATGGCTTAATCACAGCGTGGGGGATTTTTTTCAGAATGAAATTTTCACTCTGCAGCGGGGTGTGCGCTGATATGACAATCCCTGGCAGATTAAAACTATGTGCCGGACCGAGATTCGAAAGGAAAGGTCCCGAGTTCGAGGCCCGGTCTGGCACACAATTTTAGTCTCAGAGGGAGTTTCATATCAGTGCACCCTCCACTGAAGAATGAAAATTTCATTCTGAACACAAAGCACGTCACTCTTAATGGAGAGTAGCCTTCAGATATAAAAGTAACTACGGGTGCACCATAAAGAAGTATTGCAGGGTCATTACTTTTCACAGTATGTAAATGACCTCGTCGATAATATTGAGAGTTCCATGAGGCTCTTCGCGGATGATGGAGTTCTATACAGAGAAATCGTAATGCTAGAACATTGTAGCGAAATGCTACGGTCGCAGGTCGCAGGACAGCACTCACATCCTGCCTCAGGCATGGATGTGTGTGATGTCCTTAGGTTAGTTAGGTTTAAGTAGTTCTACGTTCTAGGGGACTGATGACCTCCGATCCCATAGTGCTCAGAGCCATTTGAACCATTTTTTGTAGCGAAATGCAGGAAGATCTGCAAAGGATCTACCCCTGATGCAGGGATCGACACTTGGCCCTCAAAATACAAATTTATTATGCATAAAAAGGCTAAAGACGCATTATTGAATCATTACACGATTTTATAACGATCGCTGGAGGCAGTCACATCAATTAAAATCTAGGAATACGTTTAAGGAGCCATTTAAAGTGGAAACGACCACATAAAACTAACCGCAGGTAGGTAAGGCAGATGTCAGACTGAAATTCATTGTAAGAATATTCAAGAAATGTAGTTCATCCAGCAAGGAAGTAGTTACCAGAACCCTTGTCCGACAACATTTAAATACTGCTCGTGAGTCTGGGATCTGTACGAGATAGGACTGATAGACGAAATAGAGAAATCCAAAGAGGCTCAGCGCATTTCGTTACAGGTTACTTTAGTAACCGCGAAAGCTTTACGCAGAGTCTCAGGCGTCTCCAGTGGTCGACACTGAAAGAAACGCGTAGTCCATCATGGCATAGTTTAGTGTTAAAATTCAGAGTGCGTACGTTCCTAGAAGACTCGACCAACATTTTACTTTCTCCTGCGTATATTTCCCGAAAATAGCGCAAAGATAAAATTATAGAGATTCGACCACATGTGGTGGTTCATTAGCAATTGTTCATCACGCAGATCATTAGAGACTAGAACAGGGAAGCAGGGAAGTGACTGTCGTACACACTCTCCGCCACACACCACTAGGCTAGCGGACTACAGATGTAATTATTATATTTTATCTTCTTTGTCACGGAACGATGTTAACATTTTTGTCTAAACACTTTAGAGCAGTGGTTGTCGAACTGTTTTGCTCTACAGCAAGCACCAACATGGCGTGCCAAACAGCACGCAAGCTGAACGCGCTGCCCTAAGCTCGGTCTATTTCGGCTATGCTCGGACCTTCTCGGAAGTACCCGAAACAGCGCGACTTTCCATTTAGTGTTGTGGTGTGGCATTTTTCAGTTCGCACAGCTCTCTTCATTTCGCAGAATCGTGGCGCCAGCACTGTCAACCCTTCCCTGTTTGTTCGTAGCATCAAGGACATTCACAGCTCCAGTCGCTGTTTGCACAAAAAGTGATGATCTAGTCATGTGTCGTTACAAGTCTTTATAAATGAATGTAAGTGACAGAGGAGAGCGACGAGAATTCTCATTATCTGTTATGCAATCGTATGATGGATGGCTATTACAAATTTGCTATGAAACGCCATTAAAATACGACACAGAAAGAATTAAAGATTTAGTTGACAATGAAAGAGAAAAAAACTACAATGATCGACCGACAGGGTACGTTGTTCTGTACATTAAGAAGCACCTTGTGCTAAATCTGCAGCACGTGAAGAAATTGTTGGTATCAATAGTAGAATTTCTGAAGTCGCATGCACTATTCCACTGTCAGTTTCAACACCTTCTGAAGAAACGAAAAGAAGAGTCTAGCGACTTTACACACTGACTGAAAAAATCACTACAACAGTAAACTTTACCAACAGCCGTACACTTTACAATATTTTATTTATAAAATAAAACCTACATCTACACGGATACTCTGCAAATTACATTTAAGCGCCTTGCAGAGGATTGATCGAACCACCTTCACAATTCTCTATTATTCCAATCTCGAACTGCGCGCGGAAAGAATGAACACCTATATCTTTCCGTACGAGCTCTGATTTCCCTTATTTTACCGTGGTGATCGTTCCTCCATATGTAGGTCGGTGTCAACACAATATTTCACATTCGAGGAGAAAGTTGGTGGTTGGAATTTCGTGAGAAGATTCCGTCGCAACGAAAAACGCCTTTCTTTTAATGATGTCCAGCCCAAATTACCATTTCAGTGACACTCTCTCCCGTATTTCGCGATAATACAAAACGTGCTGTCTTTCTTTGAACTTTTTCGATGTACTCCGTCAGTCCTGTCTGGTAAGGATCCACACCGCGCAGCAGTATTCTAAAAGAGGACAGACAACTGTAGTGTAGAGGGTCTCCTTAGTGGATCTGTGACGGACAAGCGTAGCGTAGGCAGTCTCCTTAGTAGGGCTCTTGCATTTTCTAAGTGTCCTGCCAATAAAACGCAATCTGTGGTTAGCCTTCCCCACAACATTTTCTATGTGTTCCTTCCAATTTAAGTTGTTCGTAATTGTAATACCTAGGTATTTAGTTGAATTTACGGCTTTTTAGATTAGACTGATTTATCGTGTAACCGAAGTTTAGCAAATTCCTTTTAGCACTCAAGTGGATGACCTCACACTTTTCGTTATTTAGGGTCAACTGCCACTTTTCGCACCGTTCAGATATCTTTTCTAAATCGTCTTGCAGTTTGTTTTGATTTTATGATGACTTTATTAGTCTATAAACGACAGCGTCATCAGCAAACAACCTAAGACGGCTGCTCAGATTGTCTCCCAAATCGTTTACATAGATAAGGAACAGCAAAGGGCCAATAACAGTACCTTAGGGAACGCCAGAAATCAGTTCTGTTTTACTCGACGACTTTCCGTCAGTTACTAAGAACTGTGACCTATCTGGCAGGAAATCACAAATCTAGTCACATAACTGAGACGATATTCAGTAAGCACGCAATTTCACTACGAGCCGCTTGTGTGGTACAGTGTCAAGAGCCTTCCGGAAATCCAGAAATACGGAATCGATCTGAAATCCCTTATCAATAGCACTCAACACTTCACGTGAATAAAGAGCTAGTTGTGTTTCACAGCAACGATGTTTTCTAAACCCATGTTGACTGTGTGTCAATAGACAGTTTTCTTCGAGGTAATTCATAATGTCCGAACACAATATATGCTCCAAAATCCTGTCGCATATCGACGTTAACGATATGGGCCTGTAATTTATTGGATTACCCCTGCTATCTTTCTTGAATATTGGTGTGACCTGTGCAACTTTCCAGTCTTTGGGTACGGATCTTCCGTCGAGCGAATGGCTGTATATGATTGTTAATATGGAGCTAATGCATCAGCATATTCCGAAACGAACCTAATTGGTATACAGTTTGGACGAGAAGACGCTTTTATTAAGTGATTTAAGTCGCTTCACTACTCCGAGGATATTTACCTCTACGTTACTCATGGAAGTCATTAGTTCCCTAGAACTTAGAACTAGTTAAACCTAACTAATCACACACATCCATGCCCGAGGCAGGATTCGAACCTGCGACCGTAACGGTCTCGCGGTTCCAGACTGCAGCGCCTAGAACCGCACGGCCACTTCGGCCGGCTAGAATTCTGGAATGTTTACTTTGTCTTCTTTTGTGAAGGTATCTCGGAAGGATGTGTTTAGTAACACTGCTTTGGCAGCACTGTCTTCGATAGTATTTCCATTGCTATAGCGCAGAGAAGGCATTAATTGTTTTTTAACCCTTTCAGACCCTCTGGCTACAGTTGTGTTCCTTAATTTTTGCTGAGTATTAGCTGCAACAGAAATATTTTTCTTCACTGGAAACCCCATGTACACATATGTGCATGTCCAGTCTTCTTACCATTCACAAATGCTACTGGCGGTTGGGCATAACTATAAATATATCATAAAGTGACTGTACGCAGCAGCTTGCGACCACCAGAATATACGTAAGTGGTTGGTTGGTTATATTCCACTGCAGAATTGAGTATTATTATTATTATTGTTATTATTTTGCATAGTAATTATTGATCAGTTTATTTATTACAACTATGAATATTTCAAATTTAATTATTTTAGTCCATAAAAAGCAGCCAAGTGTACAAAGTATATTCTTAAAACAGGTACTTATATGTGTACAAAGCATGCATCTAAAATCATTAAAAAATTATGTAAGAGCATAAAGAATTTTTTTTTCTGTCTCCAGAAAAAATTCAGGTCTGAAAGGGTTAAAGTGTACGGCTGTTGGCAGAGATTATTGAATTGGAAAGTACGTACCAGCCGATGTCCCCTGGCCTTAATGGATCAACGGAGACAAGGAGATGTGCGACATAAACGAAAATGGTAGTCGTGCTAGTACACGTGAAAGATGAAGTCTACGCATATTTCGCGACAGTCGCATACGAGTGGCGCGAGTAGCTTCACAATGAAATACACGTTGTAACGTTCATGAGCGTCCGCCCCCGGTAGTGGAATGGTCAGCGTGACGGACTGTCAATCCTCTGGGCCCGGGTTCGATTCCCGGCTGGGTCTGGAAAGTTTCTCCGCCCACGGACTAGGTGTTGTGCTGTCCTCATCATCATCCTATCACCCTCATCGACTGCAGGTCGCCGAAGTGGCCCAAATTGAAAGACCGGCACCCAGCGATCGGTCTTCCCGACGGGGAGCCCTAGCCATACGAATAAATAAAACAAAACGGTCATGAGCGTTATTTACCTTTGAAATTGGACGTGGTGAGCTGATGCTAGGTAAGAACGCTTTTAAAGCAACAAAGACACCATTACTAAGAACTCGCTGAGTTTGAACGAGCTCGTCTCAAAGGGGTGTGAGAAGCCGGATGTTCCTTCAGCGATGGTGCAGACACACTTCGCAGGAATGTAGCCACTGTACATGATTGCTGGCAGCGGTGGTCACGAGAAGACGTACGGTCGCAAGAAGACCGGGCTCTGGCCGGCTACGTGGCACTTCAAATGGCTCTGAGCACTATGGGACTTAACATCTCAGGTCATCAGTCCCCTTGACTTAGAACTACTTAAACCTAACCAACCTAAGGACATCACACACATCAATGCCTGAGACAGGATTCGAACCTGCGACAGTAGCAGTCGCGCGGTTCCGGACTGAGCGCCTAGAACCGCTCGGCCACCGCGGCCGGCCACGTGGCACTACTGAGACGGAAGTCCATCGCGTCCGGCATATGGCTCTGGTGCATCGTATTGTATCTCCAGTAGCAATATGAGCAGCAGTTGGCACCACAGCGACACAAACAACTCTTACAAATCGGTCATTACAAGGAAAGCTCCGAGCCAAACGCACTGTAGCGTTCATTTTTCTGACTCCAATCCACCGCCATTTGCGACTTTAGTGGCGGTGACCGAGAGCTCATTGGAGTGCAGGGTGGAGGTCTGTTTTGTTTTCCTTTTAATGCCGGTTCTGCCTCAGTGCCAGTGTTGGCTATGTGGTGGTTAGAAGGAGGGCATGCAGCCAACCTGTCTGTGTGCTAGACACACTGGACCTACATCTGAAGCTATAGTCTGGAGTGTGATTTCGTATGACAGCGGGAGCAGTCTCGTGGTTATCCCACACACCCTAAAACTGTCTGACAGTCTGGTGATTCGACCTGTTGTGCTGAGCCCATTCCTGAACAGCATAACAGAATAACGCTAGCCAACATACCGCTGTTGCTATTCAGAGAGTCGACATGTTGACTTGGCCTAGTCGATCACCAGATATGTCTCCAATTGAGCACATATGGGACATTATCTAGCATTATACACAGGTAGCTTACCCAACCCTGTATTGACAGACCAAGTGCAACAGGAATAGATGGTTCAAATGGTTCTAAGCACTACGCGACGTAACGTCTGAGGTCATCAGTCCCCTAGACTTAGAACTAGTTAAATCTAACTAACCTAAGGACATCACACACATCCATGCCCGAAGCAGGATTCGAGCCTGCGACAGTAGCAGCAGCGATGTTCGGGACTCAAGCGCCTAGAACCGCTTGGTCACAGCGGCCGGCAATAGGAATGGAACTCCATCCCACAAACTGACGTCCGGCATCAACATAATACAATTCACGCACATCTGACAGCCTGCATTCAACGTTCTGGCTGTTACACCGGTTATTAATGTACCAACATTTAACATTTCCAATGGCTTATATCGAACTTACATTAACTTGTGATCTTGTAATGTTAATTACTTAAATATATTACAAAGGCATTCCAGAAATTTCATTAACTGACATTAATAAGTTTTTGGTGCTGCAATTGTATTTTCTGTCAGTATATATTACTGCAAAGTACGGTTATTAAGACAAGACGCATGCCTGGATCATTTTTTCGCTTTAAAACCCCATTATGTTCCATTTACGAAGGAAAAAGGAGAGCAGGAACAAAAATCAGAACATCTGAAATCGATTACAGACCTCACAATTTGAGCAGACTTGACTGCATACTGCCCTCAGTAAGACACTGGAAAGTCAGACATAAATTGTTTCCGATCTGTCGAGGATGAATTTAAAAAGAAAATCACTTTCTATAAGGGGCATTCTGGCAAACACATTACGGTTCCCTAACTTTACTGGCGTTGAAAAAAGCAAAGTTGAAGAATTCATTGTGGCCTTGAAGGAATTAGAAGGATACTTTTCCAAACGTTTTTAGGACTCTACCAAACTTACACCTATTTTCTAGATTGTTTGCCATTTCAGTTGAAAGCGATGTTGTGCATGTGCATGTCGAACTGACTGATCTGCAGTGTAATTCCCATTTTAAAGACAAATCCCTTTATGTTAAAATTGTCCAGGACATCTAAATTGTTACGTACTGTTTCCACATATCCATAACGAAGTTGCAAAAATGTTACAAGATTTCAAGCAACATAAGTCGAAACAAGGCCCCGGGAGTAGACAGCATACCATTAGAACTACGACAGCATTGGGAGAGCCAGGCCCAACAAAACTATACCATCTAGTGAGCAAGATGTATGAGACAGGCGAAATACCCTCAGACTTCAAGAAGAGTATAATAATTCCAATCCCAAAGAAAGCAGGTGTTGACAGATGTGAAAATTACCGAACTATCAGTTTAATAACTCACAGCTGCAAAATACAAACACGAATTATTTACAGACGAATGGAAAAACTGGTAGAAGCCGACCTCGGGGAAGATCAGTTTGGATTCCGTAGAAATATTGGAACACGTGAGGCAATACTGACCCTACGACTTGTCTTAGAAAATAAATTAAGGAAAAGCAAACCTACGTTTCTAGCATTTGTAGATTTAGAGAAAGCTTTTGACAATGTTGACTGGAATACTCTCTTTCAAATTCTGAAGGTAGAAGGGGTAAAATACAGGGAGCGAACGGTTATTTACAATTTGTACAGAAACCAGATGGCAGTAAGAGTCGAGGAGCACGAAATGGAAGCAGTGGTTGGGAAGGGAGTGAGACAGGGTTGTAGCCTATCCCCGATGTTATTCAATCTGTATATTGTGCAAGCAGTAATGGAAACAAAAGAAAAATTCGGAGTTGGAATTAAAATCCATGGAGAAGAAATAAAAACTTTGAGGTTCGCCGATGACATCGTAATTCTGTCAGAGACAGCAAAGGACTTGGAAGAGCATTTGAACGGAATGGACAGTGTCTTGGAAGGAGGATATAAGACGAACAGCAACAAAATCAAAACGAGAATAATGGAATGTAGTCGAATGAAATCGGGTGATGCTGCGGGAATTAGATTAGTAAATGAGACGCTTAAAGTAGTAAATGAGTTTTGCTATTTGGGGAGCAAAATAACTGATGATGGTCGAAGTAGAGAGGATATAAAATGTACACTGGCAATGGCAAGGAAAGCGTTTCTGAAGAAGAGAAATTTGTTAACATCAAGTATAGATTTATATGTCAGGAAGACGTTTATGAAAGTATTTGTACCCATGTATGGAAGTGAAACACGGACGATAAATAGTTTAGACAAGAAAAGAACAGAAGCTTTCGAAATGGGGTGCTACAGAAGAATGCTGAAGATTAGATGGGTAGATCACATTACTAATGAGGAGGTATTGAATAGAATTGGAGAGAAGAGAAATTTGTGGCACAACTTGACTAGAAGAAGGGATCGGTTGGTAGGGCATATTCTGAGGCATCAAGGGATCACCAATTTAGTATTGGAGAGCAGCGTGGAGGGTAAAAATCGTAGAGGGAGACCAAGAGATGAATACACCAAGCAAATTCAGAAGGATGTAGGTTGCAGTAGGTACTGGGAGACGAAGAAGCATGCACAGGATAGAGTAGCATGGAGAGCTCCATCAAACCAGTCTCTGGACTGAAGACCACAACAACAACATGAGTGGGAAATACCTTTTCTTATTATGAAATTAAGTAAGTCATGATTTCGTGGCAACATGAGTGAAAAAATTTGTGAAATTGTCTGTTCAAATGGTTCAAATGGCTCTGAGCACTATAGGACTTAACATCTGAGGTCATCAGTCCACTAGAACTTAGAGCTACTTAAACCTAACTACCTAAGGATATCACACTCATCCATGCCCGAGGAACGATTCGAACCTGCGACCGTAGCGGTCGCGCGGTTCCAGATTGAAACGCCTAGAACCACTCGTCCACAACGGTCGGCAAAATTGTGTGTGTATGTCTGTATGCCAATAGTTCATACCAGATAAAAATTGTATTATGTCTCCAGCGCAACAAAAATACTTAAAAAATACTAAAAATTATTTTCGTTTGCCATCTATGTTGTTGAGAAATATGAAACCAAGTCACACGCAGCCATGAATCTGTTGAGGTCCTCCATGTAGGCCTCTTGCAAGGACTCTACCATCCTTTGCCAGTTCCGCATCAACCATACTTTTTTTTTTTAACACATGTACTTAGCTGATTGTCAGCTCCTCCATAATGAGGACCCTGCTCCTCACCCCCCCCCCCCCCCCCCCACTGTTGTTGTGGTACCCATTTGATCCACATTTTGCGAGACTGCCCCAACCTAGCAGCCCTGTGGCGGACTCTTCATCTCCCTGATTCACTACTCCTGGTGCTAAGAGATGATGCCACAGCTGCTGACTTAGTTTTACATTCTATTTGTGATGTGGGCTTTTACTACTCTCTTTAAGGAAGGGCCACTTAACTTTATTGGCCAATTGAGGGATTGGAAGATCACTCTATTGCTTCCTCTGCCAAGACTGGGCTATGGCTGTCTGGGCTTGGTGGTCCACCACAGCCCTCACCCTACCTGCTCTTTTACTCTTCCTCCCCCTCTCACATTGTCTGTTTGACTTGTTCATCTTTTGTCTATCTGTGCTTCTCTTGCTCTGTCTGTGTTGCTAATCTTTCCTAGGCAGTTTGTGAATGGAGTATCTCTGGTAAGTGACTGGGATGGGGGATGTTAGTCACCTCATTGCACTCTGCTTTCGGGGGCTTCCAGCTGCTTCCTACATAGGGCACCTTGCCTGCCTTTTTTCCTATGTCTCCTTTTCTTCTTTTTTGTGCCTCATCTAGGCTTCGTTGACCTTTGGTAGATCTTTTTTTTTCTCCTGGGTTGCACAGTAGGTTGTCTCTGATGTAGACTGTCTCTTCAGGGAAAAAGGGACTGATGACCTACTAGTTTGGTCCCTTTAATCATCCAACCTACCAGCTAACCAATGTTAGTTGCTCTTTGGATATTATAAATATGGCTGGGAATTGTGGGCTACACGAATACTTAATGTGGACCTCATATGGCCCATGGCCACAGTTTGAGGACCACTGCTTTAGAGTGAGGTATACAGTAATTTTGTACAGTAAATACCACCAATTGAGCCATCATCCCAAATGGATAGTTTTTGTGGAAATTGAGGCAGTTATAATGCACTTTAAATTTCTGCAGAGGGCACATCTAGCCTTCTAATTTCGCCAATAGCAATTTGCCACAACCATGTTCATTATTTATAATTAACAAGTGTGATTAACAAGTAGGTCAGTGAGCTGGAGAGAATAGTAAATCCTTCAAGACACAAATGGCTTGTCAAATTGCACTTAAGTATCACAATATAAAATAGCCTGTGTGCACAGGTGTAACAAGTTGTTCACCACGAGGTGACCTGCGATCTTCACTGTGCAGCACCTCCGCGACCAGCTCAGGACATCCAGAGAGTGACTGCTGGACCTGTCCGCAGCAGACCAGCTACCACTGTGCCACCCAACCACCGGCCATCCTACGATGAGCTGGAGCACGTGCAGGGGCAGGAGTGGAAGGAGCAACTACCAGCCAAACAGGTACAGTACTCCTGCATCGCTTCACTAGTCTTCATTGAGATGTACATCAACTCATTCATGAGAAAGCTTACAGCAATGTGCTGCTCACACATGTCAAGCTACGGTAGCATCGGACTCGATATGTGTGAGCAGCCCATTCTATGTTTACTCTTTTAAAATTCTGTGGCTAAAGCTTCATCGCTTAATATTTATTTTATACATGGCATGCCAGTTTCAGTGTTTTACTTCTGATGAAGGCACTCTTAGTAGTCGCCGAAACCTAGGTCAAAAGACTTCATTTTTGTGACCGAGGGCTGTTATTGCATTAATTTTACGATGTAAGCGGCCGCTGATAGCGCAGCCGTGTTCAAAACTTTTTTTCTGTCCTTCGTGCAGAGTCACCTATCTTCCACGATGTAGTGTACCTGACAACAGTAGGTGACTGTAATGGTTGTGTATGTGTGTGCCGTGGTGTCATGTTGGATGACGATGATGATGAAAGAGCTCCAATCATGCGCCCTACAAACACTAAGGCCCCAATCCCCCCCAAGCACAAAGACCTGGCCCCCCTGATCTCCAAGCCCCCTCCCCCCTACAGAGCACCAAGGTACCGTCTACTGTGCACCAAGACGCTCCCCAGAGCACCAAGGCATTACTTCCCCTGAGCACCAAGCTATCACTCGCCCCCCCCCCCCTCCCCAGCACCAAGGCTCCATCTCCAGTGAGCACCAAGGCCCCCCCCCCCCCCCCCCGAGCACCAAGGCCTTGAAGCCCCATCTGATGGATGGTTCACTATCAACAGTGTCACTCGAAGCTGTAGACATGCTTGGAAGTATTTAGTGCAGGACACACACACACACACACACACACACACACACACACACACACACAAAGACTGGTGATCAGGAACTTTAAGCCAGCACCTCTCCAGCACTTGCCAGCCATCCCTAGGACTCGAACCTGCTTAACTCTGATTCGAGTGCCACCACACAAGTGTGCGTTACTGACCTTGGTGTTGGGCCATATAATAGTACTGAAATGTATAAGTACCACTTTTTACATCTCACCAATTAATGCTGATGGGTAATGAACCAACATTCTATGTGAAACTAAATTCATATTTTGTATTAAATATACAATGGAAAACATTTAAGAAATATATATATTGTTAGGGTTTGAACTAGCTATCTGTACCGTTTATTACTCGTGGAACAATGTTAAACCATGTTTCTTTGTTTCAGTTATGCCACACAGTGTGCTATTGCATTCTGAGAAAGATAATTTTTGTTTTAAAATCCAAAGCTATATCAGCTGGTGAAGAACTTGGGCCTGAATTTTGGAACAAGTGTCACCTGCTTTATATCACTGGATTCCTCTTTTCAAAAGCTTTAGACTGGCAATAATAGTTCTTTCTTCCATATCTCGGCAATGTAAAAAATACAACTCTATTGAGTAGTACAACATGTCGGAAAACGTGATCCAATATTGTGAATGTGTAAGAACTTTTCAGGGTATCCACTCCACAGATAATCGTTTAATGTATTCTTGTTGTTTAAAGCATATTTCTTTGTTGTTTGGAAGAATCTAGGAGTCTAACATGTGGTTTTCAGACTGAACGACCGCTGATCTTCAACTTTTTTGACGACGAAGACTTTATTGGATCTACGAGACCACCCCCTGAACCAACCACTGAACGTCAGACATCGATCACGAGCAACATCCAGCTAGACCAACGGACGACGCAATATCCAGAGGCAACTGAAGATACTGCAACCCAGAATCATGGTGCAGAATACACGACAGAGGACATCCAACGGCCTATGACCAATAAACCACCTAGCAAGCCGAATAGATTGAGTGGATATAAGAATCAACAAAGACACTCGCCCCTGAGAGGTTCAATGAGAAGAAAGAAACCAGTTCAGTCAAGCAGCAACCAATACAGTTTTGGCGTTACGACAGATCAGACCAGTATTGACCAAACAACTTCAGAAAATCATTTTAGCTACAGGGAAACTTCAACAACGACTCCAACAACGACAGATACGTGGAATGAAGATGCAAAGCGACAAATTAACATCACAGAAGATGTAACAGCACAAACTGTGAGACCAGCTGTACCAGAGAACTTTGAAATAACTGTTGGAAGTTATAACACGAAACCAAAGATTACATTTCAGAAGGGGAATCTGGATGCAGCATCGCCTACAGCAGATATTATTTACAGTGAAGACTGGAGACCACCTCTTGCTATCAAGCCACACAGTGAAGAGCCCATTACCGAGGAGCTCTCTGGACACATTAGACAGTCCCAGACTACCACTTCCAGGGCTAGCAGCAATACCCAAAGACCTTTCCAGGCTGTTGAAGCACAGCCATTTTACATCAGGAAAAAGCCATCATATATCACTTCAGAAAGCATCCTCACTGCAGGAGATCACCTTGAAGGAAATTCAGCTTTCGTCACAAATAATGGGCCTGTTTCTCATCACGGTGCAGGCAATGCCAGACCTCCAGGAAGACACCCTTATACACCACAGGAAAGTGGACCATCATCGGCCGGAGCATTGGTGGACAGTGGGAGCCGACCACTTTTGCTCGAGGTCAGTACCCAATCTACCCAAAATGCACACGGCCAGACAGGTGGTCCAGTGGACAGTGGGGTAGCCTCGACGCCGTCTTCAGGCCTCGCCCAGAGGCGACCTGGAGCCTCCAGCGGCAAGCGGCGGCGGCCCATCCACAGGAAGAGACCAGTGCCTCACGACTCGGCCAATGTGGTGGCCACGGTCGAGGCGTCGTACGTGCGGGACAGTGCAGCTCAAGGAGACAGTGTCAAGGTGAGGCTCAAAGCCGAGCAGTGTATGACTTGAACTGACTGTTCTCTGCAGCACTACAGACTTCTTCCTCTGTGTATTCTTTCCAACTGCACCTCAACTGTGAAAATCGATGGTGGATGCATGATGAGGACTACCTATGAGCACTCTTATCATCTGTTCCTTCTCTTCTCTTTGTAGATGCTACATGGGAACTACAGTTTTGTGAACCTTCTGGATCTATACATATATATATCGGTGTGTGTGTGTGTGTGTGTGTGTGTGTGTGTGTGTGTGTGTGTGTGTCTACTTCAGCGTAGCTCTGGAACACCAGGAGCAATTTCAGCTAAATTTAGTACATGGAGACAATGACCATGAGGGTAAGATGACCCTAGTGGCGTGAGGCTTGAAACTAGTGACAATTACCTATACGCATACCTCAAGAAAATCCGTAACAATTTAAACCAAACTTCGTCTGCCAGAAATCACGTTCACAGTTCCCTCTGTACAGGAGTAATTTTGGGTCAGGTTAATCTTAATTCAGCGCCTTTCAATCAATAAGTTTATTGCTCACCAAGATGGCGGTGACCGTTAGGGAGGCTCCTTGGTTTGAAAAACGACGCTACGAGTGCAGGAATACGTTCCTGGGAGGTGTGTGGCGTTTAGAACCAGCCCGGTGACACCAACGTAACAGTCTTGGAAAGTTGCTTCGGGACTCGCATTTAAGAGTTTATCCTGACAGTCTGCTTTTTTTCTGGAACCATGTTTTTAAATAGGACCTAGCCAAGTCACTCAGTCTCGATTTCGTCGGTGTCCTGGAGCAGTTAACATGTAGCGTTCGGGTAGTCAGTGTCCATCACAAAGGACCTCGTCGTCAGTCACCGTGTTGACAAAAGTCTGGTTCTAAAGCCTCACGGGCTCATAGAAGTATTGAGAGCATTCGAAATTCGAGTATGATGGTTACTGTTCACGAGACGAAAATGATCTACGTGATCCACGCGATCAGGAGGAAACTGCCTGCAGCAATGTGCTTAACACGACGAGATGCTACAGCCTGCAGGCTAGTTGACATGTTGTCGTGCTCCAATGTCGCTCCACATTGCTACTATTTCTCTCTCGCTTGTCTCGATCTATAGTGGCTTCCTTGGTATTGATTTGTATTATTTTTTAATGGTGCTTGATGACATGTGAAATCTGGTCTCTATTTCTGGCTCTATTTCCTCCCGGTTTCGGTACCTAATATTCGTTTTCCTGTTTATAAATCTTAAGTGCAGAATACATAAGTAAAATGTGGACTGCTCCCATTGATATCTTTGTGCTACTGCCCTACCTGTTCACTTACATCTCCATGATAAGCTTTGATTAATCAATTGATTGCTTGATTCATGCCGGTAAGGAGGATCAAGTCAGGTACTTCCAAGGGCGCACGGCACGTCAACATCTTCTTTGGGTGCAGTGGGGGAAGTGGGGGCGCACGCGATGTGGAACACCAATCACATTTATCATTTATGGTGACGCAATTATCACTTCTGTATGGATTTTTGCATCTCCCGGTGACCTGCTTAGAAGGATCGAAAGAGAAGGAACACTGTGTTGGTTACACGAAACTACAAAATCTCACCAAATGTATCGGGACACCCCTGTGTAACGCAGAATGACAACTAGATGTCATCAGAGGTGGAACACAGTATAAAAGGAGGTACGGACTGTTGTGTTTTCTCTGGTAATCCATTAAGTGAAGCCGAACTGCAGCTGGACATGCTGTTTTTGAATCTAACGTCGTTTATTCTTTTTAACAGAAACACCAGGCCCCACTGCCATTCACAATCGTTTTCAATGGCAGTGAACAGAATCGTATGCAGGGGGCCGAAATTAGCTGGATTCCATACCTTCCGTGGCAACAAGAAGCCAGCATGGTCAGACGACATTTGACGGTGACACCATGTGGTGGTCCAGAATACTGTTCACACCAGTACCTCTAATACCTAGTAGCATGTCCTCCTGCACTGATGCATCCTCGTGGCACACTATCCACAAATTCATCAAGGCACTGTCGGACCAGATTGTCCCACTCCTCAACGGCAATTCGGCGTAGATCCCTCAGAGTGGTTGGTGGGTGACGCCGTCCATAAACAGCCCTTTTCAATCCATCCCAGGCATGTTCGATAGGGTTCATGTCTGGAGAACATGCTGGCCACTCTAGTCGAGCGATGTTGTTATCCTGGAGGAAGTCATTCACAAGATGTGCACGATGGGGACGAGAATTGTCGTCCATGAGGACGAATGCCTCGCCAATATGCTGCCTATATGGTTGCACTATCGGTCGGAGGATGGCAGTCACTTATCGTACATCCGTTACAAAGCCTTCCGTGACCACCAGCGGCGTACGTCGGCCCCACACAATGCCACCCCAAAACATAAGGGAACGTCCACCTTGCTGCACTCGCTGGACGGTGTATCTAAGGCGTTCAGCCTGGCCGGGTTGCCTCCAAACACGTCTCCGACGATTGTCTGGTTGAAGCGACATTCATCGGTGAAGAAAACGTGATGCCAATCCCGAGCAGTCCACTCGGCATGTTGCTGGCCCATCTGAACCCCGCTGCATGGTGGCGTGGTTGCAAAGATGGACCTCGCCATGGAGTGAAATTGCGCATCGTGCAGCCTATTGCGCACAGTTGTAACGCGACGTCCTGTGGCTCCACGAAAAGCATTATTCAACATGGTGGCGCTGCTGTCAGGGTTCCTCCGCACCATAATCCGTAGGTAGCGGTAATTCACTGTAGTAGTAGCCCTTCGGCGGCCTGAGTGAGACATGTCATCATGCCTGTCTCTCTGTATCGCCTCCACGTCCGAACAACATCGCTCTGGTTCACTCACTTCCCCTGTTGAGAGCCCTACCTGGCATAAAGTAACAATGTGGACGCTATCGGACGGCGGTACTGACCATCTAGGCAAGGTTGAACTCCAGAGAACATGAGAGGTGTACCTCCTTCCTGGTGGAATGACTGGAACTGATCGGCTGTTGGACCCCCTCCGTCAAATAGGCGCCGCTCATGCATGGTTGTTTACAGCTTTGGGCGAGTTTAGTGACATCTCTGAACTGTCAAAGGGACTGTGTCTGTGATACGATATCCACAGTCAACGTCTATCTCCAGAGTTCTGGAAACAGGGATGATGCAAAACTTCTTTTGATGTGTGTATACAGTCTCAAGGTGTCTAAACATTTGTTACACTAACGTGCAAAAAATTGAAGTATATCAGAAATGTACGTTTTGACATCTTTGGTAATGATTTTTCCCCTTTATATATTACATACACATATTTATATAATATATTTCTTAAAATTAGACATATATTAAATAATAACGTGCCTAAAACAGACGCCATTAGATTTAAACGTTGTGTCAGAACTTCAACGCAATCGGTCAAGAACTTTCCGAAGATGAAAGATTTTGAACAAACCAACGTTTACATGTTGTTAATGATTCTCCTTTTATTACATACGCATCAGATTGCATTCCAGTAGGTACATAAAACCACTTGAGTATTTGAATGCAATGTTGTGTTAAAATTTCAAAGTAGTCCGTGGAGAACTTTCGGAGATTTGAGGTTTTCAAGAAATGTACTTGTATAGAAACTGTTAATCTTCGTAATCGTAAATTTGACCGAATGCTTTGAAATTTTGACATAACGCTGCATTGGAATACGCGTGTGTCTTTACATACCTATTTTTAAACAAATTAACATATAATTCATTATAAATTTAATAACGGGGAAACGTTGTGACAAAAAAATCTCAAATATATATCAGAAGTTGTCGAAATACTTTTGATCATACAGTGTATAACTCTGACAACTTTACCGATTCACAGTACGTACCAGAAGGCTAGCAGAAACAAGATTAAAATAAATAAATCTTAATTGGCTAGCGACCCAACTGTAATGACCTTTATACAGGCGGTATAGGGTGGATCCCGGCTGCATGAAATATCATTATGTACGATATCTCCGCGTCAGCAAAGAAATGTGGAGTAGGTCTTATAAAAGTAATTTAAACTACGAAGTACAAACAGGATCTTAGGCCGCGGTATTAAATAAGATTACTAGTATTTATAAAATAATTACAGCAAAGTTTTATATACATATTTCTTTTCATTGTTCTCCAAGACTTACAGAACAAGGTGAGTACGAGACGTCTAATTATCAAAAAATATCTTCCATCTTTTACAATTCCAGATCTTCTCATAATTAATTTAATCACTAACTCTACATTTCGATACAGTGATAACTTGAGACCATTTTCGTGTGATTCAGTCTAAAGGTTGGATACATATCTTCGTCCTCTGCGGATGGGAAAGAGTAATACGAAAGTAAGCAGGAATGCACATTTGATCTTTTCTTATGACTTTTCGTAATCTCGTACCAAGGTTACTCATTGAATTACTGCTTGATAGTTTATCCAAAACTTACGATATAATTTCATCCGTGTTGGAAGATAGAAAACAGAACAACAGAACGAACAGCAATAACCTATTTGTTGCACTGTTTACCAAGCAGATCCCTCTGGTGTACAACATGCGGTGAAGCAATGAATGCAAAGCACCGGCCTCCTTTTAATCCAGACAGAACTTATTTGAGTGCGTGCTCTTTAATCTCTTTGCGTCGGCCTATGACCCTCAGTTGAGAGATACGAAGCAGCAGCGACATACTTTCCAAGTTTTTTCAGAGTACTGACTCTCGCCATTTGAAGGCTGTAAACAACCAAAAGGTCCTCGGAACCTATCACATTAGCTCATTTTCTCGAAATCGTGTCTCCTAGCTTTTTACGTATTAGACAAACCTACATACAAAGATGAATTTAACCGTGAGCAACATGTTTAAATCTGCTGGAAGACACGAAGTCGGCTTCAAGTAATTCGAATGGCAAGATAGTGCATACTGGGCACAGCTGAACATAGCTTTCAAGGCTTACGAAAATTTTTGTTAGTAACGTGCCTGATCCAGTCACACTTTTCTTTTCTTGTTGTAGTCTAACGCGTCTCGGAACACCCCAAAAACATACGTTTTTAATATTAGGTACACTGTGCTGCACCTACTGCCAGGTACTCTGCATCAGCGACCTTAGTATTCATTAGACACCGTGAGAGAGCAGAATGGGGCGCTCCGCAGAACTCACGGACTTCGAACGTGGTCAGGAGATTTGGTGTCATTTGTGTCATACGTATGTACGCGAGGTTTCAACACTCCTGAACATCCCTAGGTCCACTGTTTCCGATGTGATACTGAAGTGGAAATGTGAAAGGCCACGTACAGCACAAAAGCGTACATGAGTTGAAGAGGGCCGTAATGTGTAATAGGCAGACACCTATCCAGACCACTACACAGGAATCCCAAACTGCATCAGGATCCACTGCAAGTACGATGACAGATAGGCGGGAGGTGAGAAAACATGGATTTCATGGTCGAGCGGCTGCTCATAAGGCACACATCAAGCCGGTAAATGCCAAACGACACCTCGCTTGTTGTAAAGAGCGTAAACATTGGACGATTGAACAGAGAAAAAACGTTGTCTGGATGACGAATCACGATACACAATGTGGCGACCCGATGTCAGGGTGTGGGTATGGCGAATGCCCGGTGAACGTCATCTGTCAGCGTGTGTAGTGCCAACAGTAAAACTCGGAGGCGGTGGTGTTATGGTGTGCTCTTGTTTTTCATTGAGGGGGCTTGCACCCCTCGTTGTTTTGCGTGGCACTATCACAGCACAGGCCTACACTGACGTTTTAAGCACGTTCGTGTTTCCCACTGTTGAAGAGCAAATCGTGGATGGCGACTGCATCTTTCAACACGATCGAGCACCTGTTCATAATGTACAGCCTGTGCCGGAGTAGTTACACAATAGCATCCCTGTAATGGACTGGCCCGCACAGAGTCTTGACCTGAATCCTATAGAACACCTTTGGGTTGTTTTGGAACGTCGACTTCGTGCCAGGCCTCACCGACCAACATCGATACCTCTCCCGAGTCCAGCACTACATGGAGAAAGGCTGCCATTTCCCAAGAAACCTTCCTGCACCTGATCGAACGTATGCCTGCGAGAGTGGAAGCTGTCATCAAGGCTAAGGGTGAGCAAACGCCATATTGAATTCCAGCATTATCTAGGGAGGGCGCCACGAACTTGTAAGTCATTTTCAGCCAGGTATCTGGATACTTTTGATCACGTAGTGTAGCTGTTACTGTCCGATGCACGAAAGGTGACTGATTGCGCAGGTCTAGAAAAAGACGTGTATTGTACTGTTGTCTGTTCCAAGCGACAGTTACGGTACGCGCATACATATGCTTTGCACTCGACGAAAGCGTGTACTCTGCAAACTATGTCTCTCACTTGCATGTGTAGAATTTGTCGCTTATCACTACCTGCTCGCAACCAATGAAATAAGAATTAATTACATAACTGGCTACGATTAGGTTTAGTGCTCCTATTGCGTACGACATTCTCGGCAGAGCGCTCAGAACACTATCGGACGATCATAGGCTGTCGGAGAATGCGTGACGTAAGCGCGCAGAACGAGCCTAAATTCAACCGTCATCTTTTGTGACTCCAACTATGGCTTCACGCGAAAAAAAAGATGTCAGAAGAGATAAACGAAATAAATACAGTGCTATTAATGATTTCTTCCATTTGGCCACGAAATTTTCATCAAGTGTATCGGTGATACACAGTTACACTTTAACTTCAAATTCTGCATCATAACACGTTTGCGACACCACTACCCTATTCAAGTGACACACTTTAATTCGTGAATATAGGATAAATTAAAGAAGCATTCTTTATATTATTGTCGCTTATACTAACACATCCATTTATTCCAAGTGATGATGTCTCATACTCCGAGGAGCGTAGGGGACGATGCGGGAAACCCGTAACGCCGACTAGGCAAGGTCCTAGCGGAGGTGGTTTGCCATTGCCTTCCTCCGATTCTAATGGGGATGGTTGATGATGATGAGGACGACACAAGAACACCCAGTCATCTCGAGGCAGGGAAAATCCTAACGCCGCCGGGAATCGAACCCAGAACCCCGTGCGCGGGAAGCGAGAACGCTACTGCAAGAGCACGAGCTGTGGACGTATTCCAACTAGAGCCAGTTAAAAATTATTTGTAATGCTTATTATCATACTGTGTGTCTATGTGACATGCTCGGACTGAAACAGAAAAAAAAAGTATTGTGACTGAAGACGGTGTACTAGTAACGAAAATATTCCTAACCTACATGTCACCATCACGTTAATAGCGTAGGGCTCTCAATACTGAATATTCTTTGTCTGAAAAGCGTTTGTTTTCTTCCACTGATTCTATATCGTGAGGACATTTTCCCGACGTTAAGTAGCTGAGACGCGCTTTTTAGGAAATACGAGGTGCGTGAGAAAAGTAAAAAGCCCGACAACAATGCGAGCGATCTGGCAACGCTGCGTTGTTCTACTTGTGTAGACCAGTGTGTTCATCCCTTCTAGTGCTCAGCCCGAGTTTCAGCTCCGTACAGCTAACTGTTGGTTTCTGAGAGCGCCATCAATGAAGGTGTGTTTTTGTTGTGTGTTACGAAAATAGTCAGCGGTATTTAGAGCAACGTTATGCAAACAATTTTTGTGGTACACGTGAGGAATCCGCGACTGTGGCAGTTGAAAAGTTGAAACAGGCCTATGGGGAACACCTTTTATAAGAGTACAAGTTTTCCGCTGGCACAAATCATTTTTGGATGGCCGAAAATTTGGAAATTTGTGGTAAGTTCTTAAGGGACCAAACTGCTGAGGTCATCGGCCCCTAGACTTACACACTACTTGATCTAACTTACACTAACTTAGGCTAAGGACAACACACACACTCATGCCCGAGGGAGGATTCGAACCTCCGGCGAGGGGAGCGGCGCGAACCTTGGCAAGTCGCCCTAGACCGCGCGGCTTGGATGGCGGAGAACACACAGAAGATGAACCTCGCTCCGGCTGACTTTCAACTTCAAAAACCGACGAAAATGTCGAGCGTGTGCATGCTCTTATGGGATCAGACCGACGTTTAACAATAATGACAGTTGGTGACCTGTTATAAACTTAAACACTTTCACCATACGTCAAATTTTAACCGAAATTTTGCTCATGCGAAGGGTTTGTACCAAACTGGTGTCGAAGAAACTGACAACTCAACAGGACAACCGGAGAAACGTGTACGTTGATCTTCTTGAGAGGATTGCCAACGACAATGAATGGTTCAGTTGTGTGATCACAGATGATGAATGCTAGCTTTTTGGCTACGATCCTGAGACAAAACGGCAAAGTGAGGAGCGATACACAGAGCCGTCTCCTCGACTGAAAAAACTCGAATGAGAAAATCATAGTAGGGGAATCGCGTCTAGAGAATTTGCTATTTTATTTATTTACACGTCAAGTTCCGTAGGACCAAATTGAGGAGAAAATGTCCAAGGTCATGAAACGTGTCAGTACATGAAATCACAACATAAAACCAACAACAGATAAAAATAAAATGTTTATGAACCCGAAAAAAGTCAAGCCAAAAGTTTAAGTAAACGCAATCAACAATACAACATAAATCAGATTAATTTATGAAGGAACTCATCGACAGAATAGAAAGAGTGAGCCATGAGTAAACTCTTCAGTTTTTATTTGAAAGCGCGTGGATTGCTGCTAAGATTTCTGAATTCTAGTGGAAGCTTATTGAAAATGAATGCAGCAGCATATTGCACACATATCTGCACAAGAGTTAAGGAAGTCCGATCCAAATGCAGGTTTGATTTCTGCTATCACTAACTGAGTGAAAGCTGCTAATTCTTGGGAATAAGCCAATATTGTTAACAAGAAATGACAGTAAGGAATACGTATATTGAGAGGCCGATGTCAAAATACCCAGACTCGAGAACAGCGGTCGACAATAGGTTCGTGAACCTACACCACTTACTGCCCGAACCGCCCGTTTCTGTGCCAAAAATATCCTTTTAGAGTGGGAAGAGTTACCCCAAAATATTATACCATACGACATAAACGAATGAAAAAAAGCAAAGTAGATTAATTTTCGTGTCGAACGATCACTCACTTCGAATACTAAAAATGGCACCATTAAGTATTTGAATTTTCATGTCGAACTATCACTCACTTCAGATACCGTTCGAATAGTAAAAATGGCAGCATTAAGTCTTTGAACAAGATCTTGAACGTAGGCTTTCCACGACTTTTTACTATCTATCTGAACACCTAGCAATTTGAAGTGTTCAGTTTCACTAATCATATGCACATTCTGTGAACTTAAAACTCAAGGTTTTGTTGAATTATGTGTTAGAAACTGCAAAACTGAGTCTTACTGTGACGTAGCGTTAGTTTATTTTCTACAAGCCATGAACTCATGTCATGAACTGCACTATTTGTCCTCCAGGACAAAGTGTCAACCAAGTGTTTTACAAAGATGTCCTTGAAAGGTTCAGGAAATGGGTGCATCGAGTGAGACCAGACATTGCAGACAAGTGGATGCTGCATCTTAACAACATCCCATGTCGAACGGCCACTTCCATAGTGGAGTTTTAGACCCAAAAAGGATCTAGTTACATATAAAAAAAATATTATCACGTCCTTAGCTGCTTATATTCACGATTACTAGTTTCGTTCATAGGCAATGATGTCATATCTAAAAATAAAATAAAATGTAATATTTATAATTAACCATATGTAAAGAAATCTGGACATGGGGATTGCCTGCTTCCACTATCCTCCATACCTAAAAATCCTTGATCAGTCCCGTCCTTTGTTACTCCAGTGTCTCCTGGATCTCTGCCCCTCCTAAATTCTACAAAGCCCTCCAAATCCTTGAATACCATGCACTTCACCTCACTTTCCCTCACCATCTCCCGTCCCCCATGAGGATCGTCTATGACCTCATCCCTTTCCCGCATATCCTTTTCATTGAACACATTCGTATCCTCTGCACCAATCGCCACCTCGATCCCCCTCACTCCTTGGTGTCTCCTTTCCTCTCCACACCCTACCTGCTGCCGATGTGTCCCACCCTCTCTCCTTCTCCACACCCTCCACATCCTCTCCTAAAGAAGCTTCCAACGTCTCCCTTTCCTGGATGATGTGCTTTGCCCAAATAATTATCCTCCTCTTCCTCTCCCATTCTCCCTAGTGCTCTCTCGCCTTCCCTCCCTCCTACACCCCCCCCCCCCCCCCCCCCGTGCTTCTCACTTCTTCTTTACCAGTCCTTATCCTCCTTCCTCGATTGCTCCCTTCCTCACCCTCAGTGTCTCCTGCCATTTGGTGTGCTACAGGCTCCTCCCCTTCTAGCGCTTCCTGCCCCCACTCCTACACTGACCCCCCTCCTCTCTCTCTTCTCTCTGGCCTCCCCTCACTTGGCAGGTCCTTCCAGTTTTAACCTAGTTATTCTCTGGTGTGTTTTCGTGTTTGCCATATCCGTTACGTAAGTGCAGTCTATTTTAAGTATCGTCGTCTGTGGTTTTCATACTGTGAACACCGTTTCAATCGTGCTCTCTGCACCGCCGGTGTTTATGTGCTGCGCACTCGTTGAGTGCTATTTTATCTATATGTGGACTTATGTAAACATGCCTCATCAGACTACTCCTTTTTTGTATTTTTTAATTCCCACTGTTTCCCCTTCTCTTGTGTCAACTTCGTCTTTCATCCCTGTCTTTTGTATATTAGTTCTTCTGTGATATTTTATACAGTCTCTTGGCTCAAGAGCGGGGAACTGTGCTGCTGCCAGATCACCCCTTCCGACAAGGGGTAAGGGTACGAAATAACAATAAAGAAAAAGAAGAGCATCTAAACACATAGTTATTTATTAGTATTTCATTTATTTTCTTTTCAGATATGAAGATTATCAATGCTTTTGATCGAAACCAGTAATAAAGTGTGAATATGTGCAACTGAGGCAGTAATAATAATTTTTTTTAAATATTTAAACTGTTCTGGAACCTCATGAACAATTTGTCATTCATTGCCATTATATGGAAAAAATTGAATCTTTTTTATAATATACCAGGTGATCAAGATGTCAGTATAAATTTGAAAACTGAATAAATCACGGAATAATTTAGATAGAGGGGTAAAAATTGACACACATGCTTAGAATGACATGGGGTTTTACTAGAACCAAAAAAAAATACAAACGTTCAAAAAATATCCGACAGATGGCGCTGAATAGCAATAATTAGCGTAAAAAAGTAAGACAAAGTAAAGATGATGTTCTTTACAGGAAATGCTCAATATGTCCACCATCAATCCTCAACAATATCTGTAGTCGAGGAATAATGTTGTGAACAGCACTGTAAAGCATGTCCGGAGTTACGGTGAGGCATTGGCGTCGGATGTTGTCTTTCAGCATCCCTATAGATGTCGGTCGATCACGATACACTTGCGACTTCAGGTAACCCCAAAGCCAATAATCGCACGGACTGAGGTCTGGGGGCCTGCGAGGCCAAGCATGACGAAAGTGGCGGCTGAGCACACGATCATCACCAAACGACGCGCGCAAGGCATCTTTCACGCGTCTAGCAATATGGGGTGTTTTTTTTCTATAAAACCCGATGTCATTCCAAGCTTGTGTGTCAATTTTTACCTCTCTATCTACATTATTCCGTGGTTTATTAAGTTTTCAAATTTATATTGAGTTTTTGATCACCCGGTACATAACGTCACAAAATACGCCAGAGAAAAGAAAAACAAAAACTTTAGGTTGGATCCTGGTATGTGAGGACACAGTATACCCTGACACTAGGCCACTGTCTTTCTGCGTTTGTGGGATGGTACAACGATGACGAAGTAAGCTGACATTTGTGGTGGCTGTGCAGCCGTTCCGGCCGCTGGACCCCGGCGTGCTCGACAGCCTCGTTCCGCGGGCACCCGTGACCGGCGCCGCCCAGCCACAGCCCGCCACTACCACCACCGCCCCAACCACCGCCTCCACGGTGACGCCCGACCTGTCTGCGGCGGCGGACGCGCTTTCGCCGGCGGTGCGGGAACTGCTGCAATCGCTGGGGCTGCTGGACCCGCCGCCCCCGCCGCCGCCCACCGCCGCCCACCCGCCAATGGGTCCGCCGCCCCCGGACCCGGCGCCGTACCGCGCCTTCAAGCCGCTGCCGCAGTCGCGCGCCGAGCCCGAGGAACAGGACATGCGCCACCTGCTGCACCGCTTCGGACTGCTGGACCCGGCGCCGCCCACCCGCGGCCGCCGTCGCCAGAAGACGCTCGCCCAGCCCCCTCCATCTGCAGGCAACGGTGAGTCACTCCCACAGCCCCTTCTTCCAATCAATAGAGTTACTCGTTCTCGAAAGCCCACAGGTATGACGTACCCAACTAAATTATATCCAAAGCACAGAACCACTTCATGTGTCGAAGGAGAAAGTAATAAGACTTCACGCCATGTGACTTTTCTCAGACCATACATGGTAACGACCCTACATGATATCGTTCTATTGAAACCAATATCTCCAATCAATCGACTGGTGGCGGTATCTACACTGAGGTGACAAAAGTCATAGCTCCTAATAATTTGTCGGACTTTCTTGCTGCCTCCATAGCCACCACAACTGTGAAAGTGTTACTGGTGAAGGATTTTGTGCACGAACTGTCCTCTCGATTTTGTCCTATAAATACTCAATAGGCTTCATGTCAGGTGATGTGGGTGGCCATATCATTCGGATGAACTTTCCAGAATGTTCTTCAAACCAATCACGAACAAATGTCACCTGGTGACATGGCGCATTGTCATCCATAAAAATTCCATCGTTGTTGAGGAACAAATGGTCTCCAGGTAGCCGAACATAACCATTTCCAGTCAATGATCGGTTCAGTTGGACCAGAGGACTCAGTCAATTCCATGTAAACATAGCCCCCATCATAATAGACCTTGTACAATGCATCGTTGACAACTTCTGCCCATGGCTTCTTGGCGTCTGCGCCACACTCCAATCCTAACTCATTCAATCCCATGTAAACGCAGCCGTCACCATAATGGGGGCAGCCGGCCGGTGTGGCCGAGCGGTTCTACACGCTTCAGTCTGGAACCGCGTGACCGCTACGGTCGCAGGTTCGAATCCTGCCTCGGGCATGGATGTGTGTGATGTCCTTAGGTTAGTTAGGTTTAAGTAGTTCTAAGTTCTAGGGGACCGATGACCTCAGAAGTTAAGTCCTATAGTGCTCAGAGCCATTTGAACCATTTGATAATGGGGGCACCACCAGCTTGCACAGTGCCTTGTTGACAACTTCTGTCCACGGCCTTGTGAGGTCTGTGCCACACTCCAATCCTACCATCTGCTCTTACCAACTGAAGTCAGGATTCTCCTGACCAGTCCACAGTTTTCCAGTCGTGAAGGGTGTCCAAACGGTACTGTTACAAGCCCAGAACAGGTGCTGGAGGCACTCGTAGCGGTCATCTGCTCCCACAGCTCATTAATGGCAAATATCGCCGCACGGTTCTGAAGGACACGTTCGTCGTACATCACAATTTGATATCTGCGGTTATTTCACGCAGTGTTGCTTGTCTGTTTGCACTGACAACTCTACACAAACGTCGCTGCTCTCGGTCTTCAAGTGACGGACGTCGGCCACTGCGCTGGCTGTGGTGAGAGGTTGTTGTTGTTGTTGTTGTTGTTGTTGTCTTCAGTCCTGAGACTGGTTTGATGCAGCTCTCCATGCTACTCTATCCTGTGCAAGCTTCTTCATCTCCCAGTACCTACTGCAACCTACATCCTTCTGAATCTGTTTAGTGTATTCATCTCTTGGTCTCCCTCTACGATTTTTACCCTCCACGCTGCCCTCCAGTACTAAATTGGTGATCCCTTGATGCCTCAGAACATGTCCTACCAACCGATCCCTTCTTCTAGTCAAGTTGTGAGACAAACTCCTCTTCTCCCCAATTCTATTCAATACCTTATCATTAGTCATGTGGTCTACCCATCTAATCTTCAGCATTCTTCTGTAGCATCACATTTCGAAAGCTTCTATTCTCTTGTTGTCCAAACTATTTATCGTCCATGTTTCACTTCCATACATGGCTACACTCCATACAAATACTTTCAGAAACGACTTCCTGACACTTAAATCAATACTCGATGTTAACAAATTTCTCTTCTTCAGAAACGCTTTCCTTGCCATTGCGAGTCTACATTTTATATCCTCTCTACTTCGACCATCATCAGTTATATTGCTCCCCAAATAGCAAAACTCCTCTACTACTTTAAGTGTCTCATTTCCTAATTTAATTCCCTCAGCATCACCCGACTTAGTACTGCCTGAAATTTGGTATTCTCATCACATTCTTGACACTGCTGATCTCGCAATACTGAATTCCCTAACGATTTATCGTAGCCAAGACAGACACGAAGCCCACACGCACCACAGTAGCACAAGTTTGCATGCCAACTAGCTCCGCAGATGATGAAGAGATTGAGGAATTGTTCAGATAGTTAAAGGAGACGAAAATTTGTGACATAAGAATCATGATTAACAGCTGGACTAAATGACAACCTGCCTTTTGTGTTGACGCGAACAGAGACGACTGGTGACGGCAGCGCCTCTGGCGGCAGCACGACTACATCGACGACCCCGCTGACGCTGGACGCCATAGACACGAGCATGCTGACGGACGAGATGCGCGCCGTGCTGCACAACCTGGGCATCGTGCCCGGCGCTGGCCGCGTCGACGAGGGGCCAACGACACAGCCGCCAGTGGCGTCCCACACCACTGTCCGTGAGTCGACGACAGACGGTGGGAATGGCACCGACGACTCCACAGTCCGACAAGGTACATCCACCCACTCTGGACTCCGTGCAACTGCCTCATACCGTAGGTGGCCAAACCAACTTCAGACTATACAATGATAGGGCAGTCTCATCTCCACCATATGTGTCCAGGGTGACCCAACCCCAGAACTTTACAACTGCGGAAGATTCTAAACTGGGCACTTTGTGGTAAGGAGCTAAGGAAGAAACCATTAAAGGATTTCTGGCTGAGTGACCCTCACAGGGGTAGGTTTAGCCATCCAATTGCCACAGGTTTGCTTCCTTGGTGCAAAGTGGCACCTTTCAAGTGCAAAGTGTGACAGTTATGTCTTAAGTGTAGCTGCCTCGTGTAGAAGGCAGAAATGTGTGTGTGGATAGTGGTAGTGATAGGATGGTATTTTTGATGATGATCTACATCTACATCTACATGATTACTCTGCAGTTCACATTTAAGTGCTTGGCAGAGGGTTCATCGAACCACAATCATACTATCTCTCTACCATTCCACTCCCGAACATCGCGCGGGAAAAACGAACACCTAAACCTTTCTGTTCGAGCTCTGCTTTCTCTTATTTTATTTTGATGATCATTCCTACCTATGTAGGTTGGGCTCAACAAAATCTTTTCGCATTCGGAAGAGAAAGTTGGTGACTGAAATTTCGAAAATAGATCTCGCCGCGACGAAAAACGTCTTTGCTTTAATGACTTCCATCCCAACTCGCGTATCATATCTGCCACACTCTCTCCCCTATTACGTGATAATACAAAACGAGCTGCCCTTTTTTGCACCCTTTCGATGTCCACATGGTAAGGATCCCACACCGCGCAGCAATATTCTAACAGAGGACGAACGAGTGTAGTGTAAGCTGTCTCTTTAGTGGACTTGTTGCGTCTTCTAAGTGCCTGCCGATGAAACGCAACCTTTGGCTCGCCTTCCCCACAATATTATCTATGTGGTCTTTCCAACTGAAGTTGTTCGTAATTTTGACACCCAGGTACTTAGTTGAATTGACAGCCTTGAGAATTGTACTATTTATCGAGTAATCGAATTCCAACGAATTTCTTTTGGAACTCATGTGGATCACCTCACACTTTTCGTTATTTAGCGTCAACTGCCACCTGCCACACCATACAGCAATCTTTTCTAAATCGCTTTGCAACTGATACTGGTCTTCGGATGACCTTACTAGACGGTAAATTACAGCATCATCTGCGAACAACCTAAGAGAACTGCTCAGATTGTCACCCAGGTCATTTATATAGATCAGGAACAGCAGAGGTCCCAGGACGCTTCCCTGGGGAACACCTGATATCACTTCAGTTTTACTCGATGATTTGCTGTCTGGAACTGTGAGCTTCCTGACAGGAAATCACGAATCCAGTCGCACAACTGAGACGATACCCCATAGGCCCGCAACTTGATCAGAAGTCGCTTCTGAGGAACGGTGTCAAAAGCTTTCCGGAAGCAGATGATGATAAAGAAGGAAGAACGAAATCAGGTGCTGCCAGATAGCCTAGGAATGCCACCCACAGCTGCCAATGATTATGGCTCCATCCAAAGTGAGGACCACATCCAGCAGTGTGACATATCCTTACTCCACAGAAGAATGTGGAAGGGTTTCAGATTTAATCCAGAACACTTGCGCCAAGTCTGACACCTCTCCTCCCCTTGCTGGCCAAACACTCAAAATGAAAATTTCTTGCATACCCCTATGACAAAGACTTGCATTATTTTTCTCAGCTATAGAGAAGGAGAAGATATCGAACATAGTGAATGAATAACGAACTACAGTGATGTGCAACTAGAGCACCTGACAAAAAAAGTGAAGGCACCCACGAGACCAGCAGAAAACGAAATGACATTTCATGACTTGATAGCTTACATCATGTTATTTCATTGTGATACGTAAATTTTCACTGTCGTTAAATGTCACATTTAACAAAATATTATGGGCTATTATGTCGTTGTCGGATGGATTCCGCATTAAGACCCAACGTTTCGTCTCCATCTGCACTAAATTTTCAAGGGGGATCATAGCTTCTTTAAGTGCCCAGTTCACACCCTGAACCGACAATAGCAAAACTCCGTTATGCGTGCTCCCGCCCAGTGACGTTATGTCACTTGCTTTGGCTGTCCGAGTGCAATTGGCCATTGTCAGTTTCCGTCGCATTCTGTTGCAATCATCCCTTGGTGGAAAACCGGTACACATCCTTTATGCCCAACGAGGTGGCACAGTGGTTAGGACACTGTAGTCGCATTCCGGAGGATGATGGTTCAAACCCGCGTCCAGCCATCCGGATTTCGATTTTTCCGATTACCCTAAATCGCTTCAGGCAAATACCTGAATGCTGTCTTTGGAAGGGCACGGCCTATTTCCTTCCCCATCCTTTGCTAATCCGATGGGACCGATGACCTCGCTGATTGCTCCCCTCTCCCAAACCAGCCACCCAACTGCCTTCTTCAGTACTGGGATCCAAATGTCATTCGATTTCACACCCTCTGCCTTCCTATTCCTAGGGTATTTAACTATGCCCTCTCTGTGTAGCTTTTCATGGTGTCCGCTTGTGGCTGCCAGTATTTCTTATCAAAATGAATGTGATGCTCTCCCCACAGCAAAGCATGATCCACAGCAGCTGATCTGTCAGTCTCTTCCCTTCTATAGTTGTCTTTGTGCTCTCCTAGTCGTTTTTTGACCGTCCTTTTCTTAGTAGCCACGTACACCTTCCCACACCTACACAAAATCCGATAAGTTCCTGCTTTTTCTAGCGGTTTACGAGCATCCTTGGCCGGCCTTCGGTCATCTTGTATTTTCCGGATGGGTTTGTAGATTACCCCGATATTCCGGTTTGTCAAAAATTTTCCTATGTGGCCAGTGACGTCCTTTATGAAAGATAAGAAAGCTTTTGATTTCACAAGCGTTTGTGCATCCCTACGATTTTTGCCCGGCGGTCGTAACGCTCTTTTTGCCTCAGCTGACGAATAAGCATTCTTGAGCAATGCTTTCGTGAGGTCTTTTAATTCCGCATCAAGCAACTGTGGTTTGCAGATTTCCTTGCTACATCCGCCACCGTTTCTTCGCTTTTGTTGTGGACTGTGGTTAGAATCCCGGCGTCGGTTGCGGTATCTGCGCATGATTTTTTCTGTAAACTGTGTGGTCCAAGCTAACGAAAATGCAGTTTCCCTTGAGGAGGAGGGAGGTGGAAGATTAAATTTCCTTAATGCGCTAGTTTTCCAGAAATCAGTTGGTGGCTGAGACTACACAGTTTACCGAAAACCTGTGCATACAGACCGCAACCGACACAGAGATTATAACCACCACCCACAACAAGCAAGGCACCATAAAAACGGATAGAGCAACGAACACTTGTGAACCAGAGCCGTTTGGCACGGAACCAAAACACTCCACCAATGGATTGCTCAAGAATGGTTCAAAAATGGTTCAAATGGCTCTGAGCACTAAGGGACTTAACTTCTGAGGTCATCAGTCCCCTAGAACTCAGATCTACTTAAACCTAACTAACCTAAGGACATCACAAACATCCATGCTCGAGGCAGGATTCGAACCCGTGACCGTAGCGGTCGCGCGGTTCCAGACTGTAGCGCCTAGAACCGCTCGGCCACCCCGCCGGCAAGAATGGTTACTTGTTATTTGTCCGCTGAGGTAAAAAGAGCATTAAGACCACCGCGCAAAAATCATAGAGGTGCACAAAAGCCTTGGAATTGAAAGTTTCCCTGCCTTTCATTAGGGACGGTACTGACCGCATAGGAAAAGTCTTGACAAAATGCAACATCGCGGTAATCTAAAGATACTGGCTAAGGATGCTCGAAACTGCTGGAAAAGCAGGAATTTGTAGGATTCCGTGTGATTGTGGGAAGGCGTATGTGGCTACTACAAAAAGAACGGTCAAAAAAGACTGGACGAGCAAAGGCAACTGTAGAAGGGAAGAGATATTTACAGATCAGCTGTTGCGGCAGATGCTTTGCAGCCACGAGGCCACCGAATTAATTTTGATAGGACTCAAGTAGAGGCAACCACAAGCGGATACCATGAAAAGCTCCACAGAGCGGCCATGGGGACAGCTAAACACCGCTGGAATGACATTTGGATCCTGGTGCTGATAGCGGTGATAGCAACAGCAGACGACGGCAGTCGACAAACAACCAATTGCGTTCGCTTATTCAAAGCATGTGACGTCACAGCACTGGGCGCGTGCAAGCGTAAACGGAATTTTGCTGCGGTGAGTAGCGAGCTAGGTTGTGCATCCGGTATTCAAAGAAGCTGTGAGCCTCCTCGAAAACGTCCTCCACAGATGGGACGAAATGCTGGGTTTTAATGTGAAATCCGTCCGGCCACGGCATAATAGCCCAGAGTATTTCCTTAACTGTGATGTTATTTCAGTGGTTACAAGATCAAGCCAGATTTAGAAACAACCTGGCACTATTAGTCCATTTATCGGTATGACGTAGTATGCCCTCTGGCCTGGATGCAAGTGTTGATGCGGTTCAGAAGTATGTTATAAAGACAGTGCATACTCTCCTGAGGTAAGCTGGCCAAAAAGCAGCGTAAATGATCATCAAAAAAATGGTTCAAATGGCTCTGAGCACTATGGGACTTAACATCTATGGTCATCAGTCCCCTAGAACTTAGAACTACTTAAACCTAACTAACCTAAGGACATCACACAACACCCAGTCTTCACGAGGTAGAGAAAATCCCTGACCCCGCCGGGAATCGAACCCAGGAACCCGGGCGTGGGGAGCGAGAACGCTACCGCACGACCACGAGCTGCGGACAACTGATCATCGACACACTGGATACTACCACTGGCAAAGTGTTGCCATCCGAGCTGATCACACACATGTTCCATAGCGAACTGATATGGAGTCTTTCTGGCCATGTGAGCACCTCAACATTACACAGACTGTTCATAGAGACACGTCTCATGTGTGAACAAGCATTATCCAGTAGAAAAATGGCACCACAGTACGAATGCCATTCATGAGCAGTCGATGCAACCCAGTCACAACAACAGCCATTTGTGTTGGGATGTTAACAGCAGCCTACACATGAGACGGCAATTCCCTAATCTGTAGGCTAGTCTCCAACCAATGGTGTGGGATGGCACAGAGTACTGCAAAGAGTTCGTCACTTATTACGAGGATGCAGGGTGTGTGTGACATACCGTAGTGTCGTCAGAGTTCCCTAAATTCGAGCTGTGGCCTGAAGCCATACATAATGGGGCTCCTCACACCATAGCGCCAGGAGCAATATCGCAGTGCCTCTCCAAAGTATTGAATGAATTTGACCTCTACCCAGGTCACCGTCATACTCGCCACTTACGGTCATCTGGGTTAGAGCAGAATGGCAAGTCATCGGTGAACACTATGTGACGCCATTCATCAGCAGTCCATGCTTCCCATTGCCGGCCGGAGTGGCCGAGCGGTTCTAGGCACTACTGTCTGGAACCGCGCAACCGCTACAGTCGCAGGTTCGAATCCTGCCTCGGGCATGGATGTGTGTGATGTCCTTGGGTTATTTAGGTTTAAGTAGTTCTAAGTTCTAGGGGACTGATGACCTCAGAAGTTAAATCCCATAGTGCTCAGAGCCATGGGAACCATGCTTCCCAGTCACGAGACCACTCCAAAAGCAGTCATGTTAATGACTCCTCTATATGAGACAGCAATTCCCTAAACCGTTTGCTGCCAGTCTATAACCACTGTAATTGTACAATGGTGTACTGCAGAGTGTCCACTGCTTATTCTCAGATGTCAAGGGCAAATGTGAAGGGATTATAATGTGCTTCAGACCCAATACAGTGATCTTTCCTTGTTCTCAGATATGGTCAATGGAAACCATGACACTGAGTACGCCTGGCCTCGTGTTCCCATGCCGTCGAGCTTTGGACCCATGCCACCTCTGAATGTCCCAAAAAACTGGATACCGCACAGTTTGATCAGACGACCAAATGGAGAGCCAGAATGAGGCCCCTTCCAAACACTGTCAGGTGCTGATAACGCTGTTTCACATGTCTCGTTTTCTTCACAGTGATCACTAAACATTTGACGCTTCTCACGACCCTTATACGAGGCATGATTGAACAGTTTTAAGAATGGGCTTGTAATTGTACAGTGGTAATACTTACATGCTACTGTGACACGTCTCCTTGAAAATAGTTCCCTTCTGACTGAACACGCCGACTCCAACGTGTTTCCACTTTTGGAAACATTCCTGGAATTTTTTTTCCTGAGGTGCGTTAAGGATGCTCTCCGTATTTGCCTGGATGTCTTCAATTGAGTCAAATCGTTTCTCTTTCAGTGAAAATTTCAGTTTAGGAAACAGGTAGAAGTCCGCAGGGGCCAAATCAGGGGAATATGTCGGTTGTGGAAGCACAGGAATTTTGAATTTGGTCAAAAATTCAACGATGGAGAAGGCACGGTGAGCCGGAGCATTGTCATGGTGTAGCACCCAACTCCTGTCTTTCTGCAATGCAGGCCTTTTCTTCTGCATTTCGCGCAAACGCTCAAGGACACGTTTGCAGTATTCCTGGTTAATTGTCTGTCATGATGGACAATACCGGTAGAATCGAAAAAAATCACCAACGTTGTCTTCACTTTCAACCGACTTTGCCATGCTTCCACTGCGAAGACTGCACTTTGGTTTCAGGATCATATCCATATACCCACGATTGGTCACCTGTTATTACTCTGTTTACTTAATCTGGGTCATTTTTTGTCCAATTAATCAGTTCTTGGCACACTTCAAATCGGTATTGTCTCTGGTCACTTGACAACACGTTTGGAATAAATTTTGCGGACACTCGACGCATGTCCAGATCTTCAGTTAAAATTGACTGAACTGCATAGAAACTTCAAATTAAGTTCATCAGCCATCTTCCTAATTGTAAGTCTACGATCAGAGCGCACTAAGTCGCGAACGTTCACAACATTTTCATTCGATTTTGAGATGGAAGGATGGCCGGACCGTGGTTCATCTTCAAATGATTGCGGACATTTTTAAATCTGTTGAACCAGACAAAAACATTTGACTGACTCATACAATTATATCCAAAAGCTATTTATAATAGTTCATAAGTCTCAGAAGCTGATTTCCCAGCTTTAAAACAAAATTTCACACAAACTCGTTGCTCCGTTTTTACGTCCATTTTCACGCAGACAGAATCCTGGAACAAGCCGTAACTCAACCAGCAGCCACAACGAACTGAATTAAGACAATGTATTTCCTGCCAGAGGGCATTCAAGGTCAAGGCAATGATTTACTTCCCACCCTCCGTGTACCTGCCCGCCAAACCAGTAAGCAGTAGCGGATCCATTATTAAAACTTTCCAAACAGACCTCATATACTCAACCAGATGTGGTAACAACACTAAACACGAACAACACTGATATGCTCTGGTGATCATTCTAGCTGTCACAGAAAATTGCAACTCTAACCGTTTCCGTACCTGCTGACAGTGTATATGTGTACGAGCTACACTGACATTTACCCATGTCTTCTGGGTGATTTACTTTTGTAATGAGCCATTGTAAGAAGGTGACAGCGTGACGCTTTCTATGCAGAGTGCGCTTAAGAATGTGTTGCTGCATCGCCAGTGTGCTCTGTGTATCTGCTGCTCGCCACTATATTCCAGCTGTTACCTACACCAGTAACCGGTAAGTGCTACACTCTACCACTGTTTCTCTTTCTCACTCCCCCTATACAATTTATATGCTCGGAAAACGGTCAGTATAGCTTCTTAATGTAGTGTTTGCTTTATGCCACCCATAGTGAACACCACATTGGCTAAGTACCCTCACTATACCTGAAGTAACATGAAAATCAACACCAAATGATCAATGCGCACCCCAAAACACACGCTCCAGATGGATGTGGTAGACTGACGCTATTGGCTGGGACATCACTTGGTACACTGCTCGCTGCGACTGCATATCGCCCAAGCACCCAGCTTCTTATGCGCACAACAATGTGATGGACGCAAATCAATATTTACTCTTTTCTTAAATTACTCGAAGTAACTGTTCCTGTTCACAGTATTATACATCTACATCTAGATGATTATGAACCAATGATAATTAATTGAAACCCTCAGCTGCCGACAGGTGTTGTTGATATACCTCGATGATGATAGTTGAAATTGTGTGTCCCGACCGGGACTCAAACCCGGGATCTCCTGCTTACTTGTCAGACACTCTGTCCATCAGAGCCACCGAGGACACAGATGAATACCGCGACTGCACGCTCCCCGTGAGACCCACATTCCCAACTGTCCACAATCTACATACGTAATGTACCTAAAAGATATTTGCCCTCCACTCATTACTCGCACCCACTAAGGTGACGATTCCCCAATTGCAGACCCACAGGACCCACATTTTAACGCGCAGCAGATCCACAGTGCGAGTCGGCATTTTCCATTTGTGCAGATCTTTGGATTTGTAGTCCAGCACTATACACCAACACACTCAGATAAAATACACTGAGGAGCCTGCTTGGTAACATGTTTGTCCACCTTCGAAAACTAATTCTTTGCATGGCAAGGATTCGACAAATCTTTATAAGGTTTCTGGAGGTTTTTGGTACCAGATGTTATGTGCAGATCATGCACTTCCGGTAAATTACTGGCTAGTGGTTTGTGGGCACAGAGCAGGCAACCAATAGCGTCCCAGATGTCTTCCATCGAGTTCAGATCAGACGAATTTGGTGGCCAAGACATAAACGTCAGTTCACTATCTTGCTCCTGAAACTATTACAGCACAGTTGATGTGGTGGTAGATGCTATCGCCGTTGGGGAAAACATGTGGTACACAACTGTCATGGTACCTTCGATTACTACCACAGGCCCCATGAAAACCCAGCTGAATGTCTCCCTTAGCTCAATACTGCCCCAACGGTCCTGTGTCCCTGACGTGGGACATGTTTCGAGCAGCCGTTCGCCTGGATGAAAGTGTAACCGGACACGACCATCGACCTTGTGTAACGACAAACGTGATTCATCCGACCAGGTGACACGTTTCCACTGATCCACAGTCCAATCTCGACAACCCCGTACCTCCTAATTGACGATATTGTTAGATTAGCATGGGAACCCTTTGAGCTTAAAATATCTTAAATGTGACTGTGGCCTTTGTCTCTCGCATGGTGAATACTTACGTTATGCAAATATTTTATTCTTTGGACTGCTGTTATAATCTTATGAAGCCAAGAGCCTTTACCAGTGTGCGAATACATTTGTACATTTATTCTGAAGTATGCTGAATATAATCTGGTTGCAAGTCATGCCATGTGGTGTTTATGGTTTTTATATCTATTTTATATACACTACTGGCCCTTAAAACTGCTACACCAAGAAGAAAAGCAGAGGATAAACGGGTATTCATTGGAGAAATATATTATACTAGAACTGACATATGATTACATTTTCACGCAATTTGGGTGCATAGATCCTCAGAAATCAGTACCCAGAACATACACCTCTGGCCGTAATAACGGTCTTGATACGCCTGGTCATTGAGTCAAACAGAGCGTGTACAGGTACAGCTGCCCATGCAGCTTCAACACGATACCACAATTCATCAAGAGTAGTGACTGGCGTACTGTGACGAGCCAGTTGCTCGGCCACCATTGACCAGACGTTTTCAACTGGTGAGAGATCTGGAGAATGTGCTGCTGGCGAGGGCAGCAGTCGAACATTTTCTGTATCCAGAAAGGCCCGTACAGGACCTGCAACATGCGGTCGTGCAATATCCTGCTGAAATGTAAGGTTTCGCTGGGATCGAATGAAGGGTAGAGCCACGGGTCATAACACATCTGAAGTGTAACGTCCACTGTTCAAAGTGCCGTCAATGCGAACAAGAGGTGACCGAGACGTGTAACCAATGGCACCCCTTACCATCATGCCGGGTGACACGCCAGTATGGCGATGACGAATACAGGCTCCCAATGTGCGTTCACTGTGATGTCGCCAAACACGGATGTGACCATCGTGATGCTGTAAACAGAACCTCGATTCATCCGAAAAAATGACGTTTTGCCATTCGTGCACCCTGGTTCGTCGCTGAGTACACCATTGCAGGCGCTCCTGCCTGTGATGCAGCGTCAAGGGTAACCGCAGCCACAGTATCCGAGCTGATAGTCCATGCTGCTGCAAACGTCGTCGAACTGTTCGTGCAGATGGTTGTTGTCTTGCAAACGTCCCCATCTGTTGACTGAGGTATCGAGACGTGGCTGCACGATACGTTACAGCCATGCGGATAAGATGCCTGTCATCTCGACTGCTGGTGATACGAGGCCGTTGGGATCCAGCACGGCGTTCCGTATCACCCTCCTGAACCCACCGATTCCATATTCTGCTAACAGTCATTGGATCTCGACCAACGCGAGCAGCAATGTCGCTATACGATAAACCGCAATCGCGATAGGCTACAACCCGACCTTTATCGAAGTCGGAAACGTGATGGTACGCATTTCTCCTCCTTACACGAGGCATCACAACAACTTTTCACCAGGCAACGCCGGCCAACTGCTGTTTGTGTATGAGAAATCGGTTGGAAACTTTCCTCATGTCAGCAGGTTGTAGGTGTCGCCACCAGCGCCAACCTTGTGTGAATGCTCTGAAAAGCTAGTCATTTGCGTATCACAGCGTCTTCTTCCTGTCGGTTAAATTTCGCGCCTGTAGCACGGCATCTTCGTGGTGTAGCAATTTTAATGGCCAGTAGTGTATGACAAGAGCCGCTTGGATTCAGCTAGTGTATTGCACCACTATGTGAAGTAACAAGGTCACTCCTTCTGAAGATGTTATTTTTAGAAATATCAAAACTTAGGTCAAGGACTAAATAAACCTTTGGTTTGCAACTGGTTGGTTGATGTTTCAACCTCTTCGCTTTGAGGTTGCCATTTCTGCGTCTCAATCGCTTGTACAATCACTATAGCCTTTGTGTGATGCGGTAATGCGTGGTTAAAACTCTCTGATTGTTAAAATATGATTACGACAGTCAGATATGACGTTTTGGGCGCGCAGCGCTGCAGTCGTGGTTGTCGTTCAGAGTCGGCCGGAGTCATTAAGAGACGTCATTGAAACGGTGCCGTAATATGTCTGCGAGTCTCACAATACATGGGGTTCGTCACCTGCAGAGTTCCACGTTGGTCAATGTGCGCTGAATGATGTGCTCCAAAACACTCGTGCGTTCAGCACCATTGTTCTCTGTCTTCTGATGTGCCACAGATCGCTGCATATGGTGCTTTACAGAACAGGCAAGCCTCTGACCACATTCTGTGATGGCACGTGCTCCTCTAACATCTCGTCACCTACTCATAATTTCACCATCCTTCAACCACTTTGCACACGCTCACGACAGTAGCACATGAAGACCCAACCAGTATCGCTCGTTCCCAGGAGCTGCCGGTCGCTGGGCTATAATAATTTGCCCTTTGTTAAAATCGCATTTGTAAGTGGCTGTCCCCTTTCCCGGACCGTATCGTCGCTACAATTGTTCCCCGTGTGTCTTTTCTCCACTTATACACTTTCCTTACCACCACATTTGATCGTAATGCTACCAATCACAAGGCGAGCAGTGCTCATAACATTTTGGTTTAGCAGTGTATGTGAGTATGCTCCTTTCTTAACACCTGCCCAATTAGCCGTGCGGTCTAATGCACGGCTTTCCGTATTGGGAAGGAGTGCCTGGTCCCCAGCACGAATCTGCCCGTCGGACTTCTATCGAGGTCCGGTGAGCCAGCCAGTCTGTGGATGGTTTTTAGGAGGTTTTCCATCTGCATCGGCGAATGCAGGCTGGTTCCCCTTATTCCGCCTCAGCTACACTATGTCGACGATTGCTGCGCAAACAAGTTCTCCATGTACGCGTACACCACCATTACTCTACCACACAAACATAGGGGTTACACTCGTCTGGTGTGAGACGTTCCCTGGGGTGGTCCACCGGGGTCCGAACCGAGCAATAACCCTGAAAGAGTGGTACGGGATAGGGCAGCAGAGGGGTGAAGTGGACTGCGGTAGTCATCATGTGGTTGTGGACGACTGCGGCTGTGGCGGGGATGGAGCCTCTCCGTCGTTTATAGGTCCCCGCTTAACATACAATACAATAGAATACTCCTTTCTTACACACTAGTAATCACCCAGGAGGGCTTTGTTCATTGATGTGCCTTCCTTGTTTGAGCCAGTGTTACACGGAGGCTGCTTATGCTGTGCTCACAGGGCCAGAGCATGTGTTCAGCCCGACGTCCCTGAAGCACTCGGAAGAGGAAACGGCAAGGCTCCAGGCGGTGCTGGACTCGGTTCGCCAGTTCGCCGCCACACACCTCAACGTGACGTACCCCGCCAATGGCAGTGGCACCACTGAAGCGATACGGGACAGTAGGGGCCTCCAGCCGACCACCAGCGCGTCCCCACTGGCTGCGGGGCCAGACCCACTCTCATTCGACGAGCTGTTGGCGGAGATAAACAGCGAGGAGTCCAGGAAGAACGAGGTGAAGCGCCAGCAGCCCACAGGCACCAACAGCACTGCTCCGACCGGCGCTCCAGCGAAGGAAACTGAAGAAGTCACCAGTAAGTGTGCAGCAGAGTGCTTGCTTTCTCTAGTATCCTTATTAAATCAACAGTCTTAACCTGCTCTTCACAATCTGTTTCTCTGGTCTCAATATCATTAATAAATAGTACACATCCTCAACAATCTCCACTTGTTAATCACTGATCTCTCCAAAATGAAATAAAATGTTCTATTGTATAATTAGCTGGGCATCCCCTTTTGGAGAGTTCGGCATCTAGTGCAAGACCTTTTCTTGATGCCACTTTGGCGACTTGTGCATTGATGATGATGAAATGATGGGGATGACGACACACAACCAGTTCCAGGCGGAGAAAATCCCCAACCGACATGGGAATCAAACCTGGGGACCCGTGGTAGAGAGTCAGCAATGCACGAGACCATGAGCTGCTTACTGTTCACTCCAAAGGATGCCAGACATCTAACTAATAACGTGCAGGGCCACTTTCTGATCTCATTACAGCCTTTCCTAATATACTGGTATGATGGAGGTCCAATTCGTTTCTATTCACCATAAATCAGAGTGAACTGATGGGCCTATAGTCTGAGGGTGCTATCCCAAAAATGGCTAAGTTTGGGAAATATAAGGGTTTTCTAAAAAAAATGTGAAATCATATAATTTCAAAGCACAATCATTCAATCATTTGAAATAGTTGGAAAGTGCAAGTAATATGCCCAATACTGAATTTATTCAGAATGTTCACTGGGATCTGCACTGTGTAAAATCACCATGAAATGAGTGCAAAAGTGGTATAGGATGGAAGATCTCGTGAACTTGTCGACAAAAACTCTATATTTTTTTTTACATTCTAACACTTCTGCGGTGGTATTTTATTCAGTAATGCTAGCTGTTTTTCCAAGACAGTTCTTCGCGATTCTATTTCTTTCCAACACTTGCTGTAGCATTTACTTCCATTTTCTATTCACGTTATCGTTAACCTCATGCTTTCTAAAGTTACAATACTGAAACTTTCATAATTATGATCAAAGACACGAATAGATTTAAATTGATTTGATAATATAAGGCTCTAAAATGATTTTAAGATCAAGAAAGTGTAACATACACTGCAAATTTTTGTTATACATAACTGAAGATAATTAGCTTCAAACGTCATTCTGTACTCCGCAGCTACATAAACAATCCAGACATCTTTTTAGATGTGGGATAATAGCCTCTAGTACTGAGAGCCTTACCGACTTAAAATGCGTTGCTTTATATAAATAGTTACATATAAAAGATGTTATAGGCCACTTACTGCAGATATTAAAACTTGAGTGAGCAAAAACTCCTTTTTCCATGTATGCGCATAGTTCCCTCTGGCACTGGAGTGCTCAATCGATTGATGCAGATTTTTCGACGAACAGATTTCTCTCATCACCACTATCATTTCATCGTTTTCGGTTTCAAACGCTGTGAATATTCAGTGCGGTTTAGCCTGCCTGTGAGCCTCCGGTTATCAGTTATTGCTGGTCTCTTGCAACAGCAAGCAGATATTAATTACTGCATTAGTTCCCGCCAGCATACGTTTCCATACAGAAATTCTACCCTTAATACCGACTCTCAATCTCTTTGAAGCTTTCAATGTACTTTTGAAATCAAATGGATTTCGCAAAGCATCTGCAGCACGCCCTAGTGGATGACAAAAAACTCTGAGGGAAACCTGAAAAGGTCTCAGGGCGGCACGGCAAAACACTACGTCCACCCGATTTTCACCGATCACAACTGAGGGGATGGAGGGGGGGGGGGGGGGGGGAGTAAGAATGTGTTTAGCGTCTCATTGTGAGCTACAACGATCTGTGTAGTGCAGCCTTCTTAAAAATGTGTCTCCACAAAGGCATGTAGGTTTTCGTTGGACCTTCGTGTTAGGTAACAGTGCTATTGATACCGTCAGTAGTGAAAGTGGCTTCATAACTAAACAGTATTAATGAAAATAAAATGAAATGAGCGTATGGCATCGTTGACCGGGAGGCCCCACCCGGGGACGTTCTGAGTATTAATGGAATTACTCAGTGATTTGCAACTAATCAACGGCGAATCCCCTGCATATGATAAGGATAGAGCCCGTCCCTACGTATTCTCCGAAGTGTTCTTGTTAGTGGAGACATGTGACACATGTAGGAATTGTCTGTGTGTGTGTGTGTGTGTGTGTGTGTGTGTGTGTGTGTGTGTGCGTGCCTACTGAAGAACTACGTTCTTAGCAACAGAGTAATGCCTTCTACTTCAGCCACATTTGGTTGATTTTCGCATTCAGGTGAGATACGACTGCTTGTAACTCCGCCAGTCTCACGCAGTTCATTGAAAACTCGAGTACAGTCTCCAGAATCTGGTGCTCTACGGTTAGGAAATCGTCTGCCGCGTTTCTTTACAAGGAGCAGCATCGTTTCCGTTACAAAACCCGTACACAAACACGATACTGGCGTACTGAACATTTGTAAATACGTGCAGCATGCTTAAGGAATACGGTACAATTGGCCAACAAATCGAAAACTCAGTGTCAGCTGAAAAACTAGTTCATGTTAAATCTAGCACATCTTCACACTTAAAAGTAAAATTGACAGTTGGTAAATAAATCCATATCGACTGGAGTACAAATACGCGAAATGAAAACTTATCAAACATTGGGCACAAGTTATGCGGAATGTTTTATCCTAATTAGTCTATATCACCACCCCCCACAACGTGTACTGTTTCTATTGAGACACTTTGTATGTAACGAAATTAACCATCACTCTCACTCTCTCTCTCTCTCTCTCTCTCTCTCTCTCTCTCTCTCTCTCTCACACACACACACACACACACACACACACACACACACACACAGAGAGAGAGAGAGAGAGAGAGAGAGAGAGAGAGAGAGAGAGAGAGAGAGAGAGAGAGAGACCAAAGACAGCAGACACAAAGCCGAAATATTAATCAAATTTTCTATTTACGGGGATCCACAGTCTCCAGATGCTTATTAGACGTAAACAACGTTCGTAGTAGGCTATAATGCGATGTTTACTTAGTCGAGCGATTAGCTAATTTCCACTAGGCGTCATTGTCAAGCACATTTGTAACATCATGTCGTTTGGTTCAAATGGCTCTGAGCACTATGGGACTTAACTTCGTGCCCTAGGCAGAATTCGAACCTGCGACCGTAGCGGTCGCTCGGTTCCAGACTGTAGCGCCTAGAGCCGCTCCGCCACCACGGCCGGCCATGTCGTTTGCAAATGACTCCTAACTACGAGTAAGAAGTAGCCACATTCCGACATTTTACGAAAGGATCCACACTACAGTAACACCTTTTGAGATCTTATTCTGAACTTTGCTGTATGTATAACAACATGTACATACGGCTACTTTTTACTTGTAATTACGCGTGATTTGAAAATGACATGAAATACAGATGTTACTAATGTGTTTAACAATGACGCTTAGTCGAAAGCAGCCAATCGCACGAATAAATAAACATCGCATTACAGCCTACTGCCGGCTGGTGGGGCCGAGCACTTCTAGGCGCTGCAGTCTGGAACCGCGCGACCGCTACGGTCGCAGGTTCGAATCCTGCCTCGGGCATGGATGTGTGCGATGTCCTTAGGTTAGTCAGGTTTAAGTAGTTCTAAGTCCTAGGGGACTGATGACCTCAGATGTTAAGTCCCATAGTGCTCAGAGCCATTTGAACAGCCTATTACGGACTATGTTTACATTTATTATGAAATATTAATTGACACATTTAAAAATTTATTCGCGTTTGGGGATACCGCTATGATGCGTTTGTATGGCCACAGCACATTCTCACAAACGAGCGATACTGAAATATGCGTATTCGGCGTTGGAATGAACAAAATCGGACAAGTGCGAATAGGAATGGCGCTCTGATTGTTCCATACAACCTTTATTATACGTATAGGTAGTTCATCCATAGTTATTGATGAGTGTGTTTGCAAGTGTCAAAATGTAACATAAATGGCCATATCGTTTGACTACATTCATTTAGAAGTTTACATTTTGTAGTTTGCAAAGGGACCTGTAGATTTTAATATTGGACATAAATTGCTACTTGTTGCCGCTACCCAGATGGATCTCAACAGACGGACAACGAAGAGATCCTATAAGGGTTCCGTATCTACCGATTGAGTTAGAGAACCCCTGAAAATGAAAAGAAGTTTATGATTTTAAAGTTCCATGGATGGCAGGTTCATTACAGATTGATTACAAACTCATATTGGTTAAGGATGCACAAAAAATAAACTGCATCCTTTTTAGAAGAAACATTACACGCAAAGTGGCTTACGAAAACAAAAGAAATATAAATCAGGACAGCTGGACAGATATTTCAACTTCATTCGCCACTTTACAAAGGCTGGATCGGCATCACCGTTTCTGGTCCTGACCCGTTTGCTTGCATTCTATACCAATTTCAAGATTCTGGGATTACAAGAACACATGTAATTGGTGTAGAAAGCAAGCAACAGGTCAGGACCATAAACGGTGACGCCGACCCAGCCTCTGTACAGGTTCTGAGAGTGACTTCGGTCTGCTGAGTGCGCTCTGGTCACGCATTTGGGGGAGGAGGGCAGTGGCGGATGACCTCACAGGAAATATCTAGTGCAGCAAGGAGTACACCTATGGTGCATATGCTTATGATGTCTGTCTTTGTGGTACATGTACGAGTGTCTGGCAGTCGATGGGTATGTGCATGATGCAAAAGAGGCGATTTTGTATGGCACAGAATACGAATTGCATGTTTACTACATCGGCACAGTATGTGGTGATATATTGTCAGGTTGGAGATCGGTTTCAGGCTCTAATATTCAAACTTCCATCCTCACTGGTAGAGCACTGTAGTTGAGTAAGAGTCTTTCAGTATTTGACAATGTGTTGGCCACTTTGCAGTGTTTGTCAGTCTAATATGGTGACCTGTACAAAATAGTTTTGCCGCTGAAAGAAAAAAAAAAAGGCAGACAGTGCTTCCACACTGGCAGCATCAGTAATTTGGAGGGTAAATTCAGTAAGATCCCATCAGAATGCACCATTCATTCACAAGACATCGTTTTTTTGCTGGGACATAGGAGTCTCTACAGTGTGGTGAGAACATTTGTGTGTATTGAAAGCAGGACTTGATGTTTTCCAGGAAGCGTAACACATGATGGACGGGTGTCATATTAGGACCATCAGGAGGAATGCATTCAGCGTTATTCTGCGCTGTTTTTCGTATACAGGTTCTGTTAGGACAGCAATTTTCGATGCAGACGAGCTGTGAGAGATCACAAAAGCTTATGCAAGAATCGACCGTTAACTATTTCTGGGACACAATACAATTTCCGTGAGGTTGACTTGGCTCTTATTTTACATAGCCATGTGACATAACACTGAGAAACTTTTAGATGCTCTTGTGATACTGTGTAGCTACGCGAGCATTTTGCGGCAACGCATCAGCCATGCTTGGCTGGTGAACACGTGCACAGCAAGATGCAGTTTGCATGTCCCATTAGGATTGCTAGGAAAATATGCAACCTGTGCTATTCTGGGAAGCAATGGAACAAATTTCTGCAGTGCCTGTAAGGGTGAGTCGCTCGGCAATTAGGTCTTCACTGAACTGCAGGTAGAGAGAGGGATCGCACCAGCAATGGTGAACATGTGTGCCCAGTCCACAGGGTGACTTGGCGTTTATTTACATAGACATGTGACATCAGAATAACACTCGAAGAACTCTAACTGTAGAAGCGACTTTCACCTGCTGGCTGTAGGCGGCTGCGATGGTTCACGTTCCGGCGGTGGCTTGCTTCCGGCTGGCCCTGCAGAGCGCATGAGTGTGTTGGAACAGTTCGCTGATACATTGCGTATTTTATGTGCACTGAGTGTTTGTGCACTACATTATTTTGCGTGTTTAAGCGTTGTGAGCGTGTTTGAATAGCGTTACAGGTGCATTATTTTTTTTTTACAATTTACGAGTTGTTTTTGTGTCTCTTGCATTATGTTGCGAACAGGTGAGCAGGCTGTCCAATGCATGATTTCGACAGTTGACGATTAGCAAGTGTGTTAGCAGAGCATTATTTTGACAATGTAGGAGTTGTTCACATCTCTGTACATCAGTGTACTGCATTATTTTGGTGATTTACGAGTACTTTGCACGTCTGTAGACTATTTACTGTGACCTCAAGCACACTAGGGTGAGTGTTTTGTACCAGTGTAATAAATAAACTACATGAAACCCATCCCTAAATAAACAGTATGCATTATTCTGGCAGTTTACGAGTTGTTTTCGTGTCTGTACAAAAGTGTACTGCATTATTTCAGTGATTTACTAGTAGTTTGCAGTTCTGTAGGCTGTTCAATGCAATATTTCGACAGTTTACAATTAGCAAGCGTATTTGCAGAGAATTATTTTGATAATTTACGGGTTGTTTTTGTCTCTGCAGATCAGTGTATTGCATTATTTTGGGCTGTGTTAAGCGTCGTGAGCATATTTGTATAGTATTACACATGCATTATTTAGGTGATCTACGAGTAGTTTGCACATCTGTAAGCTATGTACTGCATTATTTCGGTAATTTACGAGTTGTTTGTCTCTCTGCACATCAGTGTACTGCATTAATTATGAGTAGTTTGCAGGTCTGTAGCCTATTTACTGTGACCTCAAGCACGTCAGAGTATGTGTTTTGTATCAGTGTAATAAATACACCATGTCAAATCTGTCCCTAAATAAATTGTTCTGGAGTAAATAAAGTACTCTTCTCCCCCCCCCCCCCCCAGCCCAGAACAGGCTGAGTCCTTTTCCTGCCTTTTTCCCCTCCAGACTGCCATCCTGGATTACATCACGGGAGGGACGACAGTGCCCTCTGTTTGCAGTACTGTGTACTAGGTCAGTTGGACTCCGGGCCTCTAGGTGGACACACTAGATGGAGCTACTGCCTCAAATTGTTTAAATAAAGACTTACATCCATCCTATCCAGCACAGGCTGAGTCCTTTTCCCGCCAATTCCTAGGAAGAGGTAGCAGTCGGATGACTTAGGTTAGTGGAGGTAGCACAAGTGACCTATTCTCCTGCCATTTTCTTTGGTTAGTGGAAGTAGCCATGGTGTGTTGCATTGTTCTAGGGGAGGTGAGTGGGTTGGGTTATTGGAGGTAGGCCAATTGACCTATTTTTCGCCAAAATTTGAACTTCCTCTCATTGCCATATCTATCGCCGCCATCTTGAATAAATTTTGCAACAATGGAGAGTGGGGCCATACGAACTTTGTTCTACTACTGGTGACTGTATAAACAAGTAACCTTATAAATAGAGATGGTGGTTTTTGTTTGAATTCTGCGTGGAATCTTGCTCTCTCACTTGTCAAAAAACAGAGGGACAGAGTTTATATTACCTCACCCATTGATTATTAATTTCACTATCGATAACTTCTGACGCCACCCATCTGGTTTGTAATGGTGCTAGTGTCTACAGCACGTGTGAATGTTATCTTTCTGGAGTTTCTCTGGGAACCAGGGTTTTAAATTACCTTGCACAACTCTAGTGACTTTTGTTGGTACTACCACAACGACCTGTGTTGTCGCTGTTAATTCACTATGGATTTTAACAATAAAAATAACTGTGAAACACGGACTGAAAAATCTTCTAGGGTGCAGTTCATGTGTGACAACAACTACTTAATAAATAAAAGACCCTAATCATGATTCTGTCCAATTCTCGAGCCTTCACTCGTCCCGCGATCTAGTGAGGTCTGATCTCCAAGACGACTGTTACCTTTGTAATTCATTCTCGGGATAAAGATGAGAGCCACTTTATTACCATACATTTCGTTTTTTTTTTTTTAATTTAATACTTGATTAATCATTTTTATTGTTTCATCTGAAATTTTGCCATCATGTGGTCAAACTGATTACAATCTGCTAATGTTTGTATGTTATTCTAATATATGAACAGGGGTTGAATTGCTCATTTGCAACCTATCATTACCACCTCTCATAATCAAATCAAATATTATACTGGGTTCAGTCAAGTAATATTGTCTGGAGGGCAATATTTTCGTCTTTGTCTGCTACCCAAGTTTGTGCAGTGGTAGGATTTATTGCTATTACTTCCATTGTTTCACGAAATTGTCAAATTTTAAGCAGAGCCAAAGCTGATTGTTTCGGCTAGCACGCAGTTTTTTGCTTACTCCTTACACTCGCGTCGCGCAAGCTAAATGTCAACGTGATTGTTCGAAAAAGCTCGATATTGTATCGAACGCTGCTGCATAAGGGGAAATCTCGAGGCCGTTCGAACGCGAGTATCGTTTGCTCAGCCCTAAGTGGTGCAGTTTTGCCATGAAAATGGCAGGGTGTGCTGCTGTCGAAATATCTGAGGTTGTCGACGGTGTCACCTGACTGCATTCCGTAAGTTATTTTAACACTGTATACGCCGAGACAAGCTCAGGTCTCACACGTGGCTTTATTACTATTTAAAATTTATAATTTCACGATGAAGATAACATATGACAAAATGCGTCATACTTGTAGCGAAATCAAGTTCAAAATAGACAACTTGCTACAACCTGCAAGTGAAGTTATGATATACAAGGACTGTTCAAAAAATTCCGAAATCGTAATTTCGCACCAATGGTGTGATGGAGCGAAATGCCGTTGGCAACTCTGCATACGCCTGTATTTAGTGTGTAACTCCCCAAGTCTGTTGTACGTCTGTTAGTTATTGTTTAGTGCTGTATTGAGTAAAACGTTGTGTCATACAGTTTACGAATTTCGAGATGGCTGAGTTATTGGAGCAAAGCGTCTGTATTAAATTTTGCATGAAACACAGGAAAACCATTACAGAAAGACACCAAATGATGCAGAAAGTCTACGGTGATGAGTGCTTAAGCCGTACTCGGTGTTACGAATGGTTCACACGTTTTAAAAATGGCCGGACAGAAGTTAAAGATCACCCTCATTCAGGACGTCCTTCGACGTCTACCGACGATGCTCGTGTCAGGAGCATCAACGAAATCGGGCGTGTCAATCTGACTGTCCGAGAGCTTGCAGAAGAATGTAACATTTCAGTTGGATCATGTCACGGAATCCTGATACATCATCTTGGAATGCATCGTGTTGCCGCCAAGTTCGTCGCACGGCTCACCAGAAAGACATTCGCATCGCAATCTATTTAGAGCTTTTGGATCGAGCAAACGAGACTAAGATGTTCCATGAGAGAATCGTAACTGCCGATGAGGTGTGGGTCTACGGTTATGATGTTAAGATCAAGATCAATCATCACAACGGGTCAGGAAAAGTTGTCCACGACCACAAAGAGCTCGTCAGGTCAGGCCAAATGTCAAAGATATTCTGATAGTTTTCTTTGACTTTGAAGGATTAATTGGTCATGAATTCGTGCCACAGGGACAAACTGTTAATCGATAATACTACCGGGATGTGTTACGACGCCTGCGAGAATATGTGAGAAAGAAACAGCTTGAAATGTGGCGAGACAGGTCATGACTCTTGCATCACGATAACGCAGCCGCACATTGATCCCTGTTGGTGCGTGTTGCACAAAAAACGAAATCACTCTGCTTCCTCAGCCTCCGACTCTCCAGACCTGACCCCTGCTGATTTTTTTGATTTCCAAAGTTGAAAACCCCGTTGAATATTTGCAGCGGTAGACGAGATAAAAGAAAACTCGCAGACGGCGCTTCACGCGATGCAGCAAGAGGCGTACCAAGACTACTTTCGGAAGTGGAAAAGACATCGACAGCAGTGTATCAATTGTGGAGGAGAGTATTTCGAAGGAGACCATGCACAGTAAGTAAAAAGTAGGCACAGAAAAATTTGTGTACAAAGAATGAGATTTTCACTTTGCAGCGGAGTGTGCGCTGATATGAAACTTTCTGGCAGATTAAAACTGTGTGCCCGACCGAGACTCGAACTCAGGACCTTTGTCTTTTGCGGGCAAGTGCTCTACCAACTGAGCTACCCAAGCATGACTCACGCCCCGTCCTCACAGCTTTACTTCCGCCAGTACCTCGTCTCCTACCTTTCAAACTTCACAGAAGGTACAAAGTTCCGAAATTTTTTGAACAGACTTCGTAACACACTGATCCACCCGAAGATGAGTATGTACGCTTATGAAATGCGCCGTGAAAGAAAATAAAGCTGAATGTCAGAGAAAATTGTATTAATTTATCTTCTCAGCAATGTAGATGCACCTGTTGTTGTTGTGGTCTTCAGTCCTGAGACTGGTTTGATGCAGCTCTCCATGCTACCCTATCCTGTGCAAGTTTCTTCATCTCCCAGTACTTTCTGCAACCTACATCCTTCTGAATCTGCTTAGTGTATTCATCTCTTGGTCTCCCTCTACGATTTTTATCCTCCACGCTGCCTTCCAATGCTAAATTTGTGATCCCTTGATGCCTCAGAACATGTCCTACCAACCGGTCCCTTCTCCTTGTCAAGTTGTGCCACAAATTTCTCTTCTCCCCAATCCTATTTAACACCTCATTAGTTATGTGATCTACCCATCTAATCTTCAGCATTCTTCTGTAGCACCACATTTCGAAAGCTTCTATTCTCTTCTTGTCCAAACTATTTATCGTCCATGTTTCACTTCCATACATGGCTACACTCCATACAAATACTTTCAGAAATGACTTCCTGACACTTAAATCTATACTCGATGTCAACAAATTTCTCTTCTTCAGAAACGCTTTCCTTGCCATTGCCAGTCTACATTTTATATCCTCTCTACTTCGACCATGATCAGTTATTTTGCTTCCCAAAAAGCAAAACTCCTTTACTACCTTAAGTGTCCCATTTCCTAATCTAATTCCCTCAGCATCACCCGACTTAATTCGACTACATTCCATAATCCTCGTATTGCTTTTGTTGATGTTCATCTTGCACCCTCCTTTCAAGACACTGTCCATTCCGTTCAGCTGCTCTTTTAAGTCCTTTGCTGTCTCTGACAGAATTACAATGTCATCGGTGAACCTCAAAGTTTTTATTTCTTCTCCATGGATTTTAATACCTACTCCGAACTTTTCTTTTGTTTCCTTTACTGCTTGCTCAATATACAGATTGAACAACATCGGGGAGAGGCTACAACCCTGTCTCACTCCCTTCCCAACCACTGCTTTCCTTTCATGCCCCTTGACTGTTATAACTGCCATCTGCTTTCTGTACAAATTGTAAATAGCCTTTCGCTCCCTCTATTTTACCCCTGCCACCTTTAGAATTTGAAAGAGTATTCCAGTCAACATTGTCAAAAGCTTTCTCTGAGTCTACAAATGCTAGAAACGTAGGTTCACCTTTCCTTAATCTTTCTTCTAAGATAAGTTGTAAGGTCAGTATTGCCTCACGTGTTCCAGTATTTCTACGGAATCCAAAGTGATCTTCCTCGAGGTCGGCTTCTACCAGTTTTTCCATTCGTCTGTAAAGAATTCGTGTTAGTATTTTGCAGCTGTGACTTATTAAACTGATAGTTCGGTAATTTTCACATCTGTCAACACCTGCTTTCTTTGGGATTGAAACTGTTATATTCTTCTTGAAGTCTGAGGGTATTTCGCCTGTCTCATACATCTTGCTCACCAAATGGTAGCTAGGGGGGACTTAATGTCGCAGATATTTTCAAATTAAGGAACTGCTTTTCCAGATCGCGCCAATCGCACCGCGGAGGACGAGGCACGCGTGCAGGCACTGTCGGAGTCTTTCGGTGGAGACAACGGCGGCGGCGACATCGGTGACTCAGACTACGAGGAGAAGGAGGGTGGCGGTGAGCAGGCGGTCCAGAGGCCCAACGGGCTCTACTTCCTCTTCGACTGGAACTCCTTCCTCAGGGTCGGCGAGGAGGACAATCCGCGCGTTAACCTGCGCTTCTCACCCAGGGCGGGCAACCCACGAAACTTCCTCCCCATCACCGTGCCCTAGACGGAATGGATGGGACGGTCAACGTTCCAAACGGGTCCAGCTGCTCATCTCAAAAGATGGACACTTGGGTGGCGAACGCCCCATTCGACAGGTGCCGCGTATGACTGCTACTCGCAAGACTCGGCGGTCGTGATGCGTCGCCAGGTCTTCCGCTGTGCACTGCGTGCTGAATTACTGCCGACGCACCCGCCATTTCCTAGCTTTTTTGTACTGTTTCCAAGCTCTGGACTGACACCGAAAGAGCAAGGAGTATTTATACTGAGTGGCCAAAAGTCGTGGGAAGGCACTGGATGTGGTCTTCGGTCGTCGCCTGACGAAGCCTATGCGGTGCCTTTGTCTCCGTACAGTCCCGATACAAATGGATTTCTGACGCCCCACATCCATATCACCAGCTTGCTGACTCATACCCGGCCGACTATCACCCCATATGGGTCTGCACAGGTGACGCGGCTTCAACTGTTTAAACACTTGTCTTCCAGAGCTGCAGTTTACATACATCTAGAATATTTTTCTCGCGCTATTGAACGTAAACCCTTTTGGCGTCGGGAACCATAATTCTTGTCTAATTGTCCGATACATTAGGAGCCATGTATTTTCCACCGATTAGCATTCCACGTTTAAATTTCGCGATGTGCTGCCATGTTCGTCGCACACCTGTCTCTGACAGACTGCTCACGTATCACGTCTACACTAGCGCCATATGCTGCATCTAACAGTAACATTAGGATTTCATACATGGGGCGTCCTCAGATCGGACAACCTTTCCCCTGACTTTTCGCCACTCAGTTTATTCAAAACTGCAGCCTATTGCAACAGCAGTCACACAGCAAAGCACCAAACGCAGTGTTTATAGAAATCACTTGATCTCCATTAAAATGCCATCTGTTGGGTTTACAGGAAACTATGATGAAATTCCTCCGAAGGGGCTGACAGGGAACTGGCAATTAGGTCGTGTGCAGTACATAACGGAACTACTGCTGGCTTTAGAGCAAAGGATAAGGTGTGGTTCAATCTGCCAGTAGTGCTGCAATCATACTTATATTGTACCACAGGCGAATGAGAAACAACTGCATCACTGAGATGCTGTTGTTGTCAACCGCACTCAGGACTCAGGTCACTGGCCGCTGTGGCGGTCCACCACATTTAAATGCGTCAGCCAATAATTATACTAAGATGGATTACCGTGTATTCACTTTTACTTGAGCGCTAAGAGAGCTGTGCAGTGAACGAGGCCTTCCCATCACATATTGCAGTGAGAAGAACAGTTTGAAAGCCCCCTCCATTGTAAAGTACAGCCACTATGCCTGCGATTTATGCTTCAAATCGAGCGTCTACAGCAACCATTTTTTCTTTTCTTTAGGCAGCTTCCACCACTCATTTCAATATACAGAGACAACGCCGCTACGTCATTGTTTTGGAAACAGACATTCCACAAATATTCTTGGATTTTATTTTACTTATTTACCTTTCAGTCACTATAACTAGTTAAGGTGTTGCAGCATCATTCTCAAGCAATCCTTCCTGTTGTCAGGCTGAGATCCGGTATGACTGCTCGTCACAGCCAGCTGCTATTTCACACAGCATTGTTTTATTGCTAAGGTTGGTAGCGACTGGAGATAAAAACACGAGCGTACGGAAGTCCCTACTTCTACATCAACACTTTGCAAGCCACGTAGCGGCGTGTGGCGGCAGGTACTTCTGGTAACATTAATTGGTCCCCCTTCCTGACTATTCCGAATCAAACCTAGGAAACCGTGTGTGCAAGATGAAGTCAACTTCCCTGACTGCTAATAATGATTGTAGTTTTAAGTGTTCACCAGTGTGAGTATTAGCATCCTTACTGAAACGTGCTAAGACAAATGTGGCAAAATTATTAAAAATAAAAATGAATCGCTCATTTCTAAAAGGTCCCATGTTTATACAGACTAGTTTCGATAAAAATTTAAATATGAGTTTTAAGACAGTTGGTCTGAGGGTTTTTTTTTAAGTGAACACCGACGAATCTATTCAGCAACAAAATAGTTTTTACAGTGCAATTTTTGAATTATGTGAACTAATGGTCTTTTAGCAATGATTTCGGAAACCGGTTGATAACTCACTCATTTAACTTTGTACAACCAGAACTACGCACTGGAGTATCAGAAGAACACGTATTATGTGTTTACTACGCAGATGGCGTACCATCGGCATATGTAACTGCAGCTGGTATGCGCACTTCATATAAAAATGTTTTGGTCTGAGACACTAGTCCTCTTCCACAAGGACTGTCAGGATACTTTCATAACTGTACATACTTATATCGAATGTATTTAATAAGCTTCTTGAAGACTATTCCTTTCTCATGTTTGGCTGGAACACTTCCACTGCAGAGACCCAGGAAAGGTCACATGTTTTGTCATTGCAAAACGTATGTCAAAGTGTGCTTTACAAGTCCACAAATGAAGTCAAAGGTGGTTTCCACAAGCGAATTGGGTTATATACGAATTCTGAATTGTCTGCATCACTATCGGTGATGAGAGCCCACTTTTCGTGCATAAATTCCACCAGTTGCAAACTAGTTTCCTCGAAGTTCGCCATGTGCATTACAAGGTTGTTATTCTCAGTGGAATTTACAATGGCGCTTCTCCAAGAGAAGGACCTTCATGTGCCCACACCAACTGCCAGAAGGAGCCAGTTTAGCATAGTCAGATTCACCTATCCATGAACCAGCCACGGCATTATGACGTCATCCGAACGCTGTCCAAAGTGGACTGGCAGAGCAAAACAAAGCCACGGAGCTCACTTGGCAGAGAAAATAGCGCTGTTTCGTTTATTCATGGCCAAGATCAATAACTTGTCTATTGTGAGCCTCTCTTCCAGTTGTAGTTATTCTCATGTTTATTAATTACTGTGACCCCACACACACTCTACCGTCGTAATTATTTACGCTGACCGCAACATTAGTTTTGTAGAAACCTACTTGTTTGTCCCATAGTCCCTCCACAATGCCTGCTGCGTTTCCTAGGTAACAATTGCTGTTGTGTTTCCCGAAGTGTGAACCGATGCTCTCTTTAGCGAATCCAATGTACACCTGACTGCATGACGAAGCCCATGTACATTTATGTAGTGGTTACAAGAGAACGGAGGCCTTTCACGATTTAAATATTTTTGCCCATTCTTAGTGTATGTGAGTATTGTGTTTACACAGTTTTTCGTCAGAATTGTGCTAAAGCAATTGGTGAAAGCCTCCACGTTAATGTTATGTTCGATTTGAAATCGTCTATCAAAAAAATAATATATTAGCGGGCATGACTTGCTTAGTTTATTCTTGGTCCCCTTTTACAACATATGCATTCTACACTCCTCTCCACTAGTAAATTAACTATTCCTTAATGCTTCATGACGTGTGCTATCGACCAATCCCTTCTTTTAGTCAAGTTGTGCCACAAATTTCTTTTCTCCCCGATTGGTTTTAGCACCTTTTCATTAGTTATTCGGAATACTCATTACTCATCTAATCTTCAGCATTCTTCTGTAGCAGCACATTTGAAAATCTTCGCTTATCTCCACGTTTCACATTGAAAAAAAACTTTCATTATAAACCCTTTAAGATTCAAATTTATATTCGATATTAGCAAATTTTTCTCATTCACGACGGTTTTTCTTGTTATTGCCAGTCCCTAAAGTCTACAGTTTATGTTCTCTTTACTTCTGCCGTTGTCAGTTACTCTGTTGCCCAAGTACCAAAACTCATCTACTACTTTCAGCGTCTCATTTCCTACTCCAATTCCCCCAATACCACCAAACGTAATTCGACAACAACCCATTACCTTTGTGTTTATGTTACGATCCATTTTAAAAACACTAATTTCGACTCTGTCGGGATTACAACGTCATCAGTAATCCCATAAATGCCGTTATATCTTCTCTCAGAACTTTAAAAGCTTTTTCGAAATTCCTGTTTCGTTTACATTTTGCTCAAATGCACACGAAATGGTCTGGGCGATGCGCAACAACAAACAAAAAAATCAGTTAAATGTGGCTGATTATTCTCTTAAAGAAGATACACCAGTGGGCCAACAACTCTGAGTACAGACTAACAACCTCTGCGAAGATCTGTCATGACACATAATCTTAAAACAAGAATCACGTTCGACTCATCGTCGAATCTATCACTGATCAGTATCCAGCCACTTATAGCGGCTGCAATGCCATGATTCCATTGCAGCTAAGTGCCACCTGCAATCCGTGAAAAAGAGTATGCAAAAACAGTGTTCGTCGCTAAGTACATTCACTCCTAATACTTGTAATGCATGCAGCTCTCCAGGAAAATCGCTGAACCAGTAACTGAACATAGTAATACGTGTCACTTCCAGATGTACTATTCACTGTAGAAGCAAAGGCCAAAGAAAAGTACCCCAATAGTAAGTAAATTGGCATATAAGGTGGTACACCACACTAGAGAACTATTAACCAAGATGATCACCAACTTACCATACATCAACTCACCCACATCGAATATCCAGTCGACCAGGCGGTTATTACCCAGCTAACGAACCAATGACCATTCGTAAGGCCAACCACCTACCTTGCAATGGGGATGAAATGTTATCTGTCATAGCCAATAAGTTACTGATTCAGTTACAACTCTAATACTATTCCTTCAGTTACCAATAAAACTTGTGCATAGCTTTTATAATATGCTATAAGAAGACGGTTCCGGAGAAGCTAAACTTCGTGTTATAACTCATTTTCTACACGTTTTGTAGGATTTTGGAAAATATATTGAGTTCGAACCCTATGAAATACCCCTAAGAAAACAATCTACTAATACATAACAAGCACGGATTCAGACAATATCGTTCTTGTAAAACACAAATGGCTCTTATTCACTCGAAGTAATGAGTGCTATCGACAGGGAATCTCACACTGATTCCGTATTTCTATATTTACAGAAGGCTTTCGACACACTTCTTCACAAGTGGCTTCTAATCAAGTTGCGTGCCTATGGAGTTTCGTCTCAGTTGCACAAGTGGATTTCTTATATATATATATCTGAAAGGTCACAAATTAACATGAAGTCATCGAATGAAACAGAAGTGATATCTGCGATTCTCCAAGGAAATGTTACTTGCCCTCTTCAGTTTCTAGTCTACGTAAATGATTTAGGAGACAATCTCAGCAGCCCTCTTCCATTTTCTGCGCCTAGTACAGTCATCAGAAGACCAAAACGAATTGCATTAGTATTTTGACTGGTATCCCCATGGTACGAAAATACAAAACGTGAGTGCCTCTACACAAGTACTAAAAATTTCGGTTACACGATGAATCATACAAATTTAAAGGCTGTCGATTTTAGTAAATATCTATGAATTACAACTACTAACAACTTAAATCGGAACCATCACACAGAAAATCTCCTGGGGAAGTTACACCATAAACTGCATTTTATTGTCAAAACACCTACAAGACGCAATAAATCTACTAAAGAGACTGTCTAAACTATCCTTGTGCCTTCTGGAATACTGTTGCGTGGAAAGGGTTACTTGCCAGATTTGACTGACCGAGAACATCGAAAAAGTTCGAAGAAGCAAGAAAGGGTAGCTTGTTTTGTATTCTCGCGAAAACTTAATGTGTGTCACGGACATGATGCGCGAGTTGGGGTGACAATCAATAAAACAAAGGCGGTTTTCGCTGCGGCGAGATATTTTCAAGAAATTTTAATCACCAACTTGCTCCTCCGAATGAGACCATATTTTGTTTGCTCCCTTCTACATAAGGAGACATGTCCATCGCAATAAAGTATGATAAATCAAAGCTCGCACAGAAAGATTTAGTTGTTTATTTTTCCCTCGAGCTATTCGAGAGTGGAGCGATGGAGAAGCGATCTCAAAGTGCTTCTGGAAAACGCCTGGCAAGTACTTAATTGTGAATTACAGAGCAGTGACTTAGATGTACATTATGGGAAACTCCAAGGAACAACGTACGACATACTACTCTAATACCTTTCCTTGAAGAAGTCTTCAAAGTATCTTACAGTAACATGCATCTACCAAGCAGCGAACTGAATCTCCCGGTCGCAATTAAGAAGCACGGCCTTGTTCTACGGTAGGTGTTATCCAGTTTCCTTCGCCTGGCCACTGATCTCACAGAAATAGCCAACTGCTGGGTAACATACCGTTTAACGTGAACTCCGAACCACGGCAGATCATCAGATATTGCACATATGAAAATGACTGACTTAAGTGAAAGAAGCGATACGTAATATCCTCGATCGAGGACTGAACCAGTGACATTAGGACACCTACCTTGTCACATTCGGTTTCCCAGAACCACCGTAGTCCAAATCCAGGCCGCCTCGCGTAACCCTACCCCCTTTTTTTTCCTATTTCACACCGACCTAGTCACTCCGTCTCTCAACGAGAAGTTAAACCCTTAAACTTCTCCACATGTTTTCTTCATCTTTAACACAATTTGCTAAACATTTATGAGTAGCATCCACGTCTTTATCTACACGATTAATCTGCAATTCATCCTGAAGTGCTTAGCAGAGGGTGCTAGACACCACAATTTCTATACCTTTCCCCTCTCTAACAGCGCGTTGGAACAACTGAACATCTACTTCTCTCCGTGTGACCCCGGATTTTCTTTATCCTATGTAGCTTAGAGGCAACAAAATATTTTACGACTCTAAGGAGAAAGTTGTTGATCGAAATTTCATGGAATCATTTCGCTATCATGAAAAATGACTTTGCTATAATAACTGTCACCCAAACTTGCTTATCATATCCATGATAGTCTGTCCCATCTTTCGCGACACCACAAAACATGCTACCCTTTTTTGAACTTTTTCGATGTCCTGTGTACATCACCCCCTGGTGATCCCATACTGCGTAGCAACAAAGAAGGGCACATTTTAAACGTTCTTCCAATAAAACGCAGTCTCTGGATCACTATCCCTACAACATGTTTTATATGGTCGCTCCAATTTAGGCTGCTCCTAACTGTAATCCGTAGCAAGTTGACTCAACCTCAATATATAGTCGTTTATCATATGCCAGTAATGCAGTGGAATTCCCTTAGTATTCATGTAGAGGGCATCACACTTCTGTTATCAAAAATCCACTTTTCGCCCCATTCAGGTCCGCGTCAAAATTATTTTGTAATTCTTTTGAACTTCTGTTGACTTCAATGCACGGTAAACGACAGACTCATCTACTAAAAACAACCTAAGAGGGATGCTCATGTCTCCAAAATCATGTATATTGGTCAAGAACAAAGGTCCTATCACACTTCCTTAGGGAATACCGTAAATAACCTAGGTCTCACTAGGTAAGGTCCCATCAATTACTATACATTGCCCCTTTCCTGATGGCGAATCACGACTCTAATCGTATAGCTGAGAAAACATTCCCTAGGCGTTCAATTCGATTAGAAGCCGCTTATGAGGAATGGTATCAAAAATCCAGAAAGTCTGGCGTTTAATTTATCCAACACCCCTGGCTAACGACTTCTGCATTCCTTCAGTTTATGCCTTTATAGGTCCCCAGGCATCTGGCTTAAGAAAACGTAAAACATGTCTTACAGAAAGCTCATCCGACCGTGCGGCAAGTACTCCGAGGATCAATACGGCGAAAGTAGTCAATTATAAACATCTCTAACTACGGACCTTCAAGCGCGCTGCTACAGACCAATCAATAACAGCACATCCCAAACGGTACCTCCTTGGCGGCAGCAAAACTTTCGCATGGCCCAAAAAAACGACGTTTCTCGCTGTTCAACAGTACGATCAGTAAACAGTGTACTCTAACGCTATCGGAAATTAATGAAGACTAGAATTCGAACTGGAGCGACTGCGGCGCTTATGCTGGCTGCGCTGTTTCGTCAAGTGAGCAAATATGAAAAATCTACATGAATAGCGCTTCGCGATACACGCGGTAGAAGGGAGAAAGAAAAAAAAGTGCACGACCAAGGCAGAGGTCAGGTCGGGCGAGAGATTACCACCCAATCACTGCAAAAGAACTTAGTCAAAGATCTTTCATAAAAGATGTTTTATAATGTCTCTGAATGTGTCAGTTACTTTTACAATAGATTTTACAAATGAACCGTCGACTTAGCTTTCATAAGAGTTTTGTCGAAGATGTAACACGGGCCGACGTTAATGGCACACTTCTGAATGCTGAAAGCCGGGAACACAGGGATAGACGATGCGAATACTGCTACAATCAACCATACTGCTACCACGATCCCGGCTAGCTGTTGTCATCGCTTTGCTAAATAGTAAAGATAAGTTGACGAGTTAACAAACATATATTTCATCTTAAAATACGCATACAAAAATCCTCGAAACGTGACATTAACATCTGCATTATGAGATAAACGAAATAATTAACATAGCGACTATCAATCTACAAATGCACACACTAATGTCGTAGTGCTATTGTTATACGCCAATGAGGAGACGAATTCAATGTTCGCCATGACGAGCCAAGCACTGAAGTAATAGAACTTTGGAACCCCCACCTGGAGACAAGGATGAGTAACAATCATATTTCTCTATGTGATACTGCTTCCCCATTCTTTCTTACGTCATCTACGCGCTTTTCTCTGTATCAGTAAATGATTTCATTCCAGCCTTAATCTAGCCTTGTATATTGTCACCCCTACATGCCTATTTGTACACATAACGGCCTTGACAGTACATTTCACATACTGCGTTATAATATTCGTCTACCCCAACAATCTCCACCCCCCTTTTGTCCCCCCCCCCCTTCCTCTTCCACTGTCCTTTCTAATACGTGTTAGTTATTACCATATCCCGAAACAGATTTCCCCACAAAACGTTTTGCTAAATTATTCCTTTTTGCACTTCCACATTTTGTTCTTTACCTGTCCATGCCATTTTTAATGTACTTCTATGGTACCGCATTCCAATGCCTCCAGTCTCTTCTGTCAACTCCCCATGGTGCACATTTCACTCCAATAAATTTTGCTTCATTGGCAGTGATTTTAGAATAAAGGCATTTTTCTTTCCTGGAAATGCAACACACTCAACAAATGCATGTAACCCGAGCATTTATAGCACAGCTTCATCTTCACACAGATACACATTTCTTAACAAAAAGTTATCTGTGATAGAGTACACACTGACCTCAACTCATCACAAATATTTCCACTGCAACAAGTGGTTTGGTGGAATTGTAATACAGTTTAGCAGAACAGTAACACAGTTCCTGAAGAGGAAAGGTTGTTCACAGGTTCTCTTGGAAATAACCTCAAAATTTACTCTCCATGTTCTGGACTTTGAATAGTTTGTACTATAATGCTTGTTTCCATCATCACCTGCCATCATTTCATATTCAAACTATCCTTACCTTACTAGTATCTTCAGAAATGTAACTTGTACTACAAGCTGCTACAAAGTTTTGTACAACAAACACCCATAACTGACTAGCAAGTTGCACAAGTTAGTTGCAGATTAAGTGTTGTATTTTGTGAGATCAGCAGTTCGCTGTCCTCTTTGTACAAGCAGAGTCAGTCTGAAAATCTATACGCTAAGTTCATACATCCACAATGACAGTTTAATGGGGTAGGAAGGTGCAAGAATCATCCACATTTCTACTTAAAAACCAACACTTTTTACTGTAAGAATCTGGTGTTATTTACTAACTACAGCCACACTATCACTTTTAATATAGTTTTAAACAAACATGTTGACAAGCTGATGTAGAAAGGGACCCACAGTAATCTAAACACAAAACAGTGATCCAAATACCGATATGTGCTCTGAAAAACGAGGAACCAAGTATTCAGATTGTTTCGCTGTCTGTTAAGAATTGAAGTACATATAATCAATCAGTTGTGAAGCAGTGTCATAGAAATATGTCACATTACCTTGTCACTCCTCCTGGAAACAAGACTAAACATACAGACGAATTTTTACATTTACCTGTACATGCTAGAGAAACTTGCCACAGTCAGATCTAAAATATTATTCTCACTCATACATACTAAGTGACTAGAATTTTTCACTCACCATAAAACTTTCATTACTATACTCCTCTTACCTGCAAGTACAAGTCGATTGTTGTTCTTAAAAGACTACACAAAAAAGTGGTCTTGGAGTATCATATAGCTGCAAGTTTTTTTTTAAAGTACACTCATAACATATGTAGCATGTTTGTTTGGAAGAGGGGCCAGCCAATTAATTATCTTGCTGCAACAAATTTCTTTCATTATTTTCCATTTTTTAGTGTCTAAAGGATTATCCATTAAACTGATTGAGCCATTTATTAATGGGCAATCATATTCAGGGCAGACGATGAGAATCTGTATAAGGATAGTTACATCATGAAGGAGCTGTGTTGTCAGAGTAAAGACAATGTTCATGTTTATATGGAAATAAAATACCTTGAATGCAGTTGCTTTAAACCTTATTTGTATGAAATCAGTGATTCTATCACCCATTGTGTTTCCTCTAACCAGCTTGCATCATAGACATAATACAAATAGTTACAATTCCGAACATTTATTAAATATATGGATTTTTTTTATTACCAAGCTTTGTGATCTATTGGCACATCATGTATTTATTTACTTGCATATCTGGACAGACAGACATTAATGACTGAATACCATGACAGCAGCTGTGCTAGGTATAGGTGCACTACCTTTTAAGGACATATGTATTTATTTCTTCTGACTGTCTATGAAGTGCTGCAAATGCAAGTTGTACATTGTTCATAAGTGTTACTGTCAGTAGCTCTAGTTGTGCCTGTTCTCCTTGAGGTGTGTGGAAAAGGCACCATCAACATTTCAATATAAAAAGAAATTTCATATTCTGTTACAAAATATCACATTATTTTCCAGCTGTTCTTTGTATTATACAATGCAATCTTTAATTGTATTATAACTTGTGTGTCTTGTTATATTTTTATTACTATTATTACAAGTGCACACTCTCAAAAACAGTTTGCTATTTTTACTGAGTGTGAAGTGTTTACCTGAATATAATACTCAACAATCCTGCCCTCATTCATGAATATATCACATCCTTTGTAGCTAGCTCTAAGTATTTGATGCTGACAGTATTTCAAAAGTTCTCTACTAACGATTATATATTTGTATCCAAAGAGCTGTAGTTTTATGATAACAGAACAAAGATTATTTACAGTGAAATGTCAGTTCATTACAGGGGTTTCAGAAGAGTGTACCAATGGTTTACCATTCAAAATTTTCTTTGGTGATCAAGGGATTATGCCAGGTTAATAGAAACAGAATTATAAGGTTATGTCTGTTTATTTGTCAGCTTAAAACACAAAATGGATTTATTTCGTGCAGTTATCGAAGTCATGTAAAATATATCTGTAAATACTACCATGAACATGTAAATTAAATGTATATTTATTCCAAAATTGTTTTATTTACAGTCTTGCTTATTCTTTTTCCTTTACTATTTTTACAACAGAATTGATTACACACAGAAACAGAAAATCGCTACATAAATGTACAGCACGCTGAGAGGCAACTCGGACAACAAATTAATATGAACGCCGAATAATGTCATTACCCATGTCTACAATGACAGCATTTGCCTAGCTCACAATCGAACGTGACAGAAGATCGTGCAAAACTAAAAGCACTGTGAACGAGATACTCACCCTGCCTTTCTGTCCTGTTGATGGCCATCGTCTTGCTGATTAGCACTCACCAGTATGTGTAAGAGGACACTGAAAATCGTAAACTTCATAGTCGCTGCAAAACATTCGTCGATATAGCGAACGTTTCTGCTAAACGCAATCAGACGAGAAGAAGCGATCACTCACAGTTCCCGCACGGGGGGCAGGCATTCTCATCAACATTGTACGACGGACCGAACGTTGTAAACGCACTGAACATGCGAGTTTCAAATGGTTTTCTCGTATTAATCGCACCGACCCCTCCTCCCTACAACACCTGACCTCTCGTGTCAGCCATGACAGCTTTGGTGGTCGCTCGTTCACTGTTTTTTTGATTGCAAGGCGCGATTTCAGTATCGACGCAAGATTCGTTCAATTGCTCTCAACTCGTTGCAAACCGGCGATTCGAGGAGAGTTTCTCTTGGACAGAAGTTCACACAGATGGCTAAGGCAAATAATAAAAAAAATCTGATGGTTCACTGCACTGTGATTATTATTTCTTTTTTTAGAATTACGGAAATATTAAACCACCGAGTCCGCAGACAGTTCTGAGGCTCGCACAACATGCCACCCTGTTATTTTTTTCAGTTTATACCGTGAAAAGGGCAATATAAAACATCGTTCCTTGACATCTTTACAGAAAAATATTTTCACAGAGCAGCCTCCAATACCAATGCGAGAGGATCGTTGTTTCTTCTTTTATTTTTTGTATGTGTCACGTGAAGCCAGATTTTGGCGCTGTGGATTTTACAAATTCTGGACAAGAAGGACCACACTTCGATTGTTTCGGCATTTCACCAGTTTCCAGTATCTGCCATTTGTCAACACTGAAACAAAATTTATTCATTTCAAATAAACAGTTAACAATGTGTGCACAACATGTTACCGCAACCCCAAGCCCCACCTGTAGTACTTCAACTGTATTTCTGATTTTCTTTCTTTTATTTCGCTGTATTTTTAACATGTTATACGTATCAGTGTTGCTGGGAATATTACCCTTAATCTGTTTTGACAATGGTGCAAGAAACTGACTGTGGCCTATTGCAGTAGCTCTCTTTTCCTGGTTGAATTTAAAGAAAATAGCAACAGAACTAACCATGATGTCAGTCCTGAATCTCGTAACTGTTCAGTTATTTCAAGCCAGCATAAAATAGGGAACAGAAATGTCTGCCATAGTTTGAAATTTCAAGGTATAGTTTCCTTCAGTGGAATTTCTTCATAGCTTACTATGTCTTGTGGCAAATGAGTAGCAACATTACTTCACATTTTGTGAAAGTTACATTATTCAGTGAATACAAATGTTTTCAACGATTTTTGTAAACTGATTTAGCAGCATATCTTGAAACATGACCATTTCAAAGATACAAATTTAAAAGGGAGTTTGATGAGGGGTGTGGGTCTTCTAATCATATTTTTTTCTGAAGTGTTGATGGTGCTGTCATTAGTAAAATGGCGACATTTCTTAAATTGATACGCAATTATGAATAACACAAAGCAGTTGATAAATGACGCTAAATTGTAAAATTACATTGCTAAAAAGCGATAGTCAGGATCTGGAGCAACTGTGCCCCTGTCAAAAGTCTGATAATGTCAAAAGTCTGACGTCGTTTCCAGCTGGGCACACGTGGCAAAGGCTATTTTACTTTTGACAGGAGCAGAGCTGCTGCAAATTCTGACTACTGCTTTTTAGCAATGTAATTTTACGATTTAGCAACATTTATTCTGATGAAGACACCCCTAGTAGATGTCGAAATGTAGGTCAATGTTTATGCACAAGTGGTTGGCTGTTTATTTCTATGTTGGAATAATATCAAAACTTGCCACTCATATTTTAATGGGTTTAAAAGAAGGCACAGTATAGTTCTGTAATTTTGTTCTCATTTTCTACTAACTACTAATTCCAAGTAAACAAGATACATTTTCAAAATAGTATAAAGGAATCCTCCTCTTTCACAAGAAAAGTGGAGTATTAATTGAAGAGTACAACCAGTTTTGTAGCTAGGGCTAGCCAGGCGTGTGATTGCCAGGGGTGTGACCCTCTTGTCGCTGGGGGATGGAGGGGGGGGGCGGTTACTTTCAGAGTTATTTGTTGTTTTTCTTAATAGAAATAAAGTCTTGGGGGAGAGGCAAAATAATTCCAGGGGCACTCATGACCCTAGCCATGATACTGTGGACAATGGTAATTTTGGTATGGGTGCATACAAATGTTTTCTCAAGCAATGTAGGTCAGATTTCTCCAATGTGTTTGACTCTCCTAACTTCTTAGTACCTAAATTCTATTGGATACGTCTGACTTACTCCCTGTCTATAGTGAGCCTCACCAAGAGCAATTTATTTCTGTAAAATGGACCAACTAGGATGAGTGCCTACTAAAAGCCACCTGCCCAGTTATTCACATGACTGTACAAAAAATTTATAGCATATATTGATCCATGATACAGCTTACTCACCATTCATAAAGACAGCAGCCATAAAAAATGCAGATGACAGTGAGTATAGCACCCAGTATAACTACAGTGATGCCCGCTATTACAACACCAACAAACACCTTCTGGTCCTCCTTTGAAAGTTTCTCTGTAAAAATGAACACAAAATTTTCAATCCAACTGATTCCAATCACTTAACTTGAGTAGCAATTTTAAATATTTTTCAGACATTAAGTTAACTGTAAACTACTGCAGTTAATCAATCACAACTGGGATTAGTACTGTCATAGAAATACATGGAAGTAATTGTGCTTGGGGATGTGTAGTGGAAGATTGTGGTGGAACAGGCTTAGATTAATTGGTAGTAGCCTATACTAGGAATCTGTTTTTCATATTTAAAAGAGAATGCTCATAAATTACTTCAACAACCTTCACTGGAAAGTTACTTATGTGCATCAGATCCATACCAGGTTGGACCAGCAGAAGGCAACGAAGAATGTTAGCGTAAATAGTCACAAGGACATTTCACTCAAGAAAGAATATAACAGAAACACCACAAAACATTAACTGCCAAACAATCGAAGAAATGTAAATTTTAAAAAAAATCTCATGAAAACCTGTGTAGAAAATTCCAAGAATCAGTTTCCAGACTGGAATCTATCAGTCCACAGTATATACTCCCACAGGGACCAATAAGATAAAAGCAGAAGATAATCGCTTCATTTGTGTGGGGGGGGGGGGAGGGGGGGGGCGGCAAGCATGTGCGCACAATCTGATTAGAAAAAGAGCAAGAGCTTGAAAGTTAGTGTTAAGTGTTTTCCATTATGTGTTCCTGTGCGCCACACACTAATGCTCTATAGGTATGTGGTTGCCTTTCCCTTATTTTACTTATTTCTACATTCAGGAATTTCCATTATTTTTATTAAGTATATTCTAACATGTAGTCAACAGTGATTTTTCACAATAGCACGATCAGTAGATGTGTGGAAAAAGAACATGATTGATAATAACACAACAGTAAGTATGGAGGATACAGAAATGCAGACCAGCAGTTATTTTGCTTTCTGAGAAGTTGCATTACTCCTTACACAGTTGTAGAGCAGTGTTCTCTGAGATATCAACATTCCCACAATCTGCTAAATTGGCGGAAGTTCAATTTTAATATTGGATAAACACCGTTCACATACTGGTGATGGTTCCATTCCTAAATGTGTACATGTTATAGGTTTTGATAACAGCACTTATGAAGGTATACAGTTTGCATGACATGTTATTACACAATTCTTCTACCTCATAAACATATCTGTCAATTAGTAGGTTCTGTAGATAACCTTCAAAGCAATTGTATCCCAGGTCTCTCACTGTCGGGGGGAATTTATTATGCAGTGTTGTCCCAGTTTATTCAAAATTATTTTGGCACTTACATATGTAATGTATTTCAAACATAAATAATTTCTGTTCCTCATTTAATAATTGTGGACAGCACTTCTACAAGTTAGAGTCTCTGGCTGCTTTTTCATCAAGAGGAGACAGGCTTTAATATAGAGGGAGGCTACAATTAGTATTTTTAGTTCTTTGAACAGTAGCATGAGCCTCTGCTTGTAACCCCCTGTTCCCCCTGCCGATCTCCTACCCAACACAAACATTGTTTTCGCATGAGAAGACTTGTCCCACCCCGTAGGATATTTCTGAATGTTAGAGGAGAGCAGAAGAGAGCACAGTTTGTAGACAGATGCTGTTTCTTTGTTGACACAAGGTTTTGATTAACATAATAAGTAAATCACTGATGACAGTTTAGCTAAATCATTTTAAAATCAGTTGGGCTGCTGTGATGCTGAATCATGAGTTGCCATATTGCCTGGTATGCTATGAGAGTCATCACAGATTCAAGTTTTGATGACAAACTCTAGCTTAGGCTGTTCCAACACTGTCCAGTGTGGCATCGGTGCTGGGGGCACCCGTCAGCCCGCTTGCGCACAGGTGGGGCTAGTGTAGGCTACCTGCCAGGTAGCTGTATTGCACACACTGTGCTCATAGGTACATCACTCAACCAGCCATGCCCATGGGCACAAGGCCAGGGCGTTACAGTCTGGTATGATACAGACCTGCTGCCTGACCGCCCACATCATGTGCTTGCCCACCACTGCCCACAGACGCCCGGCAGCTCGCAAATGGGTATTCGAGGTGGAAAATCCTATTTCAGCTGGCAGCATTAGCTATCATCCTGTCTGTATTTTATATCTGAATGCTCTTCTGAGGCAAGCTCACCCGTAACCACTGTAACTAGTCCTCGGTATACTACCACTGGAACGGAGTTGACATCCGAGCTGGTCACAGGCGTGTTCCGCAGGGGACAGATGTGGGGTCTTTCTGGCCACACGAGTAGCTCGACATTAAACAGACTCACACAGAGACGTGTCATCTGGATGAACATTATCCAATTGAAAAATGCCACTACGATACACTTGCATGAGAGGTAATACATGAGGATGCAGGATTCTGTAACACACTATTGCGTCATCAGAGTTCTCTAAATACGAGTTGTGACCTGAAGCCATACCATATCTGAACACAGCTGCATTTGTACAGAGGCAATCTAGTCTGCGGCCTACTCACCAGCAGTACAAAATTAAAAAGTTTTCTCCTAAATAGATACAGATACTGTAACAAGATACTCTGCATGTTAATCCATACAGTAAAGCATCTGATGACAGAATTTTGATCTGAAGTTACAATATGACTCAAATCTCTTCTCACAGTTCCTTCACCAAAGCTCATCAAAGTCACTGAAGTACTCTGTTTCTAATAATATAGCTGTAAATATATAAGTACTCTGTAAGTCCAGTGTATTGTGTGATGGATCGTATCTATGGTCGTTGAGGATGTGGCAAGTGAAGAACAACTGTCATTATACTTCTTTACAAGACCAAAGTCTTCTGATATACTGTCACAGTCATTTTGCAATGTGTATGCTAAAGGAAGCAATGTATTTCTTGTCTAACTTGGAAAGCATGCCTATTGGAATTTAAAAGTAAAAATTTAAGTGTTGCTCAAAACCTTTCTTGTAGCATTTCCAATAAAGATGGTTGAACATTATTGTGATGCTCACACACTGACTTAACAAAACAATTGATTAATCATGCAGGTCTTCTCTACCTCTCCCACTAATCCAGCTAGCTTAGACTCCCAGGTTAATGAGCAACATTCAAGAAGTGATCAGGTGAAGGATTTCTAAATGACCTGATTAAGGAATAAATTCCACTTCGCGAGGATTATTTCAAGTAAATATATGCAGTCATTCCACCTTAAATCTCTCCAGATGGTTACTCCTAAATATTTGATGGTTTTAGATCATTTCAGTGATTGATTTGTGATGACATAATTGAACAACATCACATCATTTTGCTTAATTGTATGAATTATGTTACACACAATTATGGCAAAAGATCAGCTGTCAATCTTTACACAAATTGTATATCATCTTGAGGTCTTCCAGTATTTTCTGACAGGTTGTTAATAGTTAAAATTTATATCACACATGAATAGCCTCAGAGAATAACTTATGTTATCTATCAGGTGATGGAGATAATACATTTAGTATCTATTACCTACCCTAACACATTTCTGTAAATATTTCGTCCCTTTCTGAGATGAACGCTCCCTGTAGGAAAATGCCAGTTAGCCAGGCGTGCATTGCAGTGTGCTGTAGAGCAGAATACCCATTGTTCTAAAAACTCAGTCACCAGTTGCCAGTGCAGCAATCAACATCCTGTTCAACAAGACTAATTGCAATATGGTCCTGCTTCTAGCATCAACAGACTGAAGGGTCATACTGAGTCCCTACTGTTCACCGATGGCTTAGTAACTGTCATTGCCTCATACCACTAGCCAGACATCGGGGCCAGTGTCTGCTCTTCAACTGAAACCACCTTCACCACAAGCCACTGCTGGACTGGCTGTCAACACCACCCACTTACCATGCACAGAGTTTCTGCTAAACATGAAACCATAATCCAATGGTAAAATGAAAATACACATTGCTTAAAATAAGAATAGGACAGAAAAGATTAGAATTTTAAAGAATTCAATTATGTCCATTCACTCAGGCCACTGATTTTATTTATCAATTTATTTAACCTTTTACCATTCTGCAAATAGATAGGACAAACCATACATAAATTCCCTCCCATCCTCTCTGTTCGTTTGTCTCTCTCTCACTCTCTCTCTCTCTCTCTCTCTCTCTCTCTCTCTCTCTCTCTCTCTCTCTCTCTCTCTCAAACATATATGTCATACCTGAGTACTCGCTGAGTTCCAAGGAAGCAAGCATTTCAGTGACGTTCAAAGTCATCAAGCATTCCTTGCGTTCTTTGCTCCATACATGCATTCTGCAAACAGTGATCAGTTTTATTAAAGTAATTTTTCTTAAGAACTTGTTTTGTTTAAACCATTTATGTAAACAAAAATTAACTTACATCTTAATTTTAAATACAAACTTCAAAGATGTTTAATCTACACTTATTTATTTCCAGATTAAAACATCAAATGCACTAAACATAAATGAATTATTTAAAAAAAAAAACATATCAGATGGCTCCATTTATTTTTTTCATTTTGTGATTTTCAGCACATAGCAAGAACAACTGGTCCTCATTAAAGTGGACCTGTTAGTATGTAAATGCCTTATATATGAACTATGTTTTTTTGTCCTTAAACTGTAATAACATAACACGGCTAGTACGTTGTAAGAGTGGTCCATGGAAGAATAAAACTTCCACTCCTACTACTAGGAGAAAAGTAAGAGGTGACAGAGGCAGAAAGGGCAAACTTTTTGTTGTAAGGTGAAAAGGAGAACTAAAGGCTTCAATAGGATACTGAATAACAGACTGTTATCACTACCACCGAAAACTGACCAATTGTCAACAGTTTGGATGTGTGGGGAAAAAAGAGCCAGGAAATCAGAATGAATGTACAGAGAAATGTTCATTATTAAGGACAGAAAGTCAAGGAAAGTTTGGCTGTTAAAGCCACAGAGAGCCAAACAAGGTTTTCAACAAAGAACTGTTTGAACAGTAGAATGTTAGGAGGAGGTGTTGGATCATTTGAGAGAAGTTTCACCAATAGCAAGTACCTGTGAACTCGCCTGTGAAGGCAAACTTCAGAGAACTGTTCAAGCGCAGACCCAAAGGAGAGAGGGGCACTGCCCTTCTCTAACCCCCCCCCCCCCCCCCCCCCACACACACACACCCTCACCTGCCCCAACCCCAGCCAAAAAATCTTAGTAGAAGTGTTTGCTTATATTTTCATATACTATCAATTTTCATCATATTCCACCAGTAACTTTCAAGTAAAGTACTTCTGAAATGGCAAGCAATTCTAAAAATTACAAGCATCATTTAACACTTATCAGTTAACTTGCACAAAGGCCTGTCCATGTGAATGTACCATTTCAAGCAGGTAGATGCACAAATTCATAGGCCAACTGTATACCTGTGGTCAACAATAAATCTGACACAGTTTGTGAGTATAGAGGTAGAACCAGCAAAGATGCAGTTGAGTATGGAAAGACAGAAAGGGAGGATCCTCCATGAAGAAAAAATTAAACACAGCCAGAAAAACTGTCTTCCCAAATGTAAGCAGACAAAAAAAGTATGTCCCTCTTTTACGCATTCACACAGGCATAGTGCTTGGACTTGTTTTTGTAATCATAGTGCTAAGTTAAAAACTGATAACAGTGAATGCACATTTCATCTTTATAGTGTATAAATTTTGGTGTTGCCAGTGTTGTGAGAGGTTGTTGTTACTATAGTTCTTAAACTAACTGCAAGATACAAGTACTTGTCAAATTTTTGGATGACTGTTTTTTAAATGCTATATTTCTCTGAGCTCTAGTTTTTTAGATGTTATTCTAAAATGATGTACCAAGCACTGATGTAAACAAAATTTTATTGTTATATTAAAAAAATTTATATATTTTATTGTAAACAAACATTTTATTATTATATGTAAGTATTTTAGATATTTTAATCTTCTTTTTCTTTTTCCTGCACATATGATAAATCAACATGGGGTAGGCACGTTATTCTGGATTTGGCATATTAGTGGTGGAGGGTGGCCGGATGTACTTCCTGTTGCCACCCCTTCCTCCCTGGGATGGAATGTGTGTACCACATTTATCTGATTCTAATGTTATCCCATGTGGAAGTTTGAGACTGTTTTCAAAATGTTTGCAAATTGTGTAATGGAGGTGGTATTCACTGAGGGGTATTCACCCAACTGGATGATGAAAACTGCCTAAAACCACATCCAGGCTGGCTAGCACACTGGTTCTTATCATTAATGTGACGGGTGGATTTGATCCAGGGCCAGTGCACCTCCCAGATTTCCAGAAGAAGTGGCATACTAGTGTGTGCAGCATATTAATGCATGCAGTTATCTAGGCTCATCACTTTATATATTTTAATGCTATTATTTTTAAGATCTTAGGCAACTGTGCCACACTGAAAATGGGACCCAACCTCCCCTACAGAACCAAATCCTGGATCATGTCTGATACAGTAGGAGGGCAGCAATTATCCTCCAGTTTGTGGAAGCAATGAGACCAAATGATTTTGAACCCAGAATTCTGTCAAAGGATTATCCAGTGCAATTTGCAGTTCCATGCTTCTTACAGTTTATACTGTTCACATATAAGGTATCTTTCAACTGTGATGCTTGCTTTTAATTGTTGCAAATTCATGATTAATGTCAGAAAAACCATACATCATGTTTGCTTCAGATCTCTACCAACAGTTCTTGGTCAAATAAATTGAAGAATTCACTTTCTTGATCTAATTTTGATTTATTTAAAGATATTATCAAAATCATGTTTACAGTCATAAAAAAGAGCAACAGTGGACAATATGCATGCCTTCGTTTACAACAGTGTGTCGCTGCTCTTTTTAAGATCTAATGATGGCTGTAATCCAAAATCGCAAATCTGTTTAAGTAAATCAAAATGTAACAAAGGCTGTGGAATATTTAGTTTATGTAGACATTCAGGCCAAGCCTACTTGTACTGTGTATCATACAGCACGCCGCCTTGTGTGACAGGAAGGTGAGCTGCACCCGCATCAAACTTTGGCTGCAGATCCACAACTGTGGACTGATATACCAGCCAGCAGGAGTGCAACTTTTAAGCAATTTTCCACACTCTTTTAGGCAAATGCCAGGCTGGCCCCCAAATTCCACCTCAGAGCATATGGTATGCAAACATTTGAAATACAATGACACACAGAACAAAGTTTATATGATTAACAGACAGACTAGACACACAAACTTCCCTCCCTCACGTTACCATGATGATTTTGGCGCCAGAAAGGCCATCCTGCCACAAAGTTAAATAATATAATGAAATTTGCCAAATCTAAAAAACGTGGACCCTGTAAAAGAGAGCTTAAATGTTAGGCAAAAGAAAGATAGTAAGGTCACTAGTCTCCTCCAAAGGTCCAAGTGACCACATTTGGTAATTCTCTAGAAGCTTGTTTACTGGAATTCTATAAATCAAATAACAGAGCCTCAAATGAATCTCTCAGTGTGCAAGGATGTGTGTACTGTTCTTAAACTTCCTCACACACTCAAAATGTGTTGTGGGGTGAGACTCAAACCCACAACTTTGCTGTTTGTGGGAAATGTTCTTACCAACGAAGCTATTCAGCCACAACCTATGGTGGGTTCAGCATAACAGAACCTTATTTGCTACCATCCAGTGGTGCATATTACTTTGTGTATGTTTGGAACGTGCTGCCACAGTGTCCGAGATTGTATCTCTTGTTCACATATGGTCAGTTGTAAAGGAAGTGGCTGGTCAGCAGCACAAGGTCAACAATATAAAGTAAGTTCTTAGTAAACATATTTCTGTTACTGATAAATCAGATATATGTACAGTATTTATCAATCATTGTTTGAGCAATGCTGGTGAATTAAATAAACATTTAAGTTTCTACAGAGAATCATATAACTCTCTTGGCAAATGCCTTTCTGAGATTCATGTCTGAAATACTCCTCTGTGATACAGGCAAGGGAGAGCATTTGGATCAGATTTCCTTAACTCTTGTGCAGAAAGGTGTGTGGTATACCGCTGCATCCATTTTCAATAAGCTATCACTAGAATTCAAAAATCTTAGCAGTAATCCACGTGCTTTCAAACTGAAACTGAAGAGTTTCCTCATGAGTCACTCCTTCTATTCTGTCAAGGAGTTCATTGAAAAAAGTAAGCTGATTCTTGTTGTATTGTTGATTATGTTTAAGTAAACTTATGGGTTGACTTTTTTTGGGTTCATAAACATTTTATTTTTATCTGTTATTACTTTTATGTTGTTCCATGACCTTAGACATTTGCTCCTCAGATTGTTCCTACAGAACTTGACGTTTAAATAAATAAATAAATAAATAAATAAAAAGACAGGTGCAGCCTTGAGATAATGTTGCACTCAACCATTTTGGTATTAATGTCTGTAAGCATCATGAATGAATGACTGTTTGAATATAGTTAGAGAGAGAGAAAGTCCCACAAAGTAGATCCACTTGAACATTAGTGCAGTAATACTGTATGCTGTCTGGACTGTATCTTTCACTGTGAAAAACCCTCAAAAGTGAGATGTATATTACATTCTTTCACAGTATGCCTACATGTTTGGCATCTACAGATAACGACCACCCACTCAGTTTTGACTTAGCATTATTTATGGCTAGATATCCTTCCTGTTTTCTAAAGATATACAATTCACACTCTTAGTTTAAAATGTTCTAAGCTAACGTCTTGGGAATGTTTTTTCATTGCTTGTATATCAAGCAGGTTTCCACTTCTAAAATCTTGTATGTCAGTGCAGTTCTTCTTTTAATATTCATCACTGTGTACAAGGTGACACTGTAGTAAAGGGGGTTCAATTCACATTCTGGAGGAGTGAAACTGATTTAAATTCCCATCCAGCTTTGGCTTTTCATTTTTTCACTATATCAGCTAAGGCAAATGGTGGGAAGGCTGCCCTAGAAAGTGTAGTAGGTGGAATTGTGGCACAGCCAGGAGATGCTGGCTGATGAGCTGAGGGTGTCAATGGTAAGACAACAACAGCAATGCATGAACAACAACAGAATGACAAATCTGGTATGAAAACCAAATTGGGAGCCTTAGACATAGCAATATCAAGAACAAAACAATCCTGTGTATAATTAACAACAAAAGTGTAGTCAGAACATGACTGAGGTCCAGGCTCCTGCGCTGTGAGCCATACAGCTCAACCGCAGATGCCGATAGGTTGGCATCTGGGGCGTGGCCCATGACTAGCACTGAGGTGGCAACAGCAGTGCTCACAAATGTTATGAGCACTGCTTAGTCACTGTTGTTCTAGTGGGATTTCGAACTTCTCAAGTGGGAATACCAGAGAAAGGACATGGCCAATTTCCTTCCCTGTTCATGTCCAGTTCAGTCTAGTGCCCCAGCTCTAATGATCCTTCATGAGAAACTAAATCATGTTCTTAGTTCTTTTTATTTATTTATCCAACTGTAGGCAATATGCATTATGTGAATGTTATCTGAATGTGTACATTAATTAAATATACTCAAATAAACAGTTTAATTAAACATGAATACCTACTTACAATTTCTCATATATTGTGTTAACTGTTTGTGGAAGCTTGTCTCTCTATTCTGTTGTAAATTTTGTAAACTGTCTCTTGATCATATTGTATGCTACTGTCTTGGAACACACTCCACTATTACTGAGACCATGCTATCATATGTGACTGGTGAATTAATGTAGAAATTTCATGTACTCTATTTAATTTAATGCAGATGCTTCATAAATTCATCATTTCCACAGAAATTGTTGACTATCAGCCTGTGGTCAGGTTCTTTTTTGAACTTGTATAAACCTGAAATCTGCTCAAGTCTTTGAAGCAAAGCATGGAATAAAAGTAATGATAGATGTAGCACACTTTCCTTACGTAGAGCTATTCTGCGTATTTCCCTGTGAAACTTTGTTTTGTGTCTCATACTTATGAACATTACTAATACTCCTGAAATTTCCAATTGTACTTATTCTAAACACTAACAGAGGGTCATAATGATGTCACTTAATAGAGCATGTAATTTTAGATGGCGGACTTCTTAAGTAATAAAACCCAGTACATTGTCCTTGGTGGCAAGTGTTCATAAGAGACAAGGGTATCATCAGGAATGCTTCAGGGAAGTTTGAAATGACTACTCTTATTACTGACAAGTAGAGCCAGCAGCAAATTGCAGCTGTTTGCTGCTGATGCTGTGGTGTACAGGTTGAGTGACTACAGGAGGAAACAAGATAAATTAGACAAAATTTCTAGCTGGTATGACAGATGGCAGCTTGCTCTTTATGTAGAAAAAGTAACTTAAAACACATGAGTAGGAAAAACAATCCCATAATGTTTGAATACAGCATAAAGACGGCACTGTTTAACACAGTCATTTTGCGTAAAGACTACAAAGATAAGATAAGAGAAATTAGGGCTCGTACTGAGCCATATAGATAGTCACTTTTTCCTTGCTCTTTTTGCATGTGGAGTAGGAAAAGAAATGACTAGTAATGGCACAAGATACCCTCCACCATGCACCATATACAATGGCTTGCAGAGTATGTACAAATATTTAATGTAGATGGCTATAGCTGTGAAACAAGAGACACCACAAAACATTTAGTATTGAAATGCTAATTTACTTAAAATTTGAATTGAACAGAAAAATGAACACACTGCCTATGCTACAGTAATGTGGGAATAACCTGTCACAGAGGCATCTTCTCACTGACGTGTTGGTGCTGTCTGGTTCACACACCATGCGGTGATCATTGCACTGCACGTCAAAGAAACATGTCTCACCATAGCTTCTTACTGCAAAAAAGAACATATAACTTTAAAAGAAAAAAAACATGTAATGCATTTAAAATATTTTGTTTGTCCCTATCACCTTCTGATGTTAACTCTTTCTCATGCAGTCATTTAAAATAAATCATATCACAAACACTGAAACCTCATGTTTTTACAATTAGCACATCCATGCAGAATGCACATCATAGGAGAGCAATTCCAGCATAACCATGTATAGTGTAAAAATCAGTGAAATATATTTTGCAGATAAAGGTACTGAATATCCATTCTCTTACGGAATTTTGTTTCTTGTGCAACACACAAGGTCATTTTTACAAGAAGCACAATCCATATTTTTTTTCAGTGAAACACAGTGCACAGGAGCTAACATCAAACAGTCAGTAAAAAAAAACACCCAACTACAGTAAAATGAACTGTGTTATTCAAACACATGGAGGAACATACCAAATGAAGATCATTTACATTAACAGAAGCTTTTTAATATTTTTAGGTGGAACAAAATAATGGTGTTTAGTTCCCTCATCATATAATGTAGAGTTACAGATCAATGCATTTGCCTAGAAAGCTAATATTAATGGCCCTAAAACCTTAGTTGTTGCAGTCAGCATATATTCATTTGATCAATCACAATTCCTATAGCTGAGTTTTATACTAGCTTTCAGTTTTTGCTGACTCACTTTAGAAGGATTTACATTACTTTTATTTTCATTTTGCAAAAGTGGAGCCCACACCTGTCACACATAAAATGAAATACTCACACAAAAGATTATGGGAGACATGCTGAGCAATGAAATTCAGATCACTGTAGCATAAAGCTAAAATTTAAACTGGTCTACACACTGTTAGAAAGATAAACACATAATATGAACATTAAAACTGCCTAAACAAATGTCTGAACCATGCGTTGGCTGTGTAATATTTACAGTGCACTCTTCTAGTTCAGTTGCTAGCACATCCCCTTCTGCCACAGTAGAAAATACAGAACTGCTTTGAAATGTGCCCTGTGTTGGTTTGGAAGTTTTAAACAGTCTCTAATTTCAATGTGATGGCAAGCCTTTGAGTCTACAAACAAGAAATGAGGGCGTTAACGCCATAACAGTTGGGATTCCTTCAATGAAATGTCAAACATTTCAACTTGGTTTGCTGGTGCTACATTTAGCGGCATGTCTGTATCATAAAAACTGAAGTGCTCCAAGTTGTTTGACTTCTAGTCAGGTGGAACGGCTGCAGACTTCGTGCAGCGGCACATACTGTTAGCATTTATCATATTATATTCTGCCAGGAAGTGTGAAATTTATGTTATTCTTTTTGTCTTGGAAAACTATGCTGCATTGTAAGAAACAAGTTGTCACCTACACTCTACATCCTTAAAAACCAAGTAACATTTTCAACTTTGTTACTGCTCACACAGAACAACTGAAAGACGATACCAGTACTCAAATGGATTCTCTAAATTACTTATTGCATTTTGTCTGTTAAAAACAAGTTTTTGAATGCCAACAATTATTTTAAAGTGCCTCATTTACTTTAAAAAAGCAAGTATACAGCAGTAAAAATTATTAATCTTGGATTTTCTTGACCCCTGAAGTACTTTTTGTAGCAGTGCTGTACATATTAGGGGAGTATCATACTAGTTTCATTTATTTCTCACTGTTTAATGCCCACTTAGCAATGCAACCATCTAATACATGACGACGGAGGACTTTGTCTCAAAGCTGATATTTACTAATAGTCTTCTTTCAAATATGACAATCTGCCACTCAGTGTCTGCTCTGTGTGGTAAGTAGCAATCTAATTCATATTGTTTTTCCACCCTGTATTTTCCATTGTTCAGATGGACAATACTGTCCCGGAAGTAAAATAGTCCTAAACCTCAGTCTGCACTACTTGGTACAACATCCATAAAAGACATTGTAACAAACTCTTCTTAAAATTGTGTGTCACAGCTTTTATAAAAGACATTTTGTTATAAATAGCCACCAAACACTGCTAAAATTTTCATTACTATTATTCTACAAGTAGTCTGAACCTTGTAGCCATCATCTGGGAGAACATTTAAATTTTTCATGGTTATTACAACACATCTAAATTTTATTTTGTGATCTATGACTGCACTGACAAATGATTACAGTGAGAAATAAACGTGAGTCACATTTTAAAATTAGAGACATGTGGTGTTTGCCATGAAAAAGCTTAAAAGTTATGCCCTATGATGACCTCAAAGGTCATACTATTTTGCAGAATATTAAAAATAAAAACTCTTTGCAGCTTGTGGTGTTTATCTGCAGCAAAATGACAATGATAAATCACGATATATTGTTAACAGGCAAAGACTATATTCTTTTTGCTACTGGGCACAGCTTATCCAGCTGTTGCTACACGACTATTGGTACATGATGATACATACAGCCACAGGAAAGAAGGAACTTAATATTTAAAAAATGGCAAAAAATCATAGGATCATTACAAGAGTATGTATCATCTACACCCTAAAAAAAAGAGAGAATGCCAAGTAACTGTGATAACACCGCTATGCCTCTACAAAACAATGGAAGAATAGGATTTCTACCGGGGCCGCTGCCATACTTGCAGATGTGAAGGGGTTACACCACGTTCGGTGCTCAAGACCGTGACCCTCCCTTTTGGTGGTCGGATGTGGTTGACCGTAACCTTGAAACCGAGTATGCCTGTCCCCACATTCCTTTGGAGTCCAGCATCAGGCCACTGTCACATGTGAATCCCCCACAAATGCACATGCTGCATAATTCAACCAGCCAACCAAAAGGAGACTCACATGAGGACATTTTCACCCTCTGTCGGGTGCAGATAACGCTTTCTCACACTAGTACGCACCATCTCTATGTTCTTCACAGTAATCACTTAACGTCTGATTTTGTTCAACCACATTGCATACCCTACGAGGCCTGGTAACAGCAGTAAACACAAACTGATGATGGAATGAACTTTTTTTGCCCATCTCATGAGAGCAGGGGGAACTGTTGTGGGACATGTCAATTACAGACAAATATACTACCAGGCCGATAGTGGGATAAGGGGAATCCCAACCGGGACTCTTATTAGGGAGGGGATTTCCAATTCCAGCATTTACCTAATGACCTAGGGAAACCTCTTGAAAACCTTGAAGATGGAGGAACATACCAAATGAAAATCATTTACATTAATAGAAGTTTTTTTAATATATTTAGATGGAACAAAATAATGGTGTTTAGTTCCCTCATACTAGGTGTAAGATTTTTAGCAGCCTGCAGTTGTTATTTACTACAAAATGTCTCTTATGAAACCTGTGCCATACAACTTCAAGAAGATTTTATCATACTGTGTTTTATGAACAATCTACCACATGATTTTAAGAAGATTTTGTAATTGTTGTTTATGTCAGGTGTAAGATTTGAGTCATTTGGTAGTTACAGTTGGTCAGTAGCATTTGTGAGAGGTTGGCACATCAATGTAAGTGCCATAGCACATATCATGTTATTTACTGTTCCAGATAGCATGTTTGATATGGGATTGTTTATTCCTGTCAGGATTTTTGGCTCGATGGAAGTTACCGTGTGAAAGAATTAATTGAAAGTTGTGGCATAAAATTTTTTTTTCAGACATGATGTATTTGCGGTTATTGGTGTTCACGTAACAAATGACATAATATACAAATAGTTTGCCACCCATAATTGACTGTTCCAACAGCCTTCATTATCCACATCATCCTTCGATCCCAACTAAACCATACTATTACAAGCAAAGTTGCTGTGCTGGGCTAGCAGTCAGAGCACTAGCCCCAGCCTTAGAGGTCCTGTGTTAAATCCTGGGTTGGAGTGGGTATTTTTCCTTGTTCCTGTCCCTCTAGGATGGCCCCATATCCACTCAGCCTGCTGTCAGAATCGGTACTGGGGACCTTTCCTGGGCACAAAAGGGAGCCAGCACAAGGGACCTGTCACTTTCCTCCTCCTAGTGATGCAGCAAACAGTAAACTGCATTCCACTCTCTCTACAGTCAGGTCGATTGGGTGATCAAAGCCTTCCACTGCAGGCTTTCCTTTACTTACCATTAAAAGCAACACTGGCCCTGTAACTTATCTTAGAAGATAGGTTAAGGAAAGACCAACTTATGTTTATAGCATTTGTAGACTTAGAGGCAACTTTTGACAATGTTGACTGGAATACCCTTTTTGAAATTCTGAAGGTAGCAGGAATAAAGTACAGGGAGTGAAAGGCTATTTACGATTTATACAGCAACCGGGTGGCATAATTGAGGGCTACAAAGGGAATCAGTGACTGAGAAGGGAGTGAGACAGAATTGTACCCTTTCACCAATGTTATTCATTCTGTACAATGAACAAGCAGTAACGGAAACCAAAGAAAATTTTGGAATAGGAATTAAAGCTCAGGGAGAAGAAATAAAAACTTTGAGGTTTGCCAATGACATAGTAATTCTGTCAAAGACAGCAAAAGACTTGGAACAGCCATTGCACAGAATGGACAGTATCTTGAAAGGATGACATAAGATGAACATCAACAAAAGAAAACCAATGATACTGGAATGTAGTCTACGTAAATCAGGCGATGCTGAGGGAACTAGATAAGGAAATGAGACACTTGTAGTGGATGAGTTTTGTTATTTGGGCAGCAGAATAGCTGACAATTGTCGAACTACAAATTAGAGAGGATGTAAAATGTAGACTGGCAGTGGCAAGAAAAGCATTTTTGAAGAAAAGAAATTTTTAAACATCAAATATAGATTTAGATGTTATAAAGTCTTTTCTGAAAGTATCTGCAGGGATGTGAAATGTGGATGATTAACAGTTTAGGCCAGAAGAGAACAGAAGTATGTGAAATGTGGTGCTACAGAAGAATGCTGAAGATCAGACAGGTAGCTCACATACTACTGAGGAGATACTGCATAAAACTAGGGAGAAAAGAAATTTGTGGCATAACCTGACTGGAAGATGGGATTGATTGATAGGTCACATTCTGAGACATCAAGGGTTCACCAATTTACTATTGGAAGGAAGTGTGGGGGGTAAAAATTGTAGAGGGAGACAAAGAGATGAATACAGTATGCAAATTCAGAAGGATGTAAGTTGCAGTGATTATTTGGAGATGAAGAGGCTTGCACAGGATAGAGTAGCATGGAGAGCTGTATCAAACCAATTTTTTGTCTGAAAACTACAATAACAACAAAAACTATGCCCAGGAAAGCAGGGAATTGTCACCCATAGTTTGGGATAGGATACAATAAGGTCACAGTAGGAGAAGAGGATTAATGTACCATTGCCATTTCAGCGGGAACATTTCGCTATCCTAATATACAGCATGCCACTTCTCAGTGTAGAACATCAAGTTTTGAAGAAATGCTTCTAGAGTTACTCCTCAATCCATATTCAAGTTAACGAATAATGTTGCCAGACTCATTTAGTCGCTGTTTGTTCCATAGATTCAGTATGAAATGGACACTAGGAAGAAGGGAGGAAGTTTTGGGTTTCATGTTCTGTCAACAAGGTCTTTTGGGATAGCACTCAAGCTTGGATTGTGGAAGGATGAGAATCAACATCAGCCATGTTTTTTTTTCAAAGAAACCATCTTGCATTTTCTTTAATAAATTTGAAGAGACCATATAAAACCTAAAACTGGATAAGAATATGGGGACTTGATTCTTCATTATCTTGAATGCAATTCCAATGTCTTAAACACTGTGTCACCTCCACGGGTACTATAACGAGAACCAGTTCCATAAAGCAGGTCAAAAGATCTCCACAACACTATTCCGTGGGATATTCATCACACAGTTAACAACCTGTGACATTATTGAACAGAAACACATTTCCACTGCAAAAAGAAATACATTCCACACAAATATCTTGTCAGGATAGTCTGCATGTGTAAATGCATATAGCACCACACCACCCAAGAAGAGCTATACTCGTAAAGAGCTCCTGCCTACATAACAGACGTTAAAGTAACCTCTGGCATGCCACAGGGGAGTGTTATGGGACCATTGCTTTTCACAATATATATAAATGACCTAGTAGATAGTGTCGGAAGTTCCGTGCGGCTTTTCGCGGATGATGCTGTAATATACAGAGAAGTTGCAGCATTAGAAAATTGTAGCGAAATGCAGGAAGATCTGCAGCAGATAGGCATTTGGTGCAGGGAGTGGCAACTGACCCTTAACATAGACAAATGTAATGTATTGCGAATCCATAGAAAGAAGGATCCTTTATTGTATGATTATATGATAGCAGAACAAACACTGGTAGCAGTTACTTCTGTAAAATATCTGGGAGTATGCGTGCGGAACGATTTGAAGTTGAATGATCATATAAAATTAATTGTTGGTAAGGCAGGTAACAGGTTGAGATTCATTGGGAGAGTCCTTAGAAAATGTAGTCCATCAACAAAGGAGGTGGCTTACAAAACAATCGTTCGACCTATACTTGAGTATTGCGCATCAGTGTGGGATCCGTACCAGATCGGGTTGACGGAGGAGATAGAGAAGATCCAAAGAAGAGTGGCGTGTTTCGTCACAGGGTTATTTGGTAACCGTGATAGCGTTACGGAGATGTTTAGCAAACTCAAGTGGCAGACTCTGCAAGAGAGGCGCTCTGCATCGCGGTGTAGCTTGCTCGCCAGGTTTCGAGAGGGTGCGTTTCTGGATGAGGTATCAAATATATTGCTTCCCCCTACTTATACCTCCCGAGGAGATCACGAATGTAAAATTAGAGAGATTAGAGCGCGCACGGAGGCTTTCAGACAGTCGTTCTTCCCGCGAACCATACGCGACTGGAACAGGAAAGGGAGGTAATGACAGTGGCATGTAAAGTGCCCTCCACCACACACCATTGGGTGGCTTGCGGAGTATAAATGTAGATTTAGATGTAGATGAACATCAAATGAGAAAATGCACACTAAAATTTTATGAAAATGGTGTAAACATTCAATATGCATATTCCAGATGCCAAAATTGCAAAGCTTATCGTTATCAAACATTTGTATTGCACACACTGCCAAGAACTAAGCCCAAGTTTACATGACTTGTTTGCTTCACACTGATCTTCCATATTGTCAATTCTTGTCATGTCTGTTTCTCCTCAATACAGTAGTATACTGCAAGTTCTGCAGTGCTGCTAAGCAAACACACATACGGTAGCCCTGTAATTCTAATAATTTCTTTGTAACACTCTACTTCAATCAACTCTTTACCCTCATTCAGTGCTATAGCAATCACTCACTACAGAAAAGAGTAATTCAGTCTTGTGTGTCCAAACATTGGATTAAAACATTTTCAGATGAGCAACCACTGCACAAAGTTCATGTTGGCCATTTTATTTGAAAAATAGCTATCTAATAAAACATATCAATCTACCATTAGAAGATCGACACATACTATTTAATATAACTCAAAAAACAGGTGCTTTCTTCAAAGTAAGAGTTTTCCTTCTAATTTCCTAAGTTATGTTAAGTGGAACTTTACTGTCGACTCAGTGCACAGGTTAAATTTCTATAATTGTCTTGTTTGTTGGTGATGTAAATATTTACTCTGTCCATATTCCTGAACATTTTCCTTTGTGAGATGAACTGTGAAACAAAGTGGCTGGATTGGATTGGAGTGAAAGGAAACCATCATATAACAATATAGTCTGACCTCAAAATTAGCTGAGATTCACATATTAGAAATTCATGGTGCTATGTATGCCACTGCAATTTCAGCTGCAAATTGATGTACACTCGGCTTGTGAAAAAATGAATGATTGCTTGAATTAAAAAGGGTAATGTGATTGGTTGGCCTAGACTGTGACAGCAAGGATATTTACAAATGCAGAATATACATTGGTATATGACTATGGCTATTTAAATGGAAATGCAGGATTCTTATGTTCAAGTGTAATAAACACAGCTTCTTGACTGTGGAAATCCATACAAAACCAACTGTCAAACATTTTAATACAATTAGTGTATGTGGTTTTCTTCCCAACACTCATCTTGTATCAAACTGACAAAGCCAAGATTTGTGATGGCGTGGAGAACATTTTTCATTCAATGTAATTTAGTCCAAGTAGCAGTGGAAAAATCACTGATAAGAGTTAATGCCAGGCACTTAATATTGGTTTGGGGAGTGTGAATGTAGAAAATACTTTTTAAAGTCTCCTCTGTCATCTGATAAATTTTCCCGAGTTTTACCTTCCAGTTTTAATTTTTACAGTGATCAGTATTAAACATGGCACAAATGTATATATCAAGCCACACTAAAGATCCCTTTCTTATCAGAACCTCTCTTTCACATTCAGATTTACTGACTTCGCCAAATCACAACCAAATTTTTGCTTTTCAACACGAGTCTGTCATCACAACCAAGACTCCAGAGGGAGGGATGAGGGGAAAGAGGCAGGGTGTCTCTATTACACTCTAGCCAAATTTTTGTGCAACTTGATATATGCCATGTATACATGTGGCATGTAGCACACAAACAGGGTTTGCATCACAATGAGTGTGGGCAGCACCATTAAGTAAAAAATAGTTGCCAGGTGAGTGGGTAGCTGAAATGACTGTGACAGCACAAGTTCTGTTAACTGGTAAATCAACATTTATGCATGAACCATGAACCTTGCCTTTGGTTGGGAGGCTTACGTGCCTCAGCGATACAGATAGCCGTACCGTAGGTACAACCACAATGGAGGGGTATCTGTTGAGAGGCCAGACAAACATGTGGTTCCTGAAGAGGGGCAGCAGCCTTTTCAGTAGTTGCAAAGGCAACAGTCTGGATGATTGACTGATCTGGCCTTGTAACAATAACCAAAACGGCCTTGCTGTGCTGGTACTGCGAACGGCTGAAAGCAAGGGGAAACTACGGCCATAATT